>NW_025422065.1:0-500916 GCF_011764305.1 Mustela putorius furo | reverse complement strand
AACCGGGAAATTAAGAAGAATTGAAAAAAAATCATGGAAACCAATGATAATGAAAATACACACGGTTCAAAATCTGTGGGACACAACAAAGGGCAGTCCTGAGAGGAAAATTATATAGCGGTACAAGCCTTTCTCAAGAAAAACAAGAAAGGTCTCAGTACACAACCTAACCCTAAACCCTACACCTAAAGGAGCTGGAGAAAGAACAAGAAAAGAAAACCCTAAGCCCCAGCAGGAGAAAGAGAATCATAAAGATCAGAGCAACTCATCAAATGAAATAGAAACCAAAAAACCATAGAACAAATCAACGAAACTAGGAGCTGGTTCTTTGAAAGAAATTAATAAAATTGATAACCCCCCTGGCCCGACTTATCAAAAAGAAAAGAGAAAGGACCCAAAATAAATAAAATCATGAAATGAAAGAGGAGAGATCACAACTAACACCAAAGAAATACAAACTATTATAAGAACATACTATGAGCAACTCTACGGCAATAAATTTGACAATCTGGAGAAATGGATGCATTCCTAGAAACATATAAACTACCACAACTGAACCAGGAATAAATAGAAAGCCTGAACAGAGACCCATAACCAGTAAGGAGATTGAAAGAGTCATTAAAAATCTCCAAACAAACAAAAGCCCAGGGCCAGACGGCTTCCCGGGGGAATTCTACCAAACATTTAAAGAAGAACTAATTCCTATTCTCCTGAAACTGTTCCAAAAAATAGAAATGGAAGGAAAACTTCCAAACTCATTTTATGAAAGCCAGCATCACCTTTGATCCCAAAACCAGACAAGGATCCCACCAAAAAAGAGAGCTATAGACCGATATCCTTGATGAACACAGATGCGAAAATACTCAACAAAATACTAGCCAATAGGGGATTTCAACAGTACATTAAAAGATTATTCACCACGACCAAGTGGGATTTATTCCCAGGCTGCAAGGTTGGTTCAACATCCGCAAATCAGTCAATGTGATACAACACATCAACTAAAGAAAGAACAAGAACCCATATGATACTCTCAATAGATGCTGAAAAAAAGCATTTTGGTACAAAGTACAACATCCCTTCCTGATCAAAACTCTTCAAAGTGTAGGGATAGAGGGCACATACCTCAATATCATCAAAGCCATCCATGAAAAACCCACCGCAAATATCATTCTCAATGGAGAAAAACTGAAAGCTTTTCCGCTAAGGTCAGGAACATGGCAGGGATGTCCATTATCACCACTGCTATTCAACATCATACTAGAGGTCCTAGCCTCAGCAATCAGACAACAAAAGGAAATTAAAGGCATCCAAATCGGCAAAGAAGAAGTCAAATTATCACTCTTCGCAGAGGATATGATACTATATGTGGAAAAACCCAAAAGACTCCACTCCAAAAACTGCTAGAACTTATACAGGAATTCAGTAAAGTGTCAGGATATAAAATCAATGCACAGAAATCAGTTGCATTTCTCTACACCAACAGCAAGACAGAAGAAAGAGATATTAAGGAGTCAATCCCATTTACAATTGCATCCAAAAAACCATAAGATACCTAGGAATAAACCTAACCAAAGAGACACAGAATCTATACTCAGAAAACTATAAAGTACTCATGAAAGAAATTGAGGAAGACACAAAAGAATGAAATGGAAAAATGTTCCATGCTCCTGGATTGGAAGAATAAATATTGTGAAAATGTCTATGCTACCTAAAGCAATCTACACATTTAATGCAATTCCTATCAAAGTACCATCCATCTTTTTCAAAGAAATGGAACAAATAATTCTAAAATTTATATGGAACCAGAAAAGACCTCGAATAGCCAAAGGGATATTGAAAAAGAAAGCCAACGTTGGTGGCATCACAATTCCGGACTTCAAGCTCTATTACAAAGCTGTCATCATCAAGACAGCATGGTACTGGCACAAAAACAGACACATAGATCAATGGAACAGAATAGAGAGCCCAGAAATAGACCCTCAAATCTATGGTCAACTAATCTTCGACAAAGCAGGAAAGAATGTCCAATGGAAAAAAGACAGCCTTTTCAATAAATGGTGCTGGGAAAATTGGACAGCCACATGCAGAAAAATGAAATTGGACCATTTCCTTACACCCACACACAACAAAAATAGACTCAAAATGGATGAAGGACCTCAATGTACGAAAGGAATCCATCAAAATCCTTGAGGAGAACACGGGCAGCAACCTCTTCGACCTCTGCCGCAGCAACATCTCTTCCTAGGAACAACGCAAAAGGCAAGGGAAGCAAGGGAAAAAAAAATGAACTACTGGGATTGCATCAAGATCAAAAGCTTTTGCACAGCAAAGGAAACAGTTAACAAAATCAAAAGACAACTGACAGAATGGGAGAAGATATTTGCAAACGACATATCAGATAAAGGACTAGTGTCCAGAATCTATAAAGAACTTAGCAAACTCAACACCCAAAGAACAAATAATCCAATCAAGAAATGGGCAGAGGACATGAACAGACATTTCTGCAAAGAAGACATCCAGATGGCCAACAGACACATGAAAAAGTGCTCCATATCACTCGGCATCAGGGAAATACAAATCAAAACCACAATGAGATATCACCTCACACCAGTCGGAATGGCTAAAATCAACAAGTCAGGAAATGACAGATGCTGGTGAGGATGCGGAGAAAGGGGAACCCTCCTACACTGTTGGTGGGAATGCAAGCTGGTGCAGCCACTCTGGAAAACAGCATGGAGGTTCCCTCAAAAATGTTGAAAATAGAACTGCCCTATGACCCAGCAATTGCACTATTGGGTATTTACCCTAAAGATACAAATGTAGTGATCCAAAGGGGCACATGCACCCGAATGTTTATAGCAGCAATGTCCACAATAGCCAAACGATGGAAAGAACCTAGATGTCCATCAACAGATGAATGGATCAAGAAGATGTGGTATATATACACAATGGAATACTATGCAGCCATCAAAAGAAATGAAATCTTGCCATTTGCGACAACATGGATGGAACTAGAGCGTATCATGCTTAGCGAAATAAGTCAAGCAGAAGAAAGACAACTATCATATGATCTCCCTGATATGAGGAAGTGGTGATGCAACATGGAGGCTTAAGTGGGTAGAAGAAGAATAAATGAAAGAAGATGGGATTGGGAGGGAGACAAACCATAAGTGACTCTTAATCTCACAAAACAAACTGAGGGTTGCCGGGGGAGGGGGTTTGGGAGAAGGGGTTGGGATTATGGACATTGGGGAGGGCATGTGATTTGGTGAGTGCTGTGAAGTGTGTAAACCTGGTGATTCACAGACCTGTACCCCTGGGGATAAAAATATATGTTTATAAAAAATAAAAAAATTAAAAAAAAAATGTAAAAAAAAAAAATTGGGGCCTAGGGGCATTGCAAGCACAATATGCTGTCTCTCCATCCAGCCTTTAAGAGGCCTTACCTGAGGACTGGGCTCAGGCTGAGGGTCACAATGTGTGTTTGTGACCAATGTGGCCCGCAAGCATGGGCGGGGCCCCATGGGCCACACAGGTTTCAAGTACACTGAACCTTGGACAAGATGCCAACCGCAAGGTTTCTTGCCATGGGGAAAGAGTTCTGATTTCTGCATCGTTTTCAAACCCGGGCCGTGATTGGAGATAAGGTCTAGGTTTTGAATCCTGAAAACCGAGGTTCAGAAGACATGACGACCTAAGGCCATGGCAGGTCCGATGTGCTCAGTGTGCGGCCAGCTGTCTGGGTGGGGCCAGGAGGTCCAGGCTCAGGCTGTGTCAGAAAGGGCATTAGTGCCCAGGTCAGCCTATATATTTGGGGTACAGCCGAATGGCGTGCAGGTTGATCCTCATTTGGGGTTTCTGGGTGCCCCACAGGGCAATGGTTTTCTTCTGTAGGGCAGGCAGAGTGCTGCATTGTAGTTCTGGATTGCCAAACTGGAGGGCTTGTGGGCCAGTAGTCTTAGGATGGAAGTCTGAGAACACAAGCTAGGCCTAGGTTTCTGGGTGAGGATATGGCAGGCACAATCTACAGACCTGAATCGAGATCTCGTGCATCTGAACTCAGGGCGAGGATCAGACGATCGCTCAGGTTGGACATTCTGTCCTGATGGCCCCTTCTTGAAGGGGGGGGGGGGGGATCACGAGGCCTTGGTGGTTTTCCCATGATGGGAGTTGTGAGAAGCTCCCAACTGCAAAGATTCTTCTGCAGGACAATTGAGACCTGTTGGTTGGCTCCAGGACAACGATTCCGAGCAGGGTTCTAAGGATGGATGGCTGGGTAGCCCACCTCGCATTCCAATTGTCTCCAAGCAACAAGACAGGTTAGATCTGCTGGATCTGGGGGAGCAACAGAGGAGGATGAGTTGAGATGGACTCTCCCGTGGATGTGTGTAATATGATTTTGTGTCTATGGAGACCTTGGAATGAAGCGGTGGCACTGGGGCCCTGAAGGGTTCTCCTAAAGAGAGGCTTTCACACAGCTCCATCGTGCAAGTTTCCCATGTGTAGATGAGATTTGTTCAGATGGGTGAGTCAAGAAACAGCCATATGCTCTTATTGAAACCCAGGACTCTGAGGAGAGATGCCTGGAAACCAAAGCAATGGATCCAATAGGTGCCTAGGGTCCTGTTTATTCCTTTTTACTTCTGGGGACATCAGTCTACGGGTCTGAGTGCCGGTAGGTGCTCAGATGGACCCAGATTGACCCTATTTGTCCTTGGAAGCCACAAATATTGGGATGGCCACAGGGATTTTAGAAGTTTATCCTATTAGTATGGTTGTGGCCATTGGAATGGGCACATACAATTCCCTTGGAGAGTGAAAGCCAAAGTCGTCAGGTTTGGCTCCAGGGGCCTGAGCCTGTAGGGTGTGTAGGCCAGGGCTGTTTGGACAGTTGTCTTAAAACACAAACTCGGCTTATGTTTCGGGTCATAGGTATGGCTGGACTGATCTACAGACCATGAGGAGAACTCTTCGGTATATGAAAAAAGGGCGAGTGTGAGGCTCTTGCTCAAGTCTTTGTCTGTGAATATCGTGTCACACATGGTTTTGAAATTTCCGGATGACTTCATGGGAAATGGACGAGTCTTACTCTCTGGGGGTTTGGCACCGTCCAAAGAGATTGGGGTCATTCTGTGGGATGGAAGAAGTCCGTTTTTCTGTTGTTGTTGATTTGTTTTGTTCTGTTTTTCAACCTCAGGTGTCCCACCAAATGAGGGATTCCAGAGTAGAGCCCTGGGGAGGGGCGACTGGACAACCAGAAATCTGGTTAAATATTGGGGCCTAGGGACATGTCAAGCCCATTATGACATCTAATGGTCCAGCCACTGAGAGGACGTACTAGAGGACAGGACTCACGCTGAGGGTCACAATGCATGTTTATGCCCTAGTCGCACTCAAGAATGGGCGGGGCCTCAGGGTGAATGCAGGTTTCTCCTACACTGAACGTAGGACAACATGCCAACCACAAGGTTTCTTGGCATGGGTAAGGAAGAGTTCTGATTTCTGCATCACAGTCACCCCTGGGCAGTGATTGGACATAAGGTCTAGGTTCTGAAGCCTGAAAACAGAGGTAGGGAAGAGAAGATGACCTAAGGCCATGGCGGGTCTGAAGTGCTCAGTGTGCGGTCAGCTGTCTGGGTGTTAATCACGAGGTCCGGGCTCAGGTTTTCAGACAGTGCATTAGTGCCCAGGTTAGTCTATATATTTTGGGTTCATTCGAGTGCCGCTTAGGTTCTTATCTGAAGAACTCTTCAGGATATGAAGAATGAGCGAGTCTGAGGTGCGTGCTCAGGCTTTTCTCTCTGGATTTTGTATCAGCAATGGCCGTGGAATGTTGGGGAGGCCTCATGGGCCATGGACGAATCTTGCTCTCTGTGGATTTAGCGCGATCCCAAATGTTTTTGTCAATCTGTGGGATGGGAGGACTCCTTTCAGGTTTGTTACCTCAGGTGTCCCACCAAAGAGGAATTCCAAAGCAGAGCCCTGGGAAAGAGTGAAGGGACAACCCGAACTATGGTTAAAAATTGGGGCCTTGAGGCATGGCAAGCCCAATATGCTGTCTCTCCATCCAGCCACTGAGAGGCCTTACCTGAGGACTGGGCTCAGGCTGAGGGTCACAAAGTTTGTTTGTGACCAATGTGGCCCGCAAACATTGGCGGGGCCTCATGGGCTACACCGGTTTCAACTACACTGAACCTTGGACAACATGCCAACCAAAAGGTTTCTTGCCATGCGGAAAGAGTTCTGATTTCTGTATCATTTTCAAACCCGGGCCGTGATTGGATATAAGGTCTAGGTTCTGAAGCCTGAAAACCGAGGTTGAGAAGAGATGACAACCTAAGGCCATGACGATTCTGATGAGCTCAGTGTGCGGCCAGCTGTCTGGGTGGGGCCTGGAAGTCCATGCTCAGGGTGTGTCAGAAAGGGCTTTAGTGCCCAGGTCAGCCTATATATTTGGGGTACAGCCGATTGGCGTGCAGGTTGATGCTCATTTGTGTTTTCTGAGTAGCCCCAGAGGGCAATGTTTTTCTTCTGGAGGGCAGGCAGAGTGCTGCATTGTAGTTCTGGATTGCCAAACTGGAGGGGGCTTGTGGGCCAGTTGTCTGTGGACGGAAGTCTGAGAACCCAAGCTAGGCCTAGTTTTCTGGGTGAGGATATGGCAGGCACAATCTACAGACCTGAATGGAGATCTCGTGCATCTGAAGTCAGGGTGAGGATCAGACGATCTCTCAGTTTGGACATTCTGTCCCTGATGACCCCTTTTTGAAGGGAGGAGTGGATTACGTGGCCTTGGGGATTTTCCCACGATGGGAGATGTGAGAAGCTCCAAACTGCAAAGATTCTTCTGCAAAAATTGAGACCTGTTGGTTGGCTCCAGGACAACGATTCCTAGCAGGGTTCTAAGGATGGATGGCTGAGTAAACCACCTCACATTCCAATTTTCTCCAAGCAACAAGACAGGTTAGATCTGCTGGATCTGGGGGAGCAACCGAGGAGTCTGAGTTGAAATGGACTCTCCCGTGGATGTGTCCTAATATGATTTTGTGTCTATGGAGACCTTGGAATGAAGCCTGGGGCCCTGAAGTGTTCTCCTAAAGAGAGGCTTTCACAGAACTCCATCGTGCAAGTTTCCCATGTGTAGATGAGATTTGTTCAGATGGGTGAGTCAAGAAATAGACATATGCTGTTATTGAAATCCAGGCCTTTGAGGAGAGATTCCTGGATACCAAAGCAATGGATCCGATAGGTGCCTAGGGGCCTGTTCGTTCCTTTTTACCTCTGGGGACATCAGTCTAAGGGTCTGAGTGCCTTTTGGTGCTAATATGGGCCCAGATTGCCCCTGTTTGTTCTGGGAAGGCACAAATATTGGGATGGCCTCAGGGACTTTGGAGTTTTATCCTATTAGTAGGGTTGTGGCCATTGGAGTGGGCACATTCAATTCCCTTGGAGAGGGCAAGCACAGTCGTCAGGTTTGGCTCCAGGGGCCTGAGCCTGTAGGGTGTGTAGGCCAGTGCTGTTTGGACAGTTGTCTGAAAACATAAACTCGGCTTATGTTTCGGGTGATAGGTATGGCAGGACTGATCTACAGACCATGAGGAGAACTCTTTGGGATATGAAAAAAGGGCGAGTGTGAGGATCTTGCTCAAGTCTTTGTCTGTGAATATCGTGTCACACATGGTCGTGAAATTTCCGGGTGACTTCATGGGAAATGGACGAGTCTTACTCTCTGGGGGTTTGGCCCCATCCAAAGAGTTTGGGGTCATTCTGTGGGATGGAAGAAGTCCGTGTTCTGTTGTTGTTGATTTGTTTTGTTCTGTTTTTCAACCTCAGGTGTCCCACCAAATGAGGGATTCCAGAGTAGAGCCCTGGGGAGGGGCGACTGGACAACCAGAAATCTGGTTAAATATTGGGGCCTAGGGACATGTCATGCCCATTATGACATCTAATGGTCCAGCCACTGAGAGGACGTACTAGGGGACAGGACTCACGCTGAGGGTCACAATGCATGTTTATGCCCTAGTCGCACTCAAGAATGGGCGGGGCCTCAGGGTGAATGCTGGTTTCTCCTACACTGAACGTTGGACAACATGCCAACCACAAGGTTTCTTGCCATGGGTAAGGAAGAGTTCTGATTTCTGCATCACAGTCACCCCTGGGCAGTGATTGGAGATAAGGTCTAGGTTCTGAAGCCTGAAAACAGAGGTAGGGAAGAGATGATGACCTAAGGCCATGGCGGGTCTGAAGGGCTCAGTGTGCGGTCAGCTGTCTGGGTGTTAGTCACGAGGTCCGGGCTCAGGTTTTCAGACAGTGCATTAGTGCCCAGGTTAGTCTATATATTTTGGGTTCATTCGAGTGCCGCTTAGGTTCTTATCTGAAGAACTCTTCAGGATATGAAGAATGAGCGAGTCTGAGGTGCGTGCTCAGGCTTTTCTCTCTGGATTTTGTATCAGCAATGGCCGTGGAATGTTGGGGAGGCCTCATGGGCCATGGACGAATCTTGCTCTCTGTGGATTTAGCGCGATCCCAAATGTTTTTCGTCAATCTGTGGGATGGGAGGACTCCTTTCAGGTTTGTTACCTCAGGTGTCCCACCAAAGAGGAATTCCAAAGCAGAGCCCTGGGAAAGAGTGAAGGGACAACCCGAACTATGGTTAAAAATTGGGGCCTTGAGGCATGGCAAGCCCAATATGCTGTCTCTCCATCCAGCCACTGAGAGGCCTTACCTGAGGACTGGGCTCAGGCTGAGGGTCACAAAGTTTGTTTGTGACCAATGTGGCCCACAAGCATTGGCGGGGCCTCATGGGCTACACCGGTTTCAACTACACTGAACCTTGGACAACATGCCAACCAAAAGGTTTCTTGCCATGCGGAAAGAGGTCTGATTTATGTATCATTTTCAAACCCGGGCCGTGATTGGATATAAGGTCTAGGTTCTGAAGCCTGAAAACCGAGGTTGAGAAGAGATGACGACCTAAGGCCATGACGGGTCTGATGAGCTCAGTGTGCGGCCAGCTGTCTGGGTGGGGCCAGGAAGTCCATGCTCATGGTGTGTCAGAAAGGGCTTTAGTGCCCTGGTCAGCCTATATATTTGGGGTACAGCCGAATGGCGTGCAGGTTGATGCTCATTTGTGTTTTCTGGGTAGCCCCAGAGGGCAATGTTTTTCTTCTGGAGGGCAGGCAGAGTGCTGCATTGTAGTTCTGGATTGCCAAACTGGAGGGGGCTTGTGGGCCAGTTGTCTGAGGACGGAAGTCTGAGAACCCAAGCTAGGCCTAGTTTTCTGGGTGAGGATATGGCAGGCACAATCTACAGACCTGAATGGAGATCTCGTGCATCTGAAGTCAGGGTGAGGATCAGACGATCTCTCAGTTTGGACATTCTGTCCCTGATGGCCCCTTTTTGAAGGGAGGAGTGGATTACGTGGCCATGGGGATTTTCCCACGATGGGAGATGTGAGAAGCTCCAAACTGCAAAGATTCTTCTGCAACAATTGAGACCTGTTGGTTGGCTCCAGGACAACGATTCCTAGCAGGGTTCTAAGGATGGATGGCTGAGTAAACCACCTCACATTCCAATTTTCTCCAAGCAACAAGACAGGTTAGATCTGCTGGATCTGGGGGAGCAACCGAGGAGGCTGAGTTGAATGGACTCTCCCGTGGATGTGTCCTAATATGATTTTGTGTCTATGGAGACATTGGAATGAAGCGGTGGCACTTGGGCCCTGAACGGTTCTCTTAAAGAGAGGCTTTCACACAGCTCCATCGTGCAAGTTTCCCATGTGTAGATGAGATTTCTTCTGATGGGTTAGTCAAGAAACAGCCATATGCTGTTATTGAAATTCTGGCCTTGAGGAGAGATGCCTGGAAACCAAAGCAATGGATGCGATAGGTGCCTAGGGGCCTGTTCGTTCCTTTGTACCTGTGTGGAAATCAGTCTACGGGTCTGAGTGCCGATAGGTGCTCAGATGGACCAGGTTACCCCTGTTTGTCCTGGGAAGCCACAAAATTTCGATGGCCTCAGGGATTTTGAAAGTTTATCCCATTAGTAGGGTTGTGGCCATTGGAATGAGCACATACAATTCCCTTGGTGAGGGTAAGCATAGTCGTCAGGTTTGGCTCCAGGGGCCTGAGCCTGTAGGGTTTGTAGGCCAGGGCTGTTTGGACAGTTGTCTGAAAACATAAACTCGGCTTATGTTTCAGGTCATAAGTATGGCAGGACTGATCTACAGACCATGAGGAGAACTCGTTGGGATATGAAAAAAGGGAGAGTTTGAGGCTCTTGCTCAAGTTTTTGATCTGGACATCATGTCACTCATGGTCGTGAAATTTCCGGGTGACTTCATGCGAAATGGACGAGGCTTACTCTCTGGGGTTTTGGCTCCGTCCAAAGAGTTTGGGGTCATTCTGTGGGATGGAAGAAGTCCGTTGTTCTGTTGTTGTTGATTTGTTTTGTTCTGTTTTTCAAACTAAGGTGTCCCACCAAATGAGGGATTCCAGAGTAGAGCCCTGAGGAGGGGCGACTGGACAACCAGAAATCTGGTTAATAATTGGGGCCTAGGGACATGTCAAGCCCATTATGACAACTAATGGTCCAGCCACTGAGAGGACATTCTAGAGGACAGTACTCACGCTGAGGGTCACAATGCGTGTTTATGCCCTCGTCGCACTCAAGAATGGGCGGGGCCTCAGGGTGAATGCTGGTTTCTCCTAACTGAACGTTGGACAACATGCCAACCACAAGGTTTCTTGCCATGGGTAAGGAAGAGTTCTGATTTCTGCATCACAGTGACCCGTGGGCAGTGATTGGAGATAAGGTCTAGGTTCTGAAGCCTGCAAACTGAGGTAGGGAAGAGATGATGAACTAAGGCCATGGCGGGTCTGATGTGCTCAGTGTGCGGTCTGCTGTCTGGGTGTTGGTCATGAGGTCCGAGCTCAGGTTGTCAGACAGTGCATTAGTGCCCAGGTTAGACTATATATTTTGGGTGCATTCGAGTGCCGTGTATGTTCTTATCTGAAGAACTCTTCAGGATATGAAGAATGAGCGAGTCTGAGGCGCCGGCTCAGGCTTTTGTCTCTGGATTTTGTATAGGCGATGGCCGTGGAATGTTGGGGAGGCCTCATGGGCCATGGACGAATCTTGCTCTCTGTGGATTTGGCCCGATCCCAAATGTTTTTCGTCAATCTGTGGAATGGGAGTACTCCTTTCAGGTTTATTACCTCAGGTGTCCCAGCAAAAGTGGAATTCCAAAGCAGAGCCCTGGGGAAGAGTGAAGGGACAACCCGAACTATGGTTAAAATTGGGGCCTAGGGGCATGGCAAGCCCAATATGCTGTCTCTCCATCCAGCCACTGAGAGGCCTTACCTGAGGTCTGGGCTCAGGCTGAGGGTCACAAAATGTGTTTGTGACCATTGTGGACCACAAGCATGGGCGGGGCACATGGGCCACACTTGTTTCAACTACACTGAACCTTGGACAACATGCCAACCACAAGGTTTCTTGCCATGCGGAAAGAGTTCTGATTTCTGCATCATTTTCAAACCCGGGCCGTGATTGGAGATTAGGTCTAGGTTCTGAAGTCTGAAAACCGAGGTTGAGAAGAGATGACGAACTAAGGCCATGACCGGTCCGATGTGCTCAGTGTGCGGCCAGCTGTCTGGGTGGTGCCAGGTGGTCCAGGCTCAGGCTGTGTCAGAAAGGGCATTAGTGCCCAGGTCAGCCTATATATTTGGGGTACAGCCGAATGGCGTGCAGGTTGATCCACATTTGGGGTTTCTGGGTGCCCCAGAGGGCAATGTTTTTCTTCTGGAGTTCAGGGAGACTGCTGCATTGTAGTTCTGGATTGCCAAACTGGAGGGCTTGTGGGCCAGTAGTCAGAGGATGGAAGTCTGAGAAACCAAGCTAGGCCTAGGGTTCTGAGTGAGGATATGGCAGGCACAATCTACAGACCTGAATCGAGATCTCGTGCATCTGAAGTCAGGGCGAGGATCAGACGATCGCTCAGGTTGGACATTCTGTCCCACATGGCCCCTTCTTGAAGGGGGGGGTGGATCACGAGGCCTTTGGGGTTTTCCCACGATGGGAGTTGTGAGAAGCTCCCAACTGCAAAGATTCTTCTGCAGGACAATTGAGACCTGTTGGTTGGCTCCAGGACAACGATTCCGAGCAGGGTTCTAAGGATGGATGGCTGGGTAACCCACCTCGCATTCCAATTGTCTCCAAGCTACAAGACAGGTTAGATCTGCTGGATCTGGGGGAGCAACCGAAGAGGATGAGTTGAGATGGACTCTCCCGTGGATGTGTCCTAATATGATTTTGTGTCAATGGAGACCTTGGAATGAAGCGGTGGCACTGTGGCCCTGAAGGGTTCTCCTAAATAGAGGCTTCACACAGCTCCATCGTGCAAGTTTCCCATGTGTAGATGAGATTTGTTCTGACGGGTGAGTCAAGAAACAGCCATATGCTGTTATTGAAATCCAGGCCTCTGAGGAGAGATGCCTGGAACCCAAAGCAATGGATCCGATAGGTGTCTAGGGGCCTGTTTGTTCCTTTTTACTTCTGGGGACATCAGTCTACGGGTCTAAGTGCCGGTAGTCGCTCAGATGGGCCCAGATTGCCCCTGTTTGTCCTGGGAAGCCACAAATATCGGGATGGCCTCAGGGATTTTGGAAGTTTATCCTATTAGTAGGGTAGTGGCCATTGGAATGGGCACATAAAATTCCCTTCGAGAGGGCAAGCCAAAGTCGTCAGGTTTGGCTCCAGGGGCCTGTGCCCGTATGGTGTGTAGGCCAGGGCTGTTTGTACAATTTTCTGAAAACACAAACTCGGCTTATGTTTCGGGTCATAGGTATGGCAGGACTGATCTACAGACCATGAGGCGAACTCTTCGGGATATGAAAAAAGGGCGAGTGTGAGGCTCTTGCTCAAGTCTTTGTCTGTGAATATCGTGTCACACATGGTCGTGAAATTTCCGGGTGACTTCATGGGAATGGACGAGTCTTACTCTCTGGGGGTTTGGCCCCGTCCAAAGTGTTTGGGGTCAATCTGTGGGATGGAAGAAGTCCGTTGTTCTGTTGTTGTTGATTTGTTTTGTTTTGTTTTTCAACCTCAGGTGTCCCACCAAATGAGGGATTCCAGAGTAGAGCCCTGGGGAGGGGCGACTGGACAACCAGAAATCTGGTTAAATATTGGGGCCTAGGGACATGTTAAGCCTATTATGATATCTAATGGTCCAGACACTGAGAGGACGTACTAGAGGACAGGACTCACGCTGAGGGTCACAATGCGTGTTTCTACCCTCTTCGCACTCAAGAATGGGCGGGGCCACAGGGTGAATGCTGTTTTCTCCTACACTGAACGTTGGACAACATGCCAACCACAAGGTTTCTTGGCATGGGTAAGGAAGAGTTCTGATTTCTGCATCGTTTTCAAACCTAAGCAGTGATTGGAGATAAGGTCTAGGTTCTGAAGCCTGAAAACCGAGGTTGAGAAGAGATGACGTCCTAAGGCCATGGCGGGTCCGATGTGCTCAATGTGTGGCCAGCTGTGTGGGTGGGGCCAGGAGGTCCAGGCTCAGGCTGTGTCAGAAAGGGCATTAGTGCCCAGGTCAGCCTATATATTTGGGGTACAGCCGAATGGCGTGCAGGTTGATCCTCATTAGGGGTTTCTGGGTAGCCCCAGAGGGCAATGTTTTTCTTCTGGAGGGCAGGCAGTGTGCTGCATTGTAGTTCTAGATTGCCAACTGGAGGGCTTGTGGGCCCGTAGTCTGAGGACGGAAGTCTGAGAACCCAAGCTAGGCCTAGGTTTCTGGGTGACGATATGGCAGGCACAATCTACAGACCTGAATCGAGATCTCGTGCATCTGAAGTCAGGGCGAGGATCAGACGATCGCTCACGTTGGACTTTCTGTCCCTGATGGCCCCTTCTTGAAGGGGGGGTTGGATCACGAGGCTATGGGTTTTTTCCCACGATGGGAGTTTTGAGAAGTTCCCAAATGCAAATATTCTTCTGCAGGACAATTGAGACCTGTTGGTTGGCTCCAGGACAACGATTCCGAGCAGGGTTCTAAGGATGGATGGCTGGGTGCACACCTCGCATTCCAATTGTCTCCAAGCCACAAGACAGGTTAGATCTGCTGGATCTGGGGGAGCAACCGAGGAGGCTGAGCTGAAATGGACTCTCCCGTGGATGTGTCCTAATATGTCTTTGTGTCTATGGAGTCCTTGGAAAGAAGTGGTGGCACTGGGGCCCTTTAGGGTTCTCCTAAACAGAGGCTTTGACACAGCTCCAACGTGCAAGTTTCCCATGTGTACATGAGATTTGTTCTGATGGGTGAGTCAAGAAACAGCCATATGCTGGTATTGAAATCCAGGCCTCTGAGGAGAAATGCCTGGAAAACCAAGCAATGGATCCGTTTAGTGCCTAGGGGCCTGTTCGTTCCTTTTTACTTCTGGGGACATCAGTCTACGGGTCTGAGTGCAGGTAGGTGCTCAGATGGGCTCAGATTGCCCCTGTTTATCCTGGGAAGCCACAACTATTGGGATGGCCTCAGGGACTTTGGAGGTTTATCCTATTAGTTGGGTTTTGGCCATTTGAATGGGCACTTACAATTCCCTTGGAGAGGGCAAGCACAGTCGTTAGGTTTGGCTCCAGGGGCCTGAACCTGTAGGGTGTGTATGCCAGAGCTGTTTGGACAGGTTTCTCTCGCTCCGAGTCTTGTCTGAAGCACCCAAAGGCACCGTTGGCGCTGGGGTGGGAGGGGGAGGCGTGGCTGTGGGACCCAGGGTTCCCCAGATGGAGGCACCGAGGGACAGGACCCCGGAAGCAGAAGGCTGGGAAGCAGGTGATATTTGGAGCCCGGTCTTCCTGGTGGGCCCGGCCTCATGGGACAGCACCGGGGAGGGAACCCCCGCAGGCCGAGGATTAGCAGGAGGCGTCGGCCTCACTGTAGCCTGCCTCAAGGAGGGCTTCCTGATGAGGTGCATGCTCGAGCGCTCGCAATTCCGGCCATGCGCGGTGGGGCTGCCCTTCAGACGTGTGGCGCCCGAAGAGAGTTTGGTGGGTGTTTTCTGGGCTCAGGGACAGGTTGTATCATAAGATGGTATTCCAGAACAGAACCCTGAGGACAGATGCCTGAAAACCTAATCAGGTGTTCCAATGAGGTCCAATGGCTTGTGAGGTTCAATCTTCTGACTCAGGACCATTGACTTGGCTGTCCATCTGAATGTAGCTAATTAGGGTGTTTCATACTGTGCATTTGCATCCAGACAGCCGCCAAAATTGGAGTGGGCTCAGGGGCCTTGCAGATTTCTCTTAATCTGGAAGGTTTGGGCAACTGTGATAGGCACAGTTTCCTTGAGGAAGTCAGCCACAGTCTTTTGGTGCACCTCGAGTGACCCCATCCAGGAGGGCATGTGAGCCATGGTTTTGGGAAAGAAGTCTGCAAACACAAATTCAGGTTCGGATTAGTCGCGAGGTGATCACAGGCCAAATGCATAGACCTGGGGGTCAGCTCATCAGCAACTGTAATTAGGATGACTAGAAGACAGTAGCACAGACTTTTCCATCTGGATTGTGTGTCCAGAATGACCTCAGAATGTAGGTGATGTCTCATGCATCCATGGGAGTCTTTTTGTCTCTAAGGATCCTGGAGGCTCCCCTTAGCTTGGTGCTGTTTTCTATCTTGAGGTGCCCCAAAACAGGGATTTTAGATATGGGTTCTAAGTCTGGGCGCCTGGAAAATCCCACCAAGGGTTAGAATTTGGGGCACCTGCAATGCAGAAACCTTGTGGTGGAACTGAGAGAGTTTGTTTGAAAGCATACTTGGGCGAGGGTCACAATGCCTGTTTGTGACCTGGGGAGCCATCAGGAGTTGGCCTGGAAAATCCCACCAAGTGTTAGAATTTGGGGCACCTGCAATGCAGGAACCTTGTGGTGGAACTGAGAGAGTTTGTTTGAAAGCATACTTGGGTGAGGGTCACAATGCCTGTTTGTGCCCTGGGGAGCCATCAGGAGTTGGCCTGGTCACATTGGCCATGTACCTTGCTCCCACTTTGAGAGCTGGATACCCATTTCAACACCCAGGTGTCCTTCCATGGAAAAGGAGTAGAACTCTATAGTGTTTCAGGTTCCCCCATTGGAAGGATTTCAGCAAAATCTGGGGAAAGGTGCAAGAATACCAAGTATGGGTAGAGATGACAGACTTGGGCCATGGCCAGTCCCACATGCTAGATATGGGACCTGCACTCCCTGTGACTTACTCTAGGTCCGGACAAAGGCTCTGTAAGACACAACACTAGTGACCAGGGAAGTCTATAAATCGGGGTTCCCTCCAGGGCCAAGCAGACTGATCCTAATGTGGCGATTCTGGGCAGACTAACCAGGCACTTCTTCCTATGAGGGAGACAGAATGCTGCATTGCGGCTCCAGAATTCAATATCAAGAGGCCTTGGGGAGCAGTAGGGTGAGGATGGAATTGTAGACACAAGCTACTGTACAATTCAGTGCCAAGCGGAACGCAGTTCCAGTGTGAAGCGTCTTTTTTGATATATCCAGCACCTGAGTAAGGACGGATGTCAGATGTATGCTCACACTAGAGTTTGTGTCTACAATGACCAATAAATGGAGGGGTGGCATCAAGAGCCCATCGAGGATTTCCCACTCTGAGACTTGTGAGATGCTCCAAACAGCAAGGTTTCCTTCTACTGGACAGGTGGAGTCTGGTTTGTTTGCTCCACACTACCCCATGTTTGGGTAGCAGAGCTCTTTGGCATGGATGCCTGGAAAGCACACCTCCATTGACCATTGGAGCTGAGGAATATGGCAGTTTCGTTCTGATGACACTGGGGCGAAGTACCAAGGCCTTGAGTTGACATGGAATATCTTGCACATGGGTCACAATGCTGGTTTGTTACCAGGGAGATCTTACAATGCACTGTTGGCAAAGGGTACTTGCAGGATTCTTCTACCCTGAGAGTTTGACACATGTCCAAGAGCACGGTTTCCTTCTGGGGACAAGAGTTGTTCTGTTGTGTGCCTCAGGGACTACATGTTGGAATATAAGTCAGTATTGGAGAACAGGCCTCTGGAAACAGTGCCTAAAAATCTAAACTTGGGTATCAATGAAGTCCTATAGTCATGGCAGGTTCAAACTTCTGACTCAGGCCCTTGGATTTGGATGTCTGCCTGGAGGCAGTGGCATATTGTGTGTCAGAATGTGCATTTGAGTCCAGAGCCTTCTTAGAAATTGAGGTGGGCTCAGGGGGTTTTACTTTGCTCCTAATCTTCAGTGTTTGGGCAACCGTGAAGGTCAGAGTTTCCTTTGGGAGTGTAAGGACAGTCATCTGGTGTGGCACCATAGGCCCCATCCTGGGGGGGGCATGTGGGCCAGCGCTTTGGGGAGAGATATCTGCAAAAGCAAACTAGGGTTAGAGTGAGGGCCGAGGTGATCACAGGTCCGATGTTCAGGCCCAGATGGGCAGCTCATAGTGTACTGAAATTAAGGTGTCATAGCGCAGGTTCTTCTGTCGGGTGTGTGCCCGGGATGGTCGCGAAAGGTAGGGGTGGCTTCATGAGTCCATGAGAAATTCTTCATCTCTGGGGATTCTGCTCAGCTCCCAAGAGTTTGGTGTCTCTGAGGGAAGGGAAGACTGTTGTTTTCCCGTCTCAGAGGACACCCAAATAGGGATTCCAGAGACAGGTTCTGGGTATGGGTGACTTGAAAACATTAACAAGGGTGAGGATTTGCCCTTAGGGTCCTGGAAGTCCCACTCTGTGGGCTCCTGATCCAGCTACTGCGGGGTTTTGTTTGAAAGCAAGCTCACGCTGCCTGTTTGTATCCAGGGAGTCTTCCATGTGTAACCGTGGTCTCATGGGCCATGCAGCTGGTTGCCACACAGAGAGTTGGGAAGGAGGAGTACTCTTGTGTGTGAGGTTCCCCCATAGGCATGGATTTGAGCTACGGTCTGGGTCAGAGGACTGAATATACAGGTTGAGTAGAGATGTTGGTTTCAGGACACAGGAAGTCACACCTTCAGGAAATGGGGCCCATCTCTGGGTGGTTGACTGGAGGTCGTGGCTCAGTCTGTGTCAGTCAGACCCTTGTGCCCATTGAACCTAAGAACGGAAGTCTGAGACCACAAGTAGACTTAGGATTCTGGGTATGGACCTGGCAGGCACAATGGACAGAACTGAATCGAGATCTCGTGCATCTGAAGTCAGGGCGAGGATCAGACGAGCGCTCAGGTTGGACTTTCTGTCCCTGATGCCCTCTTCATAAAGGGGGGGGTAACGAAGCCATTGGGGGATTTCCCAAGATGGGAGTTGTGAGAAGCTCCGAACTGCAAAGATTCTTCTGCAGGACAATTGAGACCTGTTGGTTTTAGCCAGGCCAACGATTCCGAGCAGGGTTCTAAGGATGGATGGCTGGGTAGCCCACCTCGCATTCCAATTGTCTCCTAGCAACAAGACAGGTTAGATCTGTTGGATCTGGGGGAGCAACCGAGGAGGCTGAGTTGAAATGGACTCTCCTGTGGATGGGTCCTAATGTGTTTTTGTGTCTAAGGAGACCTTGGAATGAAGCGGTGGCACTGGGGGCCTGAATGGATCTCCTAAAGAGGCTTTGACACAGCTCCAACGTGCAAGTTTACCATGTGTCAATGAGATTTGTTTTGATGTGTGAATGAAGAAACAGCCATATGCTGGTATTGAAATCCAGGACGCTGAGAAGAGATGCCTGGAAAGCAAAGAAATGGATCCGATAGGAGCCTAGGGGTCTGTTTGTTCCTTTTTACCTCTGGGGACATCAGTCTACGGGTCTGAGTGCAGGTAGGTGCTCAGATGAGCTCAGATTGCCCCTGTTTGTCATGGGAAGCCACAAGTATTGGGATGGCCTCAGGGACTTTGGAGGTTTATCCTATTAGTAGGTTTGTAGCCATTGGAATGGGCACACACAGTTCCCTTGGAGAGAGCAAGTACAGTCCTCAGGTTTGGCACCAGGGGCCTGAGCATGTAGGGTGTGTAGGCCAGAACTGTTTGGACAGATGTCTGAATACACAAACTCGGCTTATGTTTCGGATCATAGGAATGGCAGGACTGATCTACAGACCATGAGGAGAACCCTTCGGGATATGAAAAAAGGGCGAGTGTGAGGCTCTTACTCATGTTTTTGTCTCTGGATATCGTGTCACTCATGGTCGTAAAATTTCCGGGTGACTTCATGGGAAATGGACGAGTCCTACTCTCTGGGGGTTTGGCCCCGTCCAAGTTTTTGGGGTCATTATGTGGGATGGAAGAAGTCCGTTTTTTTGTTGTTTTTGTTTTGTTTTTTAACCTCAGGTGTCCCACCAAATGAGCGATTCCAGAGTGGAGCGACTGGACAACCAGAAATCTGGTTAAATATTAGGGAATATAGACATGTCAAGACCATTATGACATCTAATGGTCCAGCCACTGAGAGGACTTACTAGAGGACAGGACTCACGCAAAGGGTCACAATGCGTGTTTATGCCCACGTCGCACTCAAGAATGGGCGGGGCCTCAGGGTGAATGCTTGTTTCTCCTAAACTGAACATTGTACAACATGCCAAACAGAAGGTTTCTTGCCATGGGTAAGGAGGAGTTCTGATTTCTGCATCACAGTCACACCTGGGCAGTGATTGGAGATAAGGTCTAGGTTCTGAAGCCTGAAAACTGAGGTCGGGAAGTGATGATGACATACGGCCATGACGGGTCTGATGTGCTCAGTGTGCGGTAAGCTGTCTTGGTGTTGGTCAGGAGGTCCGGGCTCAGGTTATGTCAGAGAGTGCATAGTGCCTAGGTTAGACTATATAATTTGGGTACAGTTGAGTGTCGTGTAGGTTTATCCTCATTTAACCTGCCTGGGCAGCTCATTAGGCAATATATTTTTTCTAGAGGGCAGGCAGAGTGCTGCATTGGGGGTCCGAATTGCCAAACATGAGGGCTTCGGGTCCAGGAGAGTGAGGACGGAAGTCTGAGAACACAAGCTAGACTTGGGCTTCCGAGCGAGGGGACGGCAGTTACCCCCTGCAGATCTGAACCAGTATCTCATGCTTCTGACGTCAGGGCGAGGATCAGACGTTGGATTAGGTAGGAGTTTCTGTGCATGACGGCCCCTTCATAAAGGGAGCGGAGTCTCGAGTCCATGTAGGTATTCTCACGTTGGGAGTTGTCAGATGCCCCCTTCAAGGATTCCTTCTGCGGGACAATTGAGACCTGTTGGACAGCTCCGAGACATGCCATATGGTTTCAGCGCCAGTGCCATTAGATTTATTGCTCAGGCTTTTGTTTCTGGATTTTGTAGCAGCAAAGGCCGTGGGATGTCGGGAAGGCATAATAGGCCATGGAGGAATCCTCCTCTCTGTAGATTTGGCCTGATACAAATTGTTTTTCGTCAATCTGTGGGATGGGAGGACTCCTTTCAGGTTTGTTACCTCAGGTGTCCCAACAAAAGAGGAATTCCAAAGCAGACCCTGGGGAAGAGTGAAGGGACAACCCGAACTATGGTTAAAAATTGGGGCCTAGGGGCATGGCAAGCCCAATTATTTTCAAACCTGGGCAGTGATTGGAGATAAGGTCTAGGTTCTAAAGCCTGAAAACCAAGGTTGGGAAGAGATGACGACCTAAGGCCATGGCGGGTCCGATGTGCTCAGTGTGTGGAAAGCTGTCTGGGTGGGGCCAGGAGGTCCAGGCTCAGTCTGTGTCAGAAAGGGAATTAGTGCCCAGGTCAGCCTATATATTTGGGGTACAGCCGAATGGCGTGTAGGTTGATCCTCATTGGGGTTTCTGGGTAGCCCCAGAGGGCAATGTTTTTCTTCTGGAGGGCAGGCAGAGTGCTGCATTGTAGTTCTAGATTGCCAAACTGGAGGGCTTGTGGGACAGTAGCCTGAGGACAGAAGTCTAAGAACCCAAACTAGGCCTAGGTTTCTGGGTGAGGATATGGCACGCACAATCTGCAGACGTGAATCGAGATCTCGTGCATCTGAAATCAGGGCGAGGATCAGAGGATCGCTCAGGTTGGACATTCTGTCCCTGATGGCCCCTTCTTGAAGGTGGGGTGGATCACGAGGCCATGGGGGTTTTCCCACGATGGGAGTAGTGAGAAGCTCGCAACTGCAAAGATTCTTCTGCAGGACAACGAGACCTGTTGGTTGGAGCCAGGCCAATGATTCTGAGCAGGGTTCTAAGGCTGGATGGCTATGTAGCCCTCCTGGCATTCCAATTGTCTCCAAGCAACAAGACAGGTTAGATCTGCTGGATTTGGGGGGAGCAACTGAGGAGGCTGAGTTGAAATGGACTCTCCCGTGGATGTGTCCTAATATGTCTTTGTGTCTATGGAGACCTTGGAATGAAGCGGTGGCACTGGGGCCCTGAAGGATTCTCTGAAAGAGAGGCTTTCACACAGCTCCATCATGCAAGTTTCTCATGTGTAGATGAGATTTGTTCTAATGGGTGAGTCAAGAAAAAGCCATATGCTGATATTGAAATCCAGGCCTCTGAGGAGAGATGCCTGGAAACCAAAGCAATAGATCCGTTAGGTGCCTAGGGGCCTGTTTGTTCCTTTTTACCTCTGGGGACATCAGTCTACGGGTCTGACTGAGGGTAGGTGCTCAGATGGGCCCAGATTACCCCTGTGTGTCCTGGGAAGCCACAAATATTGGGATGGCATCAGGGACATTGGAGGTTTATCCTCTCAGTAGGGTTGTGGCCATTGGAATGGGCACACACAATTCCCTTGGAGAGTGCAAGCACAGTCGTCAGGTTTGGCTCCAGGGGCCTGAGCCTGTAGGGTGTGTAGGCCAGGGCTATTTGGACAGTTGTCTGAAAATACAAGCTCGGCTTATGTTTCGGGTCATAGGTATGGCAGGACTGATCTACAGACCACGATGAGAACTCTTCGGGATATGAAAAAAGGGCGAGTGTGAGGCTCTTGCTCAAGATTTTGTCTCTGGAATCGTGTAACTCATGGTCGTGAAATTTCCGGGTGACTTCATGGGAAATGGACGAGTCTTACTCTCTGGTGGTTTGGCCCCGTCCAAAGAGTTTGGGGTCATTCTGTGGGATGGAAAAAGTCCGTTGTTCCGTTGCTGTTGATTTGTTCTGTGGTGGTGTTTTTCAACCTCAGTTGTCCCACCAATCCGGGATTCCATAGTTGAGCCCTGGGGCGGGGCGAGTGGACAACCAGAAATCTGGTTAAAAATTGGGGCCTAGGGACATGTCAAGCCCATTATGACATCTAATGGTCCAGCGACTGAGAGGAAGTACTAGAGGACAGGACTCATTCTGAGGGTCACAATGCGTGTTTATGCCCTCGTCGCTCTCAAGAATGAGCGGGGCCTCATGGTGAATGCTGGTTTCTCCTACACTGAACGTTGGACAACATGCCAACCACAAGGTTTCTTGCCATGGGTAAGGAAGAGTTCTGATTTCTGCATCACAGTCACCCCTGGGCAGTGATTGGAGATAAGGTCTAGGTTCTGAAACCTGATAACTGAGGTAGGGAAGAGATGATGACCTAAGGCCATGGCGGGTCTGATGTGCTCAGTGTGCGGTCAGCTGTCTGGGTGTTGGTCACGAGGTCCGGGCTCAGGTTGTCAGACAGTGCATTAGTGCCCAGGTTAGACTATACATTTTGGGTGCCTTCGAGTGCCGTGTAGGTTCTTATCTGAAGAACTCTTCAGGATATGAAGAATGAGCGAGTCTGAGGCGCGTGCTCAGGCTTTTGTCCCTGGATTGTGTATCAGGGATGGCCGTGGAATGTTGGGGAGGCCTCATGGGGCCATGGACGAATCTTGCTCTCTGTGTATTTGGCCCGATCCATATTGTTTTTTTCGTCAATCTGTGGGATGGGAGGACTCCTTTCAGGTTTGTTACCTCAGGTGTCCCACGAAAAGAGGAATTCCAAAGCAGAGCCCTGGGGAAGAGTGAAGGGACAACCCGCACTATGGTTATAAATTGGGGCATAGGGGCACGGCAAGCCCAATATGCTGTCTCTCCATCCAGCCACTGAGAGGCCTTACCTGAGGACTGGGCTCAGGCTGAGGGTCACAAGGTGTGTTTGTGACCAATGTGGCCCGCAAGCATGGGCGGGGCCTCATGGGCCACACTGGTTTCAACTACACTGAACCTAGCACAACATGCCAACCACAAGGTTTCTTGCCATGGGGAAAGAGTTCTGATTCCTACATCATTTTCAAACCCGGGCGTTGATTGGAGATAAGGTCTAGGTTCTGAAGCCTGAAACCGAGGTAGAGAAGAGATGACGACCTAAGGCCACGACGGGTCCGATATGCTCAGTGTGCGGCCAGCTGTCTGGGTGGGGCCAGGAGGTCCAGGCTCAGACTGTGTCAGAAAGGGCATTAGTGCCCAGGTCAGCCTATATATTTGGGGTACAGCCGAATGGCGTGCAGGTTGATCTTCATTTGGGGTTTCGGGGTAGCCCCGGAGGGCAATGTTTTTCTTCTGGAGGGCAGGCAGAGTGCTGCATTGTAGTTCTGGATTGCCAAACTGGAGGGCTTGTGGGCCAGTAGTCTGAGAACGGAAGTCTGAGAACCCAAGCTAGGCCTAGGTTTCTGGGTGAGGATATGACAGGCACAATACACAGACCTGAATCGAGATCTCGTGCTTCTGAAGTCAGGGCGAGAATCAGACGATCGCTCAGGTTGGACATTCTGTCCCTGATGGCCCCTTCTTGAAGGGGCCGGTGGATCGCGAGCCCAGGGGGGTTTTCCCACGATGGGAGTTGTGAGAAGCTCCCAACTGCAAAGATTCTTCTGCAGTACAATTGAGACCTGTTGGTTGGCTCCAGGACAACGATTCCGAGCAGGGTTCTAAGCATGGATGGCTGGGTAGCCCACCTCGCATTCCAATTGTCTCCAAGCAACAAGACAGGTCAGATCTGCTGGATCTGGGGGAGCAACCGAGGAGGCTGAGTTGAAATGGACTCTCCCGTGGATGTGTCCTAATATGATTTTGTGTCTATGGAGACCTTGGAATGAAGCGGTGGCACTGGGGCCCTGAAGGGTTCTCCTAAAGAGAGGCTTTCACACAGCTCCATCGTGCAAGTTTCCCATGTGTAGATGAGATTTGTTCTGATGGTGAGTCAAGAAACAGCCATATGCTGTTATTGAAATCCAGGCCTCTGAGGAGAGATGACTCGAAACCAAAGCAATGGATCCGATAGGTGCCTAGGGGCCTGTTCGTACCTTTTTACATCTGGGGATATCAGTCTACGGGTCTGAGTGCCAGTAGGTGCTGAGTTGGGCCCAGATTGCCCCAGTCTGTCCTGGGAAGCCACAAATATTGGGATGGCCTCAGGAATTTTGGAGGTTTATCCTCTTAGTAGGGTTGTGGCCATTGGAATGGGCTCATACAATTCCCTTGGAGAGGGCAAGCACAGTCGTCAGGTTTGGCTCCAGGGGCCTGAGCTGTAGGGTGTGTAGGCCAGGGCTGTTTGGACAGTGGTATGAAAACACAAATTCGGCTTATGTTTCGGGTCATAGGTATGGCAGGACTGACCTACAGAACATGAGGAGAACACTTCGGGATATAAAAAAAGGGTGAGTGTGAGGCTCTTGCTCAAGTTTTTGTCTCTTGATACCGTGTCACTCATGGTCGTGAAATTTCCGGGTGACCTCATGGGAAATGGACGAGTCTTAATCTGGGGGTTGGGCCCCGTCCAAAGAGTTTGGGGTCACTCTGTGGGATGGAAGAAGTCCGTTGTTCTGTTGTTGTTGGTTTGTTTTGTTCAGTTTTTCAACCTCAGGTGTCCCACCAAATGAGGGATTCCAGAGTAGAGACCTGGGGAGGGGCGAGTGGACAACCAGAAATCTGGTTTAAAATTGGTGGCTAGGGACATATCAAGCCCATTATGACATCTAATGGTCCAGCCACTGAGAGGACGTACTAGAGGACAGGACTCACGCTTAGGGCCGAAATGCGTGTTTATACCCTCGTCGCACTCAAGAATGGGCGGGGCCTCAGGGTGAATGCTGGTTTCTCCTACACTGAACGTTGGACAACATGCCAACCACAAGGTTTCTTGCCATGGGTAAGGAAGAGTTCTGATTTCTGCATCACAGTCACCCCTGGACATGATTGGAGATAAGGTCTAGGTTCTGAAGCCTGAAAACTGAGGTAGGGAAGAGATGATGACCTAAGGCCATGGCGGGTCTGATGTGCTCAGTGTGCGGTCAGCTGTCTGGGTGTTGGTCACGAGGTCCGGGCTCAGGTTGTCAGACAGTGCATTAGTGCCCAGGTTAGACTATACATTTTGGTGCCTTCGAGTGCCGTGTAGGTTCTTATCTGAAGAACTCTTCAGGATATGAAGAATGAGTGAGTCTGAGGTGCGTGCTCAGGGTTTTGTCCCTGGATTGTGTATAAGGGATGGCCGTGGAATGTTGGGGAGGCCTCATGGGCCATGGACGAATCTTGCTCTCTGTGGATTTGGCCCGATCTATATTGTTTTTCGTCAATCTGTGGGATGGGAGGACTCCTTTCAGGTTTGTTACCTCAGGTGTCCCACCAAAAGATGAATTCCAAAGCAGAGCCCTGTGGAAGAGTGATGGGACAAACCGAACTATGGTTAAAAATTGGGGCCTAGGGGCATGACAACTCCAATATGCTGTCTCTCCATCCAGCCACTGAGAGGCCTTACCTGAGGACTGGAGTCAGGCTGAGGGTCACAAGGCGTGTTTGTGACCAATGTGGCCCGCAAGCATGGGCGGGGTCTCATGGGCCACATTGGTTTCAACTACACTGAACCTTGCACAACATGCCAACCACAAGGTTTCTTGCCATGGGGAAAGAATTCTGATTTCTGCATCATTTTCAAACCCGGGCCGTCATTGGAGATAAGGTCTAGGTTCTGAAGCCTGAAAACCGAGGTTGAGAAGAGATGACATCCTAAGGCCATGGCGGGTCCGATGTGCTCAGTGTGCGGCCAGCTGTCTGGGTGGGGCCAGGAGGTCCAGGCTCAGGCTGTGTCAGAAAGGGCATTAGTGCCCAAGTCAGCCTATATATTTGGGGTACACCCGAATGGCGTGCTGGTTGATCCTCATTTGGGGTTTCTGGGTAGCCCCAGAGGGCAATGTTTTTCTTCTGGAGGGCAGGTAGAGTGCTGCATTGTAGTCTGGATTGCCAAACTGGAGGGCTTGTGGGCCAGTAGTCTGAGGACAGAAGTCTGAGAACCCAAGCTAGGCCTAGGATTCTGGGTGAGGATATGGCAGGCACAACTACAGACCTGAATCGAGATCTCGTGCATCTGAAGTCAGGGCGAGGATCAGACGATCACTCAGGTCGGACATTCTGTCCCTGATGGCCCCTTCTTGAAGTGGGGGTGGATCACGAGACCATGGGTTTTTCCCAGACTGGAGCTGTGAGAAGCTCCCAACTGCAAAGATTCTTCTGCAGGACAATTGAGACCTGTTGGTTGGCTCCAGGACAACGATTCCGAGCAGGGTTCTAAGGTGGATGGCTGGTTAGCCCACCTCGCATTCCAATTGTCTCCATGCAACAAGACAGGTTAGATCTGTTGGACCTGGGGAGCAACCGAGGAGGCTGAGTTGAAATGGACTCTCCCGTGGATGTGTCCTAATATGATTTTGCGTCTATGGATACCTTGGAATGAAGCGGTGGCACGGGGGTCCTGAAGGGTTCTCCTAAATGAGACTTTCACACAGCTCCATCGTGCAAGTTTCCCATGTGTAGATGAGTTTTGTTCTGATGGGTGAGTCAAGAAAGAGCCATATGCTGTTATTGAAATCTAGGCCTCTGAAGAGAGATGCCTGGAAGCCAAACCAATGGATCCGATAGGTGCCTAGGGGCCTGTTCGTTCCTTTTTACCACTGGGGAAATCAGTCTAGGGGTCTGAGTGCCTGTAGGTGCTCATATGGGCCCAGATTGCCCCTGTTTGTCCTGGGAATCCACAAATATTGGGATGGCCTCAGGGACTTTGGAGGTTTATCCTATTAGTAGTGTTGTGGCTATTGGAATGGGCACATACAATTCCCTTGGAGAGGGCAAGCACAGTCGTCAGGTTTGGCTCCAGGGGCCTGAGCCTATAGGGTGTGTAGGCCTAGGTTGTTTGGACATTTGTCTGAAAACACAAACTCGGCTTATGTTTCAGGTCATAGGTATGGCAGGACTGATCTACAGACCATGTGGTGAACACTTCGGGATACGAAAAAAGGGTGAGTGTGAGGCTCTGGTCAAGTTTTTGTTTCTGGATATCGTGTCACTCATGGTCGTGAAATTTCCGGGTGATTTCATGGGAAATGGACGAGTCTTACTCTCTGGGGTTTTGACACCGTCCAAAGAATTTGGGGTCATTCTGTGGGATGGAAGAAGTCCGTTGTTCTGTTGTTGTTGATTTGTTTTGTTTTGTTTTTCAACCTCAGGTGTCCCACCAAATGAGGGATTCCAGAGTAGAGCCCTGGGGAGGGGCGACTGGACAACCAGAAATCTGGTTAATAATTGGGGCCTAGGGACATGTCAAGCCCATTATGACATCTAATGGTCCAGCCACTCAGAGGACGTACTAGAGGACAGGACTCACGCTGAGGGTCACAATGCGTGTTTATGCCCTTTTCACACTCAAGAATGGGCGGGTCCTCAGGGTGAATGCTGGTTTCTCCTACACTGAACGTTGGACAACATGTCAACCACAAGGTTTCTTGCCATGGGTAAGGAAGAGTTCTGATTTCTGCATCATAGTCACCCCTGGGCAGTGATTGGAGAAATGGTCTAGGTTCTGAAGACTGAAAACTGAGGTAGGGAAGAGATGATGACCTAAGGCCATGGTTGTTCTGACGTGCTCAGTGTACGGTCAGCTGTCTGGGTGTTGGTCACGAGGTCCGGTCTCAGGTTGTCAGTCAGTGCATTAGTGCCCAGGTTAGACTATACATTGTGGGTGCCTTCGAGTGCCGTGTAGGTTCTTATCTGAAGAACTCTTCAGGATATGAAGAATGAGCGAGTCTGAGGTGCGTGCTCAGGGTTTTGTCCCTGGATTGTGTATAAGGGATGGCCGTGGAATGTTGGGGAGGCCTCATGGGCCATGGACGAATCTTGCTCTCTGTGGATTTGGCCCGATCCCAATTGTTTTTCGTCAATCTGTGGGATGGGAGGACTCCTTTCAGGTTTGTTACCTCAGGTGTCCCACCATAAGAGGAATTCCAAAGCAGAGCCCTGGGGAAGAGTGAAGGGACAACCCAAACTATGGTTAAAAATTGGGGCCTAGGGGCATGGCAAGCACAATATGCTGTCTCTCCTTCCAGCCTCTGAGAGGCCTTACCTGAGGACTGGCTCAGGCTGAGGGTCACAATGTGTGTTTGTGACCAATGTGGCCCGCAAGGATAGGCTGGGTCTCATGGGCCACACTGGGTTCAACGACACTGAACATTGGACAACATGCCTACCACAAGGTTTATTGCCATGGGTAAAGAGTTCTGATTTCTGCATCATTTTCAAACCCGGGCAGTGATTGGAGATAACGTCTAGGTTCTGAGGCCAGAAAACCGAGGTTGAGAAGAGATGAGGACCTAATGCCATGGCGTGTCCGATGCGCTCAGTGTGCGGCCAGCTGTCTGCGTGGGGCCAGGAGGTGCAGCCTCAGGCTGTGTCAGAAAGGGCATTAGTGCCCAGGTCAGCCTATATATTTGGGGTACAGCCGAATGGCGTGCAGGTTGATCCTCATTTGGGGGTTTCTGGGAAGCCCCAGATGGCAATGTTTTTCTTCTGGAGGGCAGGCAGAGTGCTGCGTGGTAGTTCTGGATTGCCAAACTGGAGGGCTTGTGGGCCAGTAGTCTGAGGACGGAAGTCTGAGAACCCAAGCTAGGCCTAGGATTCTGGGTGAGGGTGGCAGGCACAATCTACAGACCTGAATCGAGATCTCGTGCATCTGAAGTCAGGGCGAGGATCAGATGATCGCTCAGGTTGGACATTCTGTCCCTGATGGCCCCTTCTTGAAGGGGGGGAGGATCACGAGGCCATGGGGGTTTTCCCACGATGGGAGTTGTGAGAAGGTCCCAACTGCAAAGATTCTTCTGCAGGACAATTGAAACTTGTTGGTTAGGCTCCAGGACAACGATTCCGAGCAGGGTTCTAAAGATGGATGGCTGGGAGGCCCACCTCGCATTCCAATTGTCTCCAAGCAACAAGACAGGTTAGATCTGCTGGATCTGGGGGAGCAACCGAGGAGGCTGAGTTGAAATGGACTCTCCCGTGGATGTGTCCTAATATGATTTTGTGTCTATGGAGACCTTGGAATGAAACGGTGGCACTGGGGCCTTGAAGGGTTCTCCTAAAGAGAGGCTTTCACACAGCTCGATCGTGCAAGTTTCCCATGTGTAGATGAGATTTGTTCTGATGGGTGAGTCAAGAAACAGCCATATGCTGTTATTGAAATCCAGGCCTCTGAGGAGAGATGCCTGGAAACCAAAGCAATAGATCCGATAGGAGCCTAGGGGCCTGTTCGTTCCTTTTACCTCTGGGGACATCAGTCTACGGGTCTGAGTGCCGGTAGGTGCTCCTATGGGCCCAGATTGACCCTGTTTGTCCTGGGAAGCCACAAATATTGGGTTGGCCTCAAGGACTTTGGAGGTTTATCCTATGAGTAGGGTTGTGGCCATTAGAATGGGCACAATCAATTCCCTTGGAGAGGGCAAGCACAGTCGTCAGGTTTGGCTCCAGGGGCCTGAGCCTGTAGGGTGTGTAGGCCAGTGCTGTTTGGACCGTTGTCTGAAAACACAAACTCGGCTTATGTTTCGGGTGATAGGTATGGCAGGACTGATCTACAGACCATGAGGAGAACTCTTCGGGATATGAAAAAAGGGCGAGTGTGAGGCTCTTGCTCAAGTTTTTGTCTCTGTATATCGTGTCACACATCGTCATGAAATTTCCGGGTGACTTCATGGGAAATGGACGAGTCTTACGCTCTGGTGGTTTGGCCCCGTCCAAAGAGTTTGGGGACATTCTGTGGGATGGAAGAAGTCCGTTGCTCTGTTGTTGTTGATTTGTTTTGTTTTGTTTTTCAACCTCAGGTGTCCCACCAAATGAGGGATTCCAGAGTAGAGCCCTGGGGCGGGGCGACTGGACAACAAGAAATCTGGTCAAAAATTGGGGCCTAGGGACATGTTAAGCCCATTATGACATCTAATGGTCCAGCCTCTGAGAGGACGTACTAGAGGACAGGACTCACACTGAGGTTCACAATGCGTTTTTACGCCCTCGTCGCACTCAAGAATGGGCGGGGCCTCAGTGTGAATGCTGGTTTCTCTTACACTGAACGTTGGACAACATGCCAACCACAAGGTTTCTTGCCATGGGTAAGGAAGAGTACTGATTTCTGCATCACAGTCACCCCTGGGCAGTGATTGGAGATAAGGTCTAGGTTCTGAAGCCTGAAAACTGAGGTAGGGAAGAGATGATGACCTAAGGCCATGGCGGGTCTGTGGTGCTCACTGTGCGGTCAGCTGTCTGGGTGTAGTTCACAAGGTCCGGGCTCAGGTTGTCAGACAGTGTATTAGTGCCCAGGTTAGACTATATATTTTGGGTGCATTCGAGTGCCGTGTAGGTTCTTATCTGAAGAACTCTTCAGGATAGGAAGAATGAGTGAATCTGAGGCGCGTGCTCAGTCTTTTGTCTCTGGATTTTGTATCAGCGATGGCCGTGGAAAGTTGGGGAGGCCTCATGGGCCATGGACGGTTCTTGCTCTCTGTGGATTGGGCCGATCCGAATTGTTTTTCGTCAATCTGTGGGATGAGAGGACTCCTTTCAGGTTTGTTACCTCAGGTGTCCCACCAAAAGAGGAATTCCAAAGCAGAGCCTTGGGGAAGAGTGAAGGGACAACCCGAACTATGGTTAAAAATTGGGGCCTAGGGGCATGGCAAGCCCAATATGCTGTCTCTCCATCCAGCCACTGAGAGGCCTTACCTGAGGACTGGGCTCAGGATGAGGGTCACAATGTGTGTTTGTGACCAATGTGGCCCGCAAGCAAAAGCTGGGCCACATGGGCCACACTGGGTTCAACGACACTGAACAGTGGACAACATGCCAACCACAAGTTTTCTTGCCATGGGGAAACAGTTCTTATTTCTGCATCATTTTCAAACCCGGGCCGTGATTGGAGATAAGGTCTAGGTTCTGAAGCCTGAAAAACGAGGTTGAGAAGAGATGACGACCTAAGGCCATGGCGGGTCCGATGTGCTCATTGTGCGGCCAGCTGTCTGGGTGGAGCCAGGAGGTCCAGGCTCAGGCTGTGTCAGAAAGGGCATTAGTGCCCAGGTCAGCCTATATATTTGGGGTACAGCCGAATGCCGTGCAGGTTGATCCTCTTTGGGGGATTATGGGTAGCCCCAGAGGGCTATGTTTTTCTTCTGGAGGGCAGGCAGAGTGCTGCATTGTAGTTCTGGATTGCCAAACTGGAGGGCTTGTGGGCCAGTATTCTGAGGACAGAAGTCTGAGAACCCAAGCTAGGCATAGGTTTCTGGGTGAGACCTGAATCGAGACCTCGTGCCTCTGAAATGAGGGCGAGGATCAACGGATTGCTCAGGTTGGACATTCTGTCCCTGTTGGCCCCTTCTTTAACGGGGGATGGATCATGAGGCCATGGGGGTTTTCCCACGATCGGGGTTGTGAGAAGCTCCCAACTGCAAAGAATCTTCTACAGGACAATTGAGACCTGTTGGTTGGCTCCAGGACAACGATTCCGAGCAGGGTTCTAAGGATGGATGGCTGGTAGCCCACCTCGCAGTAAAATTGTCTCCAAGCAACAAAAAATTGGATCTGGGGGAGCAACCGAGGAGGCTGAGTTGAAATGGACTCTCCCATGGATGTGTCCTAATATGATTTTGTGTCTATGGAGACCTTGGAATGAAGCGGTGGCACTGGGGCCCTGAAGGGTTCTCCTAAAGAGAGGCTTTAGGAGACAGCTCCATCGTGCAAGTTTCCCATGTGTAGATGAGATTTGTTCTGAAGGGTGAGTCAAGAAACAGCCATATGCTGTTATTGAAATCCATTCCTCTGAGGAGAGATGCCTGGAAACCAAAGCAATGGATCTGATAGGTGCCTAGGGGCCTCATCGTTCCTTTTTACTTGTGGGGAGAACATTCTACGGGTCTGAGTGCCGGTAGGTGGTCAGATGGGCCCCGATTGCCCCTGTTTGTCCTGGGAAGCCACACATATTGGGATGGTCTCAAGGACTTTGGAGGTTTATCCTATTAGTAGGGTTGTTGCCAGCTGTCTGGGTGTTGGACAGTTGTCTGAAAACACACACTCGGCTTATGTTTCGGGTCATAGGTATGGCAGGACTGATCTACAGACCATGTGGAGAACTCTTTGGGATATGAAAAAAGGGCGAGTGTACGGCTCTTGATCAAGTTTTTCTCTCTGGATATCGTGTCACTCATGGTCGTGAAATTTCCGGGTGACTTCATGGGAAATGGACGAGTCTTACTCTCTGGGGGTTGGGCCCCGTCCAAAGAGTTTGGGGTCATTCTGTGGGATGGAAGAAGTCCGTTGTTCTGTTGTTGTTGATTTGTTTTTTTTTTTTTGTTTTTCAACCTCAGTTGTCCCACCAAATGAGGGATTCCAGAGTGGAGCCCTGGGGATGGGCGCCTCGACAACCAGAAATCTGGTTAAAAAATGGGGCCTAGGGACATGTCAGGCCCATTATGACATCTAATGGTCCAGCCACTGAGAGGACGTACTAGAGGACAGGACTCACGCTGAGGGTCACAATGCGTTTTTATGCCCTCGTCGCACTCAAGAATGGGCGGGGCCTCAGGGTGAATGCTGGTTTCTGCTACACTGAGCGTTGGACAACATGCCAACCACAAGGTTTCTTGCCATGGGTAAGGAAGAGTTCTGAATTCTGACTCACAGTCAACCCTGGGCAGTGATTGGAGATAATGTATAGGTTCTGAAACCTGAAAACTGAGGTAGGGAAGAGATGATGACGTAAGGCCATGGCGGGTCTGATGTGCTCCGTGTGCGGTCAGCTGTCTGGGTGTTGGTCACGTGGTCCGGGCTCAGGTTGTCAGACAGTGCATTAGTGCCCAGGTTAGAATATATATTTTGGGTGCATTCGAGTGCCGTGTAGGTTCTTATCTGAAGAACTCTTCAGGATATGAAGAATGAGCGAGTCTGAGGCACGTGCTCAGGCTTTTGTCTCTGGATTTTGTATCAGCGATGGCCGTGGAATGTTGGGGAGGCCTCATGGGCCATGGACGAATCTTGCTCTCTGTGGATTTGGCCCGATCCATATTGTTTTTTTTTTCGTCAATCTGTGGGATGGGAGGACTCCTTTCAGTTTTGTTACCTCAGGTGTCCCACCAAAAGAGGAATTCCAAAGCAGAGCCCTGGGGAAGAGTGAAGGGACAAACCCGAACTATGGTTAAAAAATTGGGGCCCAAGGGCATGGCAAGCCCAATATGCTGTCTCTCCATCCAGCCACTGAGAGGCCTTACCTGAGGACTGGGCTCAGGCTGAGGGTCACAATGTGTGTTTGTGACCAATGTGGCCTGCAAGCATGGGTGGGGCCTCATATCCAGACTGGTTTCAACTACACTGAAACTTGGACAACATGCCAACCACAAGGTTTCTTGCCATGGGGAAAGTGTTCTGATTTCTGCATCATTTTCAAACCCGGGCCGTGATTGGAGATAAGGTCTAGGTTCTGAAGCCTGAAAACCGAGGTTGAGAAGAGATGACAACCTAAGGCCATAGCAGGTCCGATGTGCTCATTGGGCGGCCAGCTGTCTGGGTGGGGCCAGGAGGTCCATGCTCAAGCTGTGTCAGAAAGGGCATTAGTGCCCAGGTCAGCCTACATATTTGGGGTACAGCCGAATTGCGTGCAGGGTGATCCTCATTTGGGGTTTCTGCTAGCCCCGGGGGGCAATGTTTTTCTTCTGGAGGGCAGGCAGAGTGCTGCATTGTAGTTCTGGATTGCCAAACTGGAGGGCTTGTGGGCCAGTAGTCTGAGGACGGAAGTCTGAGAACACAAGCTAGGCCTAGGTTTTTGGGTGAGACCTGAATCGAGATCTCGTGCATCTGAAGTCAGTGCGAGGATCAGAGGATCGCTCAGGTTCGACATTCTGTCCCTGATGGCCCCTTCTTGATGGGGCGGTGTATCACGAGGCCATGGGGGTTTTCCCAAGATGGGAGTTGTGAGAAGCTCCCAACTGCAAAGATTCTTCTGCAAGACAATTGAGACCTGTTGTTTGGCTCTAGGACAACAATTCCGAGTAGGGTTCTAAGGATGGATGGCTGGGTAGCCCAACTCGCATTCCAATTGTCTCCAAGCAAAAAGAAAGTTTAGATCTGCTGGAGCTGGGGGCGCAACCGAGGTGGTTGAGTTGAAATGGACTCTCCCGTGGATGTGTCCTAATATGATTTTATATCTATGGAAACCTTGGAATGAAGCCGTGGCACTGGGGCCCTGAAGTGTTCTCCTAAAGAGAGGCTTTCACACAGCTCCATCGTGCAAGTTTCCCATGTGTAGATGAGAATTGTTCTGAAGGGTGAGTCAAGAAACAGCCATATACTGTTACTGAAATCCAGGCCTCTGAGGAGAGATGCCTGGAAAACAAAGCCAAGGATCTGATAGGTGCATAGGGGCCTATTCGTTTTTTTTTTTTTTACATCTGGGGACATCAGTCGACGGGTCTGAGTGCAGGTAGGTGCTCAGATGTGCCCATATTGCCCCTGTTGTCATGGGAAGCCACAAATATTGGGATGGCCTCAGGGAATTTGGAGGTTTATCCTATTAGTTGGATTGTGGCCATTGGAATGGGCACATACAATTCCCTTGGAGAGGGCAAGCACAGTCCTCAGGTTTGGCTCCAGGGGCCTGAGCCTGTAGGGTGTGTAGGCTAGGGCTCTTTGGACAGTTGTCTGAAAACACAAACTCGTCTTATGTTTCGGGTCATAGGTATGGCAGGACTGATCTACAGACCATGAGGAGAACGCTTCGGGATATGAAAAAACGGCGAGTGTGAGGCTCTTGCTCAAGTTTTTGTCTCTGGATATCGTGTCTCTCATTGTCGTGAAATTTCCGGGTGACTTCTTGGGAAATGGACGAGTCTTACTCTCTGGGGGTTTGGCCCCGTTCAAAGAGTTTGGGGTCATTCTGTGGGATGGAAGAAGCCCGTTGTTCTGTTGTTGTTGATTTGTTTTGTTTTGTTTTACAACCTCAGGTGTCCCACCAATTGAGGGATTCCAGAGTAGAGCCCTGGGGAGGGGCATTTGGACAACCAGAAATCTGGTTAAAAATTGTGGCCTAGGGACATGTCAAGCCCATTATGACATCTAATGGTCCAGCCACTGAGAGGACGTACTAGAGGACAGGACTCACGCTGAGGGTCACAATGCGTGTTTATTCCCTTGTCGCACTCAAGAATGGGCGGGGCCTCGGGTGAATGCTGGTTTCTCCTACACTGAGCGTTGGACAACATGCCAAACACAAGGTTTCTTGCCATGGGTAAGGAAGTGTTCTGATTTCTGCATCACAGTCACCCATGGGCAGTGATTGGAGATAAGGTCTAGGTTCTGAAGCCTGAAAACTGAGGTAGGGAAGAGATGATGACCTAAGGCCATGGCGGGTCTGATGTGCTCAGTGTGCGGTCAGCTGTCTGGGTGTTGGTCACGAGGTCCGGACTCAGGTTGTCAGACAGTGCATTAGTGCCCAGGTTAGACTATATATTTTGGGTGCATTCGAGTGCCTTGTGGTTCTTATATGAGGAACTCTTCAGGGTATGAAGAATGAGCGAGTCTGAGATGCGTGCTCAGGCTTTTGTCTCTGGATTTTGTATCAGCGATGGCCGTGGAATGTTGGGGAGGCCTCATGGGCCATGGACGGATCTTGCTATATGTGGACTTGGCCTGATCCCAATTGTTTTTCGTCAATCTGTGGGATGGGAGGACTCCTTTCAGGTTTGTTACCTCAGTTGTCCCACCAAAAGAGGAATTCCATAGCAGAGCCCTGGGGAAGAGTGAAGGGATAAACCGAACTATGGTGAAAAATTGGGGCCTAGGGGCATGGCAAGCCCAATATGCAGTCTCTCCATCCAGCCACTGAGAGGCCTTACCTGAGGACTGGGCTCAGGCTGAGGGTCACAATGTGTGTTTGTGACCAATGTGGCCCGCAAGCATGGGCGGGGCCTAATGGGCCACACTGGTTTCAACTACACTGAACCTTGGACAACATGCCAACCACAAGGTTTCTTGCCATGGGGAAAGAGTTCTGATTTCTGCATCATTTTCAAACCCCGGCCGTGATTGGAGATAAGGTCTAGGTTCTGAAGCCTGAAAACCGAGGTTGAGAAGAGATGACGACCTCAGGACATGGCGGGTCCGATGTGCTCAGAGTTCAGCAAGCTGTCTGGGTGGGGCCAGGAGGTCCAGGCTCAGGCTGTGTCAGAAAGGGCATAGTGCCCAGGTCAGCCTATATATTTGGGGTACAGCCGAATGCCGTGCAGGTTGATCCTCTTTGGGGGTTTCTGGGTAGCCCCAGAGTCAATGTTTTTCTTCTGGAGGTCAGGCAGAGTGCTGCATTGTAGTTCTGGATTGCCAAACTGGAGGGCTTGTCGGCCAGTAGTCTGAGGATGGAAGTCTGAGAACCCAAGCTAGGCCTAGGTTTATGGGTGAGACCTGAATCGAGATCTCGTGCATCTGAAGTCAGTGCGAGGATCAGAGGATCGCTCAGGTTGGACATTCTGTCCCTGATGGCCCCTTCTTGAAGGGGCGGTGGATCACGAGGCCATGGGGGTTTTCCCAAGATGGGAGTTATGAGAAGCTCCCAACTGCAAAGATTCTTCTGCAGGACAATTGAGACTTGTTGGTTGACTCCAGGACAACGATTCCGAGTAGGGTTCTAAGGTGGATGGCTGGGTAGCCCACCTCGCATTCCAATTGTCTCCAAGAAAGAAGACAGTTTAGATCTACTGGATCTGGGGGAGCAACCAAGGAGGCTGAGTTGAAATAGACTCTCCCGTGGATGAGTCCTAATATGATTTTGTGTCTATGGAGACCTTGGAATGAAGCGGTGGCACTGGGGCCCTGAAGTGTTCTCCTAAAGAGAGGCTTTCACAAAGCTCCATCGTGCAAGTTTCCCATGTGTAGATGAGAATTGTTCTGATGGGTGAGTCAGGAAACAGCCATATACTGTTACTGAAATCCAGGCCTCTGAGGACAGATGCCTGGAAACCAAAGCAATGGATCCGATAGGTGCATAGGGGCCTGTTCCTTTTTTTTGCTTCTGGGGACATCATTCGACGGGTCTGAGTGCAGGTAGGTGCTCAGATGTGCCAGCATCGCCCCTGTTGTCATGGGAAGCCACAAATATTGGGATGGCCTCAGGGACTTTGGAGGTTTATCCTATTAGTAGGGTTGTGGCCATTGGAATGGGCACATACAATTCCCTTGGAGAGGGCAAGCACAGTCATCAGGTTTGGCTCCAGGGGCCTGAGCCTGTAGGGTGTGTAGGCTAGGGCTGTTTGGACAGTTGTCTGAAAACACAAACTCGTCTTATGTTTCGGGTCATAGGTATGGCAGGACTGATCTACAGACCATGAGGAGAACGCTTCGGGATATGAAAAAACGGCGAGTGTGAGGCTCTTGCTCAAGTTTTTGTCTCTGGATATCGTGTCTCTCATTGTCGTGAAATTTCCGGGTGACTTCATGGGAAATGGACGAGTCTTACTCTCTGGGGGTTTGGCCCCGTTCAAAGAGTTTGGGGTCATTCTGTGGGATGGAAGAAGTCCGTTGTTCTGTTGTTGTTGATTTGTTTTTTTTTTGTTTTTCAACCTCAGGTGTCCCACCAAATGAGGGATTCCAGAGTAGAGCCCTGGGGAAGGGCATCTGGACAACCAGAAATCTGGTTAAAAATTGGGGCCTAGTGACATGTCAAGCCCATTATGACATCTAATGGTCCAGCCACTGAGAGGACGTACTAGAGGACAGGACTCACGCTGAGGGTCACAATGCGTGTTTATTCCCTCGTCGCACTCAAGAATGGGCGGGGCCTCAGGGTGAATGCTGGTTTCTCCTACACTGAACGTTGGACAACATGCCAACCACAAGGTTTCTTGCCATGGGTAAGGAAGAGTTCTGTATTCTGCATCACAGTCACCCCTGGTCAGTGATTGGAGATAAGGTCTAGGTTCTTAAGCCTGAAAACTGAGGTAGGGAAGAGATGATGACCTAAGGCCATGGCGGGTCTGATGTGCTCAGTGTGCGGTCAGCTGTCTGGGTGTTGGTCACGAGGTCGGGCTCAGGTTGTCAGACAGTGCATTAGTGCCCAGGTTAGACTATATATTTTGGGTGCATTCGAGTGCCGTGTAGGTTCTTATCTGAAGAACTTTTCAGGATATGAAAAATGAGTGAGTCTGAGGCGCGTGCTCAGGCTTTTGTCTCTGGATTTTGTATCAGCGATGGCCGTGGAATGTTGGGGAGGCCTCATGGGCCATTGACGAATCTTGCTATCTGTGGACTTGGTCTGATCGCAATTGTTTTTCGTCAATCTGTGGGATGGAAGGAATCCTTTCAGGTTTGTTACCTCAGGTGTCCCACCAAAAGAGGAATTCCAAAGCAGAGCCCTGGGGAAGAGTGAAGGGACAACCGGAACTATGGTTAAAAATTTGGGCCTAGGGGCATGGCAAGCCCAATATGCTGTGTCTCAATCCAGTCACTGAGATGCCTTACCTGCGGACTGGGCTAAGGCTGAGGGTCACAATGTGTGTTTGCCACCTATGTGGCCCGCGAGCAATGGTGGGGCCTCATTGGACACACTGGTATCCACTACACTGAACATTATACAACAAGCCTACCACAAGTTTTCTTGCCATCGGGAAAGAGTTCTGATTTCTGCATCATTTTCAAACATGGGCAGTGATTGGAGATAAGGTCTAGGTTCTAAATCCTGAAAACCGAGGCTGGGAATAGATAACAACTTAAGGCAATGGCTGGTCCGTTGTGCTCAGTGAGTGGCAAGCTGTATGGGTGGGGCCAGGAAGTCCTGGCTCAGCCTCTGTCAGAAAGGGCACTATTGCCCAGGTCAGCCTATATATTTTGGGTACAGCCAATTGGCGTGCAGGTTGATCTTCATTTGGGGTTTCCGGGTAGCCCCAGAAGGCAATGTTTTTCTTCTGGAGGGCAAGCAGAGTGCTGCATTATAATTCTGGATTGCCAAACTGGAGGATTGTGGGCCATTAGTCTGAGGATGGAAGTCTGAGGACACAAGCTAGGCTTAGGTTTCTGGGTGAGGACATGGCAGGCACAATCTACAGATCTGAACCGAGATCTCGTGCATCTGAAGTCAGGGTGAGGATCAGACGATCGCTCAGGTTGGACCTTATGTCCCTGAGGTCCACTTCATGAAGTGGGGTAGATCACGAGGCCATGGGTGTTTTCTCACGATGGGAGTTGTGAGAAGCTCCCAACTTCAAAGATTTTTCTGCAGGACAATTGAGACCTGTTGGTTGGCTCCAGGCTAACGAATCCGAGCAGGGTTCTAAGGATGGATGGCTGGTTAGCCCACCTCGCATTCCAATTTTCTCCTAGCAACAAGACAAGTTAGATCTGCTGGATCTCGCGGAGCAACCGAATACGCTGAGTTGAAATGGACTCTCCTGTTAATGGGTACTAATGTGTTTTTGTGTCTATGGATACCGTGGAATGACTCGGTGGCACTGGGGCCATGAATGGTTCTCCTAAACACACGCTTTGACATCACTCCCATGTGCAAGGTTCCCATGTGTAGATGAGATTTGTTCTGGTGGGTGAGTCAAGAAACAGCCATATGCTGGTACTGAAATCCAGGCCTCTGAGGAGAGATGCCTGGAAACCAAAGCAATGGATCCGATTAGGGCCTAGGGGCCTGTTCGTTCCTTTTTACCTCTGGGGATATCAGTCTACAAGTCTGAGTGCAGGTAGGTTCTCAGATGGGCTCAGATTGCTCCTGTTTGTCCTGGGAAGCCACCACTCTTGGGATGGCCTCAGGGACTTTGGAGGTTTATCCTATTAGTAGCGTTGTGGCCATTGGAATGGGCACACAGAATTCCCTTGGAGAGGGCAAGTACAGTCCTCAGCTTGGCTCCAGGGCCCTAAGCCTGTAGGCTGTGTAGGCCACGGCTGTTTGGACAGTTGTCTGAAAACACAAACTCGGCTTATATTTCGGGTCATAGGTATGGTCGACTGATCTACAGACCACTAGGAGAACTCTTTGGGATATGAAAAAAGGGCGAGTGTGAGGCTCTTTCTCATGTATTTATCTCTGGATATCATGCCATTCATGGTCATGAAATTTCCGGGTGACTTCATGGGAAATGGACGAGTCTTACTCTCTGTGGATTTGGCCCAATCCAAAGAGTTTGGGTTCATTCTGTGGGACGGAAAAAGTCCGTTTTTTGTTGTTGTTGTTTTGTTTTGTTTTGTTTTTCAAACTCAGGGGTCCCACCAAATGAGGGATTCCAGAGTAGAGCCCTGGGGAGGGACGATTGGACAACCAGAAATCTGGTTAAAATTGGGTCCTAGGGATAGCTAGACTTGGGATTCAGGGCGAGGGCACGGCATGTACCTCCTGAAGATCTGAAGCAATATCTCATGCATCTGATGTCAGAGCGAGGATCAGACTTTGGCTCAGCTTGGATTTTCTGTTCATGATGGCCCCTTCATAAAGGGAGCCGAATCTCGAGGCCGTGGAGGTTTTCCCACGTTGGGAGTGGTGGGATGCCCCCTCCAAGGAATCCTTCTGCGGGAAAATTGAGACCGGTTGGACATCTCCACGACATCCCATATGGATGAGTCCAGACCAACATTCGAGGATGGATGCCTGGGAAGCCCGCCTCGCATTCCAATTGTCTCCTAGCGACAAGACAGTTTAGATCTGATGGCTCTGCGTGAGCAACCGGCGTGGCTGAGTTGAAATGGACTTTCCTGAGGATGGGTCTAATGTGTGTTTGTGTCCATGAGGGCATTGGAATGGGGCGGTGGCACCGGGACCCTGAAGTATTCTCCTAAGCTTTTGACATAGCTCCCATGCACAAGTTTCCTTTGGAGACGAGGTTTGTTCTGATGGGTGCCTCAGGAAAACCCCAATGCTGGTATTGGAATCCAGGGTTTTGAGAGGACATGCCTGTAAACCATAGCAATGGATCTGATTTTGGCCTAGTGTCCTGTCTGGTTCAATCTTCTTCTCTGGGGACATCCTTCTAGGGTATGAGTTGAGTTAGATGCTCAGCTGGTGTCAGACTGCCCTTTTTGTCCCGGGCGACCTATACTATGGGGATGGCCTCAGGGACTTTGGAGGGTTCTCCTAATTTGTACGATTTTGGACAATGGAATGGGCAGAATTCCCATGGATTGGGTAGGCACAGTCCTAATGTGTGGCTCCAGGGTCCCCAGCCTGGATGGTGTGTGGCCCAGGACTTTGAGGACAGAAGTCTGAAAACAAAAACACAGCTTATATTTGGGGACGTAGGTATGGCAGGCCCGATGTACAAACCATGAGAAGACATCTTCAGGATATGAAGATAGTGCGAGACTGAGGCGCTTGCTTAGGCTTTTTTCTCTGGATTTTGTATCAGCTATGGCAGTGGAATGTCGAGGAGGCCTCATGGGCCATGGACGAATCTTGCTCTCTGTGGATTTGGCCCGATCCCAATTGTTTTTCGTCAATCTGTTGGATGGAGGACCCCTTTCCGGGTTGTTATCTAAGGTGTCCCCCCAAAAGAGGAATTCCAAGGCAGAGCCCTGGGGAAGAGTCAAGGGACAACACGAACTATGGTTAAAAATTGGGGCCTAGGGGCATGGCAACCCCAATATGCTCTCTCTTCATCCAGACACTGAAGGCCTTACCTGAGGACTGGGCTAAGGCTGAGGGTCACAATGTGTGTTTGCTACCTTCCTGGACCGCGAGCAATGGCGGGGCCTCAAGGGACACACTGGTTTCCACTACAGTGAACGTTGGACTACAAGCCAACCACAAGTTTTCCTGCCATCAGGAAGGAGTTCTGATTTCTGCATCATTTTCAAACCTGGGCAGTGATTGGAGATAAGGTCTAGGTTCTGAAGCCTGTAAACTGAGGTTGGGGAGGGAAAACGACCTAAGGCCATGGGGGGTCTGAAGTTCTCAGTTTGTAGCCAGCTGTCTGGGTGGGCCCAGGAAGACCAGGCTCAGGCTGTGTCAGAAAGGGCATCATTGCCCAGGTCATCCTATATATTTTGGGTATAGCCAAGTGTCGTGCAGGTTGATTTTCATTTGGGGTTTCTAGGTAGGCCCAGAGGGCAATGTATTTCTTCTGCACAGCATGTAGAGTGCTGCATTGTAGTTCTGGATTGCCAAACTGGAGGGCTTGTGAGCCAGTAGTCCCTGGACAGAAGTCTGAGGACACAAGCAAAGCTTAGGTTTCTGGGTGAGGACATGGCAGGCACAATCTACAGACCTGAACCGAGATCTCGTGCATCTGAAGTCAGGGTGAGGATCAGACTATCGCTAAGGTTGGACCTTATGTCCCTGATGGCCCCTTTATGAAGGGGGGGGATCACGTGGCCAGGGGGGTTCTCTCACGATGGGACTTCTGAGAAGCTCCCAACTGCAAAGATTCTTCTGCAGGACAATTGAACTGTTGGTTGGCTCCAGGCCAACGATTCCGAGCAGGGTTTTAAGGATGGATGGCGGAGTAGGCCACCTCACATTCCAATTGTCTCCTAGCAACAAGACAGGTTAGATCTGCTGGATCTTGCGGAGCAACCGAATACGCTCAGTTGAAATGGACTCTCATGTGGATGGGTCCTAATGTGTTTTTGTGTCTATGGAGACCTTGTAATGGGGCAGTGGAACACAGGCCCTGAAGGATTCTCCTAACTGGAGGTTTTGAGACATCTTCAAAGGATAATTTTCCCATGTGGAGAAGAGATTTGTTCTGATTGCTGCCTCATGAAATCCCCAAATGCTAATATTGGAAACCAGGCCTCTGAGGAGAGATACCTGTAACCGAAAGCAATGAATCTGATTCAGGCCTAGGGGCCTGTCTGATTCAATCTTCTTCTCTGGGGACATCCATCTATGCTGAGTAGAGGTAGATGCTCAGCTGGTTTCAGATGACCCTTGTTTGTCCTGGGCGGCCTACATTATTGGGATGTCCTTGGGGACTCTGGAGGTTTTTCCTAATTTGTACGATTGTGGACAATGGAATGGGCAGAATTCCCGTGGTATGGACAGGCACAGTCCTGATGTGTAGCTCCAGGGGCCCCAGCCTGAAGGGACTGTGGGCCAGGAATGTGGGGACAGAAGTCTGAAAACACAAATTCGGCTTAGGTTTGGGAAGTAGGTATGGCAGGCCCGATCTACAGACCGTGAGGAGAACTCTTCGGATTACGACAAAAGAGCGAGTGTGAGGCGCTTGCTCAGACTTTTGTCTCTGGAGTTGTTGTCAACAATGGCTGTGGAATCTCGGGAAGGCCTCATGGGCCATGGACGAGACTTCCTCTCTGTGAATTTGGTCCAATCCCAATTGTTTTGGGTCAATCTGAAGGATGGGAGGAGTCCTTTTAGTTTTGTTACCTCAGGTGTCCCACCAAAAGAGGGATTCCAAAGCAGAGCTCTGGGGAGGGATGAATGGACAACTCGAACAATCCAATTGGGGTGAGGTCGAGAACAGAGCAGGTTGATCCTCATTTGGGGTTTATGGAGATCCCCATAGAGCAACGTTTTTCTTCTGGAGGGCCAGCAGAGGGCTGCACTTTGGTTCCAGAATTCCAAGTCTTGAGGACATGTTTGCCAGGAGTGTGAGGAAGGAAGTCTGAAAACACAAGGTAGCACGAGGTTTGGGCCCACTTTGTAGAGGCTGAATCGAGATCACCAGCAAGAAGACAGGTTAGATCTGCTGGATCTGGGGGAGCAACCGAGGAGGCTGAGTTGAAATGGACTCTCCCGTGGATGTGTCCTAATATGATTTTGTGTCTATGGAGACATTGGAATGAAGCGGTGGCACTGGGGCTCTGAAGGGTTCTCCTAAAGAGCGGCTTTCACATAGCTCCATCGTGCAAGTTTCCCATGTGTAGATGAGATTTGTTCTGATGGGTGAGTCAAGAAACAGCCATATGCTGTTATTGAAATCCAGGCCTCTGAGGAGAGATGCCTGGAAACGAAAGCAATGGATCCGATAGGTGCCTAGGGGCCTGTTCGTTCCTTTTTACCTCTGGGGACATCAGTCTACGGGTCTGAGTGCCGGTAGGTGCTCAGATGGGCCCAGATTTCCCCATTTTTCCTGGGAAGCCACATATATTGGGATGGCCTCAGGGACTTTGGAGGTTTATACTCTTAGGAGGGTTGTGGCCATTGGAATGGGCAGATACAATTCCCTTGGAGAGGGCAATCACAGTCGTCAGGTAGGGCTCCAGGGGCCTGAGCCTGTAGGGTGTGTAGGCCAGGGCTGTTTGGACAGTTGTCTGAAAAAACAAACTCGGCTTATATTTCGGGTCATAGGTATGGCAGGACTGAGTTACAGACCATGAGGAGAACTCTTTGAGATATGAAATAAGGACGAGTGTGAGGCTCTGCTCAAGTTTTTGTTTCTGGATATTGTGTCACTCATGGTCGTGAAATTTCTGGGTCACATCATGGGAAATGGACGAGTCTTACTCTCTGGGGGTTGGCGCCGTCCAAAGAGTTTGGGGTCATTCTGTGGGATGGAAGAAGTACATTTTTCTGTTGCTGTTGATTTGTTTTGTTTTGTTTTTCAACCTCAGGTGTCCCACCAAATGAGGGATTCCAGAGTAGAGCCCGGGGGAGGGGCGACTGGACAACCAGAAATCTGGTTAAAAATTGTGGCCTAGGGACATGTCAATCCCATTATGACATCTAATGGTCCAGCCACTGAGAGGACGTACTAGAGGACAGGACTCACGCCTAGGGTCACAATGCGTGTTTATGCCCTCGTCGCACTCAAGAATGGGCGGGGCCTCAGGGTCAATGCTGGTTTCTCCTCCACTGAACGTTGGACAACATGCCAACCACAAGGTTTCTTGCCATGGGTAAGGAAGAGTTCTGTATTCTGCATCACAGTCACCCCTGGGCAGTGATTGGAGATAAGGTCTAGGTTCTGAAGCCTGAAAACTGAGGTAGGGAAGAGATGATGACCTAAGGCCATGGCGGGTCTGTTGTGCTCAGTGTGCCGTCAGCTGTCTGGGTGTTGGTCACGAGGTCCGGGCTCAGGTTGTCAGACTGTGAATTAGTGCCCAGGTTAGACTATATATTTTGGGTGCATTCGAGTGCCGTGTAGGTTTTGATCTGAAGAACTCTTCAGGATATGAAGAATGAGCGAGTCTGAGGCGCGTGCTCAGGCTTTTGTCTCTGGATTTTGTATCAGCGATGGCCGTGGAATGTTGGGGAGGACTCATGGGCCATGGTCAAAACTTGCTCTCTGTGGACTTGGCCCGATCGCAATTGTTTTTCGTCAATCTGTGGGATGGGAGGACTCCTTTCAGGTTTGTTACCTCAGGAGTCCCACCAATAGAGGAATTCCAAAGTAGAGCCCTGGGGAAGAGTGAAGGGACAACCGGAAATATGGTTAAAAATTGGGGCTTAGAACATGGCAAACCCAATATTCTATCTCTCCATCCAGCCACTGAGAGGCCTTACGTGAGGACTGGGCTCATGCTGCGGGTCACAATGTGTGTTTGTGACCTGTGGCCTGCAAGCATGGGCGGGGCCTCTTGGGCCACACTGGTTTCTAGTACACTGAACCTTGGACAACATGCCAACCACAAGGTTTCTTACCATGGGGAAAGAGTTCTGATGTCTGCATCATTTTCAAACCCAGGCCTTGATTGGAGATAGGGTCTAGGTTCTGAAGCCTGAAAACCGAGATAGAGAAGAGATGACGACCTAAGGCCATGGCGGGTCCGATCCTCTCAGTGTGCGGCCAGCTGTCTGGGTGGGGCCAGGAGGTCCAGGATCAGGCTGTGTCAGAAAGGGCATTAGTGCCCAGGTCAGCCTATATATTTGGGATACTGCCGAATGGCGTGCAGGTTGATCCTCATTCGGGGTTTCTGGGTAGCCCCAGAGGGCAATGTTTTTCTTCTGGAGGGCAGGCAGAGTGCTGCATTGTATTTCTGGATTGCCAAACTGGAGGGCTTGTGGGCCAGTAGTCTGAGGACGGACGTCTGTGAACCCAAGCTAGGCCTACGTTTCTGGGTGAGGATATGGCAGGCACAATCTACAGACCTGAATCTAGATCTTGTGCATCTGAAGTCTGGGCAAGGATCAGACGATCGCTCAGTTATGACATTCTATGCCTGATGGCCCCTTCTTGAACAGGGGGTGGATCACGAGGCCATGGTGGTTTACCCAAGATGGGAGTTGTGAGAAGCTCCCAACTGCAAAGATTCTTCTGCAGGACAATTGAGACCTGTTGGTTGGCTCCACGACAACGATTCCGAGCAGGGTTCTAAGCATGGATGGCTGGGTAGCCCACCTCGCATTCCAATTGTCTCCAAGCAACAAGACAGGTTATATCTGCTGGATCTGGGGGAGCAACCGAGGAGGCTGAGTTGAAATGGACTCTCCCGTGGATGTGTCCTAATATGATTTTGTGTCTATGGAGACCTTGGAATGAAGCGGTGGCACTGGGGCCCTGAAGGGTTCTCCTAAAGAGAGGCTTTCACACAGCTCCATCGTGCAAGTTTCGCATGTGTAGATGAGATTTGTTCTGATGGGTGAGTCAAGAAACAGCCATATGCTGATATTGAAATCCAGGCCTCTGAGGAGAGATGCCTGGAAACCAAAGCAATGGATCCGATAGGTGCCTAGGGGCCTGTTCCTTCCTTTTTACCTCTGGGGACATCAGTCTACGGGTCTGAGTGCAGGTAGGTGCTCAGATGGGCCCAGATTACCCTGTTGGTCCTGGGAAGCCACAAATATTGGGATGGCCTCAGGGACTTTGGAGGTTTATCCTATTATTAGGGTTGTGGCCATTGGAATGGGCACATACAATTCCCTTGGAGAGGACAAGCACAGTCGTCAGGTTTGGCTCTAGGAGCCTGAGCCTGTAGGGTGTGTAGGCCAGGGCTGTTTGGACTGTTGTCTGAAAACACAATCTCGGCTTGTGTTTCGGGTCGTAGGTATGGCAGGACTGATCTACAGACCATGAGGAGAACTCTTCGGGATATGAAAAGAGGGCGAGTGTGAGGCTCTTGCTCAAGTTTTGTCTCTGGATATCGTGTCACTCATGGCCGTGAAATTTCCGGGTGACTTCATGGGAAATGGACGAGTCTTACTCTCTGGGGGTTGGCCCTGTCCAAAGAGTTTGGGGTCATTCTGTGGGATGGAAGAAGTACATTGTTCTGTTGCTGTTGATTTGTTTTGTTTTGTTTTTCAACCTCGGGTGTCCCACCAAATGAGGGATTCCAGAGTAGAGCCCGGGGGAGGGGCGACTGGACAACCTGAAATCTGGTTAAAAATTGTGGCCTAGGGACATGTCAATCCCATTATGACATCTAATGGTACAGCCACTGAGAGGACGTACTAGAGGACAGGACTCACGCCTAGGGTCACAATGCGTGTTTATGCCCTCGTCGCACTCAAGAATGGGCGGGGCCTCAGGGTGAATGCTGGTTTCTCCTCCACTGAACGTTGGACAACATGCCAACCACAAGGTTTCTTGCCATGGGTAAGGAAGAGTTCTGTATTCTGCATCACAGTCACCCCTGGGCAGTGATTGGAGATAAGGTCTAGGTTCTGAAGCCTGAAAACCGAGGTAGGGAAGAGATGATGACCTAAGGCCATGGCGGGTCTGTTGTGCTCAGTGTGCGGTCAGCTGTCTGGGTGTTGGTCACGAGGTCCGGGCTCAGGTTGTCAGACTGTGCATTAGTGCCCAGGTTAGACTATATATTTTGGGTGCATTCAAGTGCCGTGTAGGTTTTGATCTGAAGAACTCTTCAGGATATGAAGAATGAGCGAGTCTGAGGCGCGTGCTCAGGCTTTTGTCTCTGGATTTTGTATCAGCGATGGCCGTGGAATGTTGGGGAGGCCTCATGGGCCATGGTCAAAACTTGCTCTCTGTGGACTTGGCCCGATCGCAATTGTTTTTCGTCAATCTGTGGGATGGGAGGCCTCCTTTCAGGTTTGTTACCTCAGGAGTCCCACCAAAAGAGGAATTCCAAAGTAGAGCCCTGGGGAAGAGTGAAGGGACAACCGGAACTATGGTTAAAAATTGGGGCCTAGAACATGGCAAACCCAATATTCTATCTCTCCATCCAGCCACTGAGAGGCCTTACCTGAGGACTGGGCTCATGCTGTGGGTCACAATGTGTGTTTGTGACCTGTGGCCTGCAAGCATGGGCGGGGCCTCTTGGGCCACACTGGTTTCAAGTACACTGATCCTTGGACAACATGCCAACCACAAGGTTTCTTGCCATGGGGAAAGAGTTCTGATGTCTGCATCATTTTCAAACCCAGGCCTTGATTGGAGATAGCGTCTAGGTTCTGAAGCCTGAAAACCGAGATTGAGAAGAGATGACGACCTAAGGCCATGGCGGGTCCGATCCTCTCAGTGTGCGGCCAGCTGTCTGGGTGAGGCCAGGAGGTCCAGGATCAGGCTGTGTCAGAAAGGGCATTAGTGCCCAGGTCAGCCTATATATTTGGGATACTGCCGAATGGCGTGCAGTTTGATCCTCATTCGGGGTTTCTGGGTAGCCCCAGAGGGCAATGTTTTTCTTCTGGAGGGCAGGCAGAGTGCTGCATTGTATTTCTGGATTGCCAAACTGGAGGGCTTGTGGGCCAGTAGTCTGAGGACGGACGTCTGTGAACCCAAGCTAGGCCTACGTTTCTGGGTGAGGATATGGCAGGCACAATCTACAGACCTGAATCTAGATCTTGTGCATCTGAAGTCTGGGCAAGGATCAGACGATCGCTCAGTTATGACATTCTGTCCCTGATGGCCCCTTCTTGAACGTGGATCACGAGGCCATGGTGGTTTACCCAAGATGGGAGTTGTGAGAAGCTCCCAACTGCAAAGATTCTTCTGCAGGACAATTGAGACCTGTTGGTTGGCTCCACGACAACGATTCCGAGCAGGGTTCTAAGCATGGATGGCTGGGTAGCCCACCTCGCATTCCAATTGTCTCCAAGCAACAAGACAGGTTATATCTGCTGGATCTGGGGGAGCAACCGAGGAGGCTGAGTTGAAATGGACTCTCCCGTGGATGTGTCCTAATATGATTTTGTGTCTATGGAGACCTTGGAATGAAGCGGTGGCACTGGGGCCCTGAAGGGTTCTCCTAAAGAGAGGCTTTCACACAGCTCCATCGTGCAAGTTTCGCATGTGTAGATGAGATTTGTTCTGATGGGTGAGTCAAGAAACAGCCATATGCTGATATTGAAATCCAGGCCTCTGAGGAGAGATGCCTGGAAACCAAAGCAATGGATCCGATAGGTGCCTAGGGGCCTGTTCCTTCCTTTTTACCTCTGGGGACATCAGTCTACCGCTCTGAGTGCAGGTAGGCGCTCAGATAGGCCCAGATTACCCTGTTGGTCCTGGGAAGCCACAAATATTGGGATGGCCTCAGGGACTTTGGAGGTTTATCCTATTATTAGGGTTGTGGCCATTGGAATGGGCACATACAATTCCCTTGGAGAGGGCAAGCATAGTCGTCAGGTTTGGCTCTAGGAGCCTGAGCCTGTAGGGTGTGTAGGCCAGGGCTGTTTGGACTGTTGTCTGAAAACACAATCTCGGCTTGTTTTTCGGGTCATAGGTATGGCAGGACTGATCTACAGACCATGAGGAGAACTCTTCGGGATATGAAAAAAGGGCGAGTGTGAGGCTCTTGCTCAAGTTTTGTCTCTGGATATCGTGTCACTCATGGCCGTGAAATTTCCGGGTGACTTCATGGGAAATGGACGAGTCTTACTCTCTGGGGGTTTGGTCCCGTCCAAAGAGTTTGGGGTCATCCTGTGGGATGGAAGAAGTCCGTTGTTCGGTTGTTGTTGATTTGTTTTGTTTTGTTTTTCAACCTTGGGTGTCCCACCAAATGAGGGATTCCAGAGTAGAGCCCTGGGGAGGGGCAACTGGACAACCAGAAATCTGGTTAAAAATTGGGGCGTTGGGACATGTCAAGCCCATTATGACACCTATTTTTCCATCCACTGAGTGGACGTACTAGAGGACAAGACTCACGCTGAGGGTCACAATGCGTGTATATGCCCTCGTCGCACTCAAGAATGGGCGGGTCCTCAAGTGAATGGCGGTTTCTCCTACACTGATCGTTGGACAACATGCCAACCACAAGGTTTCTTGCCACGGGTAAGGAAGAATTCTGATTTCTGCATCACAGTCACCCCTGGGCAGTGATTGGAGATAAGGTCTAGGTTCTGAAGCCTGAAAACTGAGGTAGGGAAGAGATGATGACCTAAGGCCATGGCGGGTCTGATGTGCTCAGTGTGCGGTCAGCTGTCTGGGTGTTGGTCACGAGGTCCGGGCTCAGGTTGTCAGACAGTGCATTAGTGCCCTGGTTAGACTATATATTTTGGGTGCATTGAGTGCCGTGTAGGTTCTTATCTGAAGAAGTCTTCAGGATATGAAGAATGAGCGAGTCTGAGGCGCGTGCTCAGGCTTTTGTTTCTGGATTTTGTATCAGCGATGGCCGTGGAATGTTGGGGAGGCCTCATGGGCCATGGACGAATTTTGCTCTCTGTGGATTTGGCCTGATCCCAATTGTTTTTCGTCAATCTGTGGGATGGGAGGTCTCCTTTCAGGTTTGTTACCTCAGGTGTCCCACCAAAACAGGAATTCCAAAGCAGAGCCCTGGGGAAGAGGGAAGGGACAACCCCATCTATGTTTGAAAATTGGGGCCTAGGGGCATGGCAAGCCCAATATGCTGTCTCTCCATCCAGCCACTGAGAGGCCTTACCTGAGGACTGGGCTCAGGCTGAGGGTCACAATGTGTGTTTGTGACCAATGTGGCCCGCAAGCATGGGCGGGTCCTCATGGGCCACACTGGTTTCAAGTACACTGAACCTTGGACAACATGCCAACCACAAGGTTTCTTGCTGTGGGGAAAGAGTTCTGATTTCTGCATCATTTCAAACCCGGGCAGTGATTGGAGATTAGGTCTAGGTTCTGAAGCCTGAAAACCGATGCTCCCAAGAATGGGGATGACCTCATTTTGGGCACGCCGGTTTCCCTCATTCCGAGGGTTGTCCAAAGCGCCGGGAGGCGAAATTGACGCCTGCGTGGTTGGGAGATGCGTGGGTGCGGGACTCAGGGTTCCCGATATGGAGGCCATGAGGAACAGGACCCCGGAATCAGAAGGCTGGGGCAGCGAGCGAGGGTCGAGCCCGAGCTTCGTGATGGGCCCTGACACATGGTATAGCACCAGGGACGGGATCCCCGCAGGCCAGGGGTCCGCGGGCTTTATCCTCACCGCAGTCTGTCTCACGGAGTGCCTCTTGGCAGGGTGCGGGAGCGGGCACTCACAATGCCCAGCCACGCCCCGGGGGGCGGCCCAGCAGACGTGCGGCGACCGAGGTGAATTCGCCAGGCGTTTTCCGGCCATATCTCACGAGCGTTCTCCCCAAACCAGGATCGGTTTGAGCAGAACGCTCGTGAGAATTGGCCGGCCTTGGGCAGCCCTGCGGACCGCGGTACTCTCCATGGCCCAGGGACCTTTCTCGCCCAGGTCATGTTGCGGCCTGCCCGGAAATCGCACGGTATAGAGGTGGCCCACCAGGGGGCGCCGGCGCAGTGAGCGTACCTGGAGCAGAGTTGAAGGACGGATGGCAATGGTGCCTGTGCCTCCATCTTTCGGGAATGGAGCGCCCAAGGATGGGGATGACCTCATTTTGGGCACGCGCAGATTTCTCTCACTCCGAGGGTTGTCAGAAGAGCCGGGAGGCGCCGTTGGCGCCTGCGTGGTTGGGAGATGCGTGGCTGTGGGACTCAGGGTTCCCGATATGGAGGCCACGAGGAACAGGACCCCAGAAGCAGAAGGCTGGGGAAGCAACGAGCGTTCGAGCCCGGGCTTCGTGATGGGCCCGGGTCCATTGTATAGCGCCAGGAACGGGACCCCCGCAGCCCAAGGATACGCAGGCGTTATCCTCGCCGCAGTCCGTCTCACGGAGTGCCTCTTGGTGGGTTGCGGGAGCAGGCACTCACAATGCCAGCCAGGCCTCGGGCGGGGGGGGGGGCGGTGGCCCTTCAGATGTGCTGCACCCGAGGTGAATTCGCTGGGCGTTTTCCGGCCAATTCTCACGAGCTTTCAGCCCAAACCGGGATCCGTTTGGGCAGAACGCTCGTGAGAATTGGCCTGTGTTGGGCATTCCTGCGGACCGCCATTCTCTCCATGGCCCAGGGCCCTTTCTCGCCCAGGGCATGTTGCCTCCGCCCGGAAATCGCATGGGGTAGACGCTGCCTAACCGGGGGTGCCGGCGCAGAGGAGCGTTCCGGGAGCAGAGTTGAAGGACTTATGTCGGCCGGGCGTGCGCCTCCCTCTTTCAGGAAATGGGGCGCCCAAGGATGGGTATGACCTCATTTTGGGCACGCAGCTTTCTCTCATTCTGAGGTTCGTCAGAAGCGCCGGGAGGCGCAGTTGGCGCCTGCGTGGTTGGGAGATGCGTGGCTTCGGGACTCAGGGTTTCCGATATGGAGGCCACAAGGAACAAAACCCCGGAAGCAGAAGGCTGGGGAAGCGAGCGAGCGTTCGAACCCGGGCTTCGTGATGGGCCCCGACCCATGGTTTAACGCCAAGGACGGTACACCCGCAGGTTTAGAATCCACAGGCATTGTCCTCGCCACTGTCCGTCTCGCGGAGTGCCTCTTGGAGAGTGCGGGCGCGGGCACTACAATGCCGATCCAGGCCCCGGGGGGTGGCCCAGCAGAAGTGCGGCGCCCGAGTTTACTTCGCCGGGCATTTTCCCATCAAAGTGGGATCAGTTTGGGCAGAACGCTCGTGAGAATTGGCCGGCGTTGGGCAGCCCTGCTGACCGCCCTGCTCTCCAGGACCCAGGGCACTTTCTCGCCAAGGGCATGTTGCGGCCGCCCGGGCATCGCATGGGGTAGACGTGCCCCCCCCCCCCGTGGGCGCCGGCGCAGTGGAGCGTTCCGCGAGCAGAGTTGAAGGACTGATGGCCGCGTGGCGAGCGCCTCCGTCTTTCGGGAAAATGGGGCTCCCAAGAATGGGGATGACCTCATTTTGGGCACGCAGGTTTCCCTCATTCTGAGGGTTGTCCAAAGCGCCGGGAGGCGAAATTGGCGCCTGCGTGGTTGGGAGATGCGTGGGTGCGGGACTCAGTGTTCCCGATATGGAGGCCATGAGGAACAGGACCCCGGAATCGGAAGGCTGGGGCAGCGAGCGAGGGTTCGAGCCCGAGCTTCGTGATGGGCCCTGACACATGGAATAGCACCAGGAACGGGTCCCCCGCAGGCCAAGGATCCGCAGGCGTTGTCCTCGCCGCAGTCCGTCTCACGGAGTGCCTCCTGGCAGGGTGCGGGAGCGGGTACTCACAATGCCCGGCCAGGCCCCGGGGGGGTGATCCTGCAGACGTGCGGCGCCCGAGGAGATTCGCCCGGCGTTTTCCGGCCAATTCTCACGAGCGTTCTGCCCAAAACAGGATCGGATTGGGCAGAACGCTCGTGAGATTTGGCCGGCGTTGGGCAGCCCTTCGAACCGCCCTGCTCTCCATGGCCCAGGACTCTTTCTCGCCAAGGGCATGTTGCGGCCGCCCGGAAATCGCATGCAAAAGACGTGGACCACCCGGGGACGCCGGTGCACAGGAGCGTCCCGGGAGCAGAGTTGAAGGACGGGTGGCGGCTGGGCGTGCGCCTCCAGCTTTAGGGATCATGGGGCGCCCAAGAATGGGGATGATATCATTTTGGGCACGCAGGTTTATCTCACTCCGAGGGTTGTCCGAAGCGCCGGTAGGCCCCGTTGGCGCCTGCGTGGTTGGGAGACGCGTGACTGCAGGACTCAGGGTTCCCGATATGGAGGCCAGGAGGGACAGGACCCCGGAAGCAGAAGGCTGTTGAAGCGTGCGAGCATTCGAGCCCTGGTTTCGTGATGGGCCCGGCCCCATGGTATAGCGCCAGGGATGGGACCCCTGCAGGCCGAGCATCCGCAGGCGTTGGCTTCGCTGTGTTCCGCCTCGCGGAGTGCCTCTTGGCAGGGTTCGGGTGCGGGCACGCACAATGCCCGGCGAAGTCCCGGGTGGGCGGCCCTGCCGACATGCGGCGCCCGAAGAGACATCGCTGGGCGTTTTCCGGCCAATTCTCACGAGCGTTCTGACCAAACTGATCCCGGTTTGGTCAGAACGCTCGTGAGAATTGGCCGGCGTTGAGCAGCCCTGCGGACCGCCCTGCTCTCCATGGCCCAGGGCCCTTTCTCGCCCAGGGCATGTTGTGGCCACCCGGAAATTCCACGGAAAAGACGCGGCCAACCCGGGGGCGCCGGCGCAGTGGAGCGTCCGGGAGCAGAGTTGAAAAACGGTTGGCGGCCGGGCGTGCGCATCCGTCTTTCGGGAAGGTGGGGCTCCCAAGAATGGGGATGACCTCATTTTGGGCACGCAGGTTTCTCTCACTCCGAGGTTTGTCCGAAGCGCCAGAAGGCGCCGTTTGCGCCTGCGTGGTTGGGAGATGCATGGCTGCGGGACTCAGGGTTCCTGATATGGAGGCCACGAGATAAAGGACCCCGGAAGCAGAAGGCTGGGGAAGCAAGCGAGCGTTCGAGCCCGGGCTTCGTGATGGGCCCGACCCTTTGGTATAGCGCCAGGAATGGGACCACCGCTGGCCGACGATCCGCAGGCGTTGGCCTCAGGGTGTTTGGTCTCTCGACGTGCCTCTTGGCGTAGTTCGGGTGAGGGCACTCACAATGCCCGGCCAGGCCCCAGGGTGGGCGTCCCTGCAGTTGTGCGGTGCCCGAAGAGACTTCGCCGTGCTTTTTCCGGCCAATTCTCACGAGCGTTCTGCCCAAATGTGGGAAATTCTCCATAGCCTCTTGACACCACCCCTCCATTTGTCGGACATAATAGACACAAACTCCAGTGTGATCAAATATCTGAAATCCCCCCTTACTCAGGAGCTGGCTATCTTTTTATTTATTTTTTTAAAGATTTTATTTATTTATTTGACAGAGCGAGATCACAAGTAGGCAGAGAGGCAGGCTCGTGAGAATTGGCCGGAAAACGCCCAGCGAAGGCTCTTCGTGTGCCGCATATCTGCAGGGCCGCCCGCCCGGGGACTGGCCGGGCTTTGTGAGTGCCCGCACCCAACCCCTCCAAGAGGCACTCCGCGAGCCGGGCTGAGGTGAGGGCAACGCCTGCATTCCTCAGCCTGCGGGGGTCCCTTCCCTGGCGATATACCATGGGGGCGTGCCTGTCACGAAGCCTGGGCTCGAACGCTCGCTTGCTTCCCCAGCCTTCTGCTTCTGGAGTCCTGTCCCTCGTGGCCTCCATAGCGGGAGCCCTGTTCCCGCAGCCACTCATCTCCCAACCAAGCAGGCGCCAACGGCACCCCCCGGTGCTTCAGACAACCCTCAGAGTGAGATAAACCTGCCTGCCCAAAATGAGATCATCCCCATCCTTGGGCACCCCATCTTCCCGAAAGACGGAGGCACACGCCCGGCCGCCACCTGTCCTTCAAATCTGCTCCCGGAACGCTCCACTGCGTTGGCGGCCCCGGTTGGGCAGCATCTTTTCCGTGCAATTTCCTGGCGGCCGCAACATGCCCTGGGCGAGAAAGGGCCCTGGGCCATGGAGAGCAGGGAGGTCCGCAGGGCTGCCCAACGCCGGCCAATTCTCACGAGCGTTCTGCCCAAACCGATCCCAGTTTGGGCAGAACGCTCGTGAGAATTGGCAGGAAAACATCCAGTGAAATCGCTTTGAGCGTCCCAGGTCTGCAGGGTCGCCCCCTGTGCCTGGCACAGCAACACGAGCAGTTGCCTCTGAACCTCGCCAGAAAGCCAACCATGGGCACGCTCCAGCAAGGCCTAAGCCTCCTGCTCCTCAGCCTCTGAAGGTCCCCGCCCTTGCGCTGTCAAGGCTGCCCCGAGGCCCGGGCACAAACCCTCGCCTGCTTCCTTAGCCTTTCGTTTCCACGGTCCTTTCCCATGGGGCCACCAACTGGGGAATATTGAGTGTACGAGATGCCTCCCCCTCCGCCATGCCCGCTTCATCACAATCGGTGCCTTTTGGCGCTTGTGCCAATTTCAGAGGGAGAGAAACCTCCTGCCCACACTGAGATCAGCCCCATCCTTGGGCATCCCTTTCCTGGATGAAAAGTCATAGGCAGACGCCCGGCCACAACCCATCCCTCAACACGTCTCCTGGAACCCTCCCCTGCGCAAGGGTCCCCGTGTGGGCTGCATCGTATTGGCACGTTTTTCGGGCGGTTGTGTCATGCCCTGAGCGAGAAAGGGCCCTCAGCCACTGGGAGTAGGGTGGTCCGCAGAGCAGCCCCATGCTGGCCAATTCTCAGGAGCATTCTGACCAAGCTGGGATCAGTTTAGGCAGAGTGCTCCTGAGAATGGGCTGGAACATGCCGGCGAACTGGCTTCAGGTGCAGCACGTCTGCAGGGCCGCGCCCTGGTCCTGGCCTGGCATGGCAAGCTGTCCTGTCTGAAACATGCCAGAAAGCGATCCAGTAGTCAGTCTGTGGTGAAGCTATCGCCTCCTGCTCCTCATCCTCTGAGCATCCCATCCCTGATACTGTCCATTGGGGCTCAGCCTGAGCAGAGGCCTGGACAAGAACCCTGGCCTGCTTCCTCAGTCTTCCATTTCCAGGGACCTGTCCTTTGGTGCCTCCAACTGGGGAACCCTGAGTCTCCTGCCACGCCTCCCTATCCCACCCCGGTGCACACAGTGCCTTTCTGCTCTTCGGACAAGACTCAGAGCAAGAGAACGCTTGTGAGAACTGGCTGGAAAACACCTGGCAAAATCACTTTGGGCGCCACAAGTCGGCAGGGCAGCCCCCGGGTCTTGCCGGGCACCACGAGCAGTCGTGTCAGAACCCCGCCAGAAAACCCTCCAGATGGCAGGCTCCAGTGACGCTGATGCCTCCTGCTCCTCAGCTTCTGGGGGTACCCTCCCTGGAGCTGTCGATGGGGCTAGTCCTGCCACTAGGCCCGGGCATGAAACCTCACCTGCTTTCCCTGCATTTGGTTTCCAGGGGCCTGTCCCTCCGGACCTCCACCTGGGGAACAAGGAGTCCTGTGCCACGCCTCCGCAACCCTCAACTCTACTCCAGGAACGCTCCCATGGGCCAGTGCCCCTGGATGGGACACATCGTCTCAGCAAGTTTTCTGGGTCACTGTGACATGCCCCGAGCAAGAAAGGGCCCTCGGCCATGTGGAGTAGAGTGGTCCGCAGGGCTGCCCAATGCCAGCCAATTCTCACAATCATTCTGTCCAAACCCATCCCGGTTTGGGCAGAACGCTCGTGAGAATTGGCCCGAAAACGCCAGGCCAACTCACTTTGGGCACCGCGCATCTGCACGGCAGCTCCCTGGGCATGGCCCGGCATCATGAGCCCAGCCACCACCCGTCCCTCAACTCTGCTTCAGGAACGCTCCCCTACACCAAGGCCCCCAGGTGGGCCTTGTCTCAGCGCATTTTCCTGGTGGCCGTGACATGAGCATGCCCTCAGCCACGGGGAGAAGGGTGGTCCAGAGGGCAATCCAACACCAGCCAATCCTCATGAGCGTTCTGCCCAACCGGGGTTGGTTTAGGCAGAACGCTCGTGAGTATTGGCTGGAAAAGGCCCGCCTAAATCGCTTTGGGCGCCGAAAGTCTGCCGGGCAGCCCTGTAGGTATCGGCCGTCATCCCCAGTCGTCACGTCGAACTCTGCTTGAACGTCTTCTGAGTCTGGCACAGGCCAAGCAGATGCCTCCTGCTCCTCAGCCTCCAGGGGTCCCCTCCCTGGACCTGGCCCATGGGTCTGGGACAGCCCTGATGCCCAAGCACAAGCCCTCGCCTGCTTGCTCAACCTTCAGTTTCCTGGGTCCTGTTCCTCGGTGCCCCAACTGGGAAAGCCTGAGTCCTGTGCCACGAGCATCCTAAGATCCTATGTCAAGGTGCCTTTTGGAGCTGCAGACAAGCCTCTGAGTGAGAGATACATTCCTGCCTCCACTGAGGCCAGACCCATCCTTGGGCTCCCAAGTCACCCAAAGAGTCGGGTGCAGACGCCCCGCCACAAAAACCCTCCCTCAACTTTACTCCTGGAACACTCCCCTCCGCCAGGGCCCCCGGGTGGGTCGCTGTGTCTCGGCGTGTTTTCTGGGGGGCCGCGACATGCCCTGAGCGAGAAAGGGCCCCTCAGCCATGGGGAATGGGGCAATGTGCAGGGTTGCCTATCGCCGGCCAATTCTCACGAATGTTCTGCCCAAATCGATCCCAATTAGAGCAGAATGCTCGAGAGAACTGGCCGGAAAATGCCCGGCAAACAAGCTTTGGGCACCACACGTCTGCAGGGCTGCCCCCTGGGCCTGGCCTGGGATCCCGAATGTTATGTCTGAACCCGGCCAGAAAGCCCTCCGTGAGTCCGGTTCAGTTGAGTCTGACACCTCCTGCTCCTTAACCTCTGGGGGTTCCCTCCATTGCACTGTCCAATTCGACTGGTACAGCCCCGTGGCCCAGGAATTAACCCTTGCCTTCTTTCTTGGCCTTCTGTTTCCAGGATCCTCTCCCTCGGGCCCTCCAATTGGAAAACCCTGAGTCCCATGCCACATATCCACCTGCCACCCAGGTGGAAATAGTGCCTTTTAGAACTTTGGAAATGCCTTGGGGGCAGAGAAATCTTCATGCCCCCACTGAGGCCACTCCCAAGCATCGGTGCCCCAGTGTCTGGAAAAGTCAGAGGTGGATGCCACACCCTCTTCCTCATTCTGCTCCGGGAAATTTCCCCTGCACTAGGGCCCCTGGGTGGCCCTCATCGTCTCAGTGCCTTTACTGGATGACTGCGACATGGCCCGCCTGAGGAAGGGCCCACGGTCATGGGGACAGGGCGGTCCTCAGGGCTGCCCAACCCCGGCCAATTCTGATGAGTGTTCTGCCCAAATTGATCCAGATTTGAGCAAAACGTTCTTGAGATTTGGCCGGAAAACACCCTGCGTTCTCGATTCGGGTGACACATGTCTGCAGGGCCGCCTGTTGGGCCTGGCCCAGGATCCCATGTTGTCATGACTCGGACCCTGCCAAAAAGCCCTCCATGAATCAGTTGGAGATGAGGCCAATGCCTCCTGCTCCTTGGCAACCGTGGGTTCCCTCCCTGGAGCTGGGAGATGGGGTCTGCCATGCCCCTATTCCTTGGTCCTAACCCTCACCTAGTTTTCAGTCTTACCTTCGCAGGGTCCTGTCTCTCGAACCCTCAACTGCAGGAAATCTGAAACCCACCCCATTAGTCCTCTTGCCACCAATTTGCAAACCGTGGTTTTGGAGCCTGAGTCAACCATTGTATGTGGAGACCCATGCCTGCCCTGCCCCCAACAAGGCCTTTCCACACCATCAGCAGCATAGTCTCTGCATGTTTTCCTGATGGCTATGCAAGCACTGTGCAAGAAACAAATATAGTCCACCAGAGACGGGTGGTCCAAATAACCCATTAATGCCAGCCTATTCTCACCATATGGGTTTAGGTAGAATGCTCATGAGAATTGGCAGGAAATTCCCTGGAGACCTCACTTTGTGCAGCTCATGTCTGCCTGAACACGGCCTTTTCTAGAGTCCTGTCCTCAGTGAGCTTGGCAAGAACTCAGGGAAAGCCCTCCACAAGCCAGCGGATGCAAGGCCAATGACTCTCCCTACTGAGCCCTGGGTGACTGCCTCGGTCCCAGAAGATCTGACATACCATGCCCCTAGGCTCTAAATAAACTGTAGTTTCATTATTCATGCTTCCATTCTAAGGCTCCTGGCCCCAAATCCCCTCGGATAAAGGAGGTCTGAGTGACACCCCCCACTCCACCTGCCACGTGGTAGGGATTCCTGCTGATTGGAGTTGTGTCAAGCCCTCCAAGGGGGTGAAACCTGCTTGCACCCATAAAGCTTCCCTGACCATCATGCCCCCCCTCGGCCATAAAGCCATATACTTGTGATGGAAGAGGTGTGTCCCCAATTCATCCCTGTGGGCAGGCCCCCTCAGATTCAGTATATATGGCCTGCAATGTTCCAAGGCCCTAACTCTAACCTTTCTTTGGGTTTTCGGGCTTCCATTCCAAGGGGCCTAACCCCCAGGCCCCCTGAATTAAGGACCCCTGAGCAACACCTCAGGAATCCGCTCTCCACATGGATGGAACCCATGCCACTTGGAGCTGCGCTAAACCTTCAGAGGGGCAGAAACCTGCATGTCCCCCTAAAGCCACTCCTACCATCAGTGGCCCCCCAGAGACAAACCCTGATTCTTCAGGTGGCCAGATGAATGTCCTAAACTCTGCCTCGATGGGAGCCAATTTCAGCATTGCCAATTTGGCCTGCCATGTCCCTAGGTTCTAACCCGAACACTAGGTGGGGTATACAAGCTTCCATACCCTGAGGCCTGGCACCCACACCCCCCAGATTGGGGATGCCTGAGACTCACTCTGGCACTCCCCTGGTTCCTAGGGTGCAGTAGTGCCATTGGGAGGTGCACACATTCCTCAGAGCTATGAAACCTGCAAGACCCCGCAAGGCCACACACAGCATTGTTCAACCCCTGGACTCAAACCCGGAATCCAACCCCCTGCCTGGTGCCTGTTCTCAACTCAGCACACCAGGGACCCTACCTCAGCAAGAAAAAAGTTCAGACCTGCCATGACCCTATGCCCTTACCATAAACCTAATTTGGGTTTTTAGGTTTCTATCCAAAGATACCTGGCTCCCACATCCCCATGATTAAGGACAGCAGAGTGACACCATGTGACTCCACTGACCACGTGGGCAGACTTCTTGTGGTTTGGGGCTGCACCAAACCCTCAGACAGGGAGAAACCTGCAAGCCCCCCTAAAGCCTCCCTCAACATGAGAGGCCTTATGGCCATAAATCCGGATTCTGCTGTGCCTCCAGATGTATGGCCTGGACTCAGCCCTGTGGAGAGCCCGCATCAGCACCAGTACATTGGGCCTGCCGTGCCCAAAGGCCCTAACACTAACCCTATGTGGGTGTACAGGGCTTCCATGTCCAGAGGCCTTTTCCCTAAGCCTGATGATGGGCACCTGTGAGACTCACAGTGGCATAAAGCATGCCTCAGTGACACCCCAGGGCTGCGCCCCACACACATGAGGAAACTGTGCCCTTTGGAGCTCAGCAGAACCCTCAGACTGGGAGAAACTTGCATGCCTCTCTGAGGATGCTCCCAGTTTCTATAGCCTCCCTAGACACAAACTTGGAATCTGATATGCCTGATGCCCAGCCTGACGTCAGCCCACTGGAAAGCCTGCCTCAGCACCAGCAGATCAAGCCTGCCTTGCCCTGAGGCCCTGCCATAACTTTAGTTTCTGTTTTCAGGCTTTCAATTCAAGAGGCCTGGCCCCCAAACTCCCCAGATTAAGGACCCCTCTGTGAAAACCCAAGAATCCGACTGCCATGCGGGGGGAGACTGTGGCATTTAGAGCTCTGCAGTGCCCTCAGAGAGGAAGAAACATGCACACCGTTCTAAAACACTCTGAACATCAGTAGCCCCCCTGGCCAGAAACCCCGATTCTGCCACACTGCACGATGAGCTCCCTCAACTCAACCCTGAGGGGAATCTGAATCACCACTGGTGGATCAGAGCTGCAATTCCCCAAGGCCATTACCCTAACCCTAGGTTGTGTTTTCATGCTTCCTTCTACAGGGGTCTGTCCAGCAAGCCCTCTGGGTTGGGAACCCTAGAGTCAAACCATAGGAGTCCACCTGCCACCTAGAAGGAAACCAGTCTGTTTGGACTTGCAAGGAACTGTCAGAAAGAGAGAAACCTGTGTGTCCACATGAGTACTCCCCTATGTTCTTCAGCACCCCTAGCCTCGTACGCCACCTGAACCCCATTTTCAATGCAGCTCCTCAGAGATCCCGCCTCTGGACCAGCAGTTTGGATCTGTCACACCCACAGCTCAGCTCTCCTCAGTGAACCCTGTCAGCTCTAAGAAGACCTGGAACTACCCTGCCTGCTGCAAAGCTGGGATCTCCTCTCCATCTTCTCAACTTAAACAGGCCCAGGGCTTTCTTGAGAAAGTGGGAAGGATGGGGAGCCTGGGTGACTCAGTGGGTTAAAGCCTCTGACTTAAGCTCAGGTCATGATCCCAAGGTCCTGGGATCGAGTCCTGCATCGGGTTCTCTGATCAGTCTAGAATCTCTTTCCCTCCCCCCCCTGCCTATTTGTGATCTCTGCCAAATATATAAAAATAAAATCTTTTAAAAAAGAAAGAAACAGGGGAAGGCTACCTCCTGAATGTTCAGCCCCTCCTTTCCTCTTTTTCCCTATTTCTCTCCACTTACCATTGTACATGCAAACTGGAAGGAACATATCAATGGAACATGGACATGTTCTGAGGTCTAAACTTTCCCTGGCAGCTTTCTGAGGGCTCCTTATGCAATCAGAAACTAGTGTATCCCACCACAGTGTTATTGAAATTGATCATTGACAGAAAAGGAGAAGAAAAATCACTCCATTTTTACCTCGCTCTTCATGAAATAGAACATGCCCTTCTTCTTTCCTTCCTTTATTTCAGTTCCAATATGTTTCCATGCAGTGTTCATTCCTTTGCTTCAGCGTTAGGATTTTGTGATTCCTCACCTGCACAGAACACCCAGAGCTCATCACAGTGTGTACCCTCCCTTATAGGGAGATACCTAGGAGGGCAACTGCTGGATTCTAGGGCTGTTCAGTTCTTAGCTTTCAAAGGAACCACGATGCTCTTTTCTAGAGTGGCTGCAACAACCCACATGCCCACTGACAGTGCAGGAGGGTTTTGCTGGAAGCAGAACATTCCCTGCCAGCAATTTCCTAAGGAGGAAACAAAAAACTTGGGGATAACATGACTCACCCAGCGTCCATCAAGCAACCCCAGAAATTCAACCCAGGGTTCCTGATGCCATGCCCTGTGAGGCCATCAGAATGCCTCTATCCAGGGGAATTACCAAAGACTCTCCTGACTTCACCACCCATGAAACTGCAGAGAAAGGATGCCATGTCCAACTCTCTAAATGGTCGACCGAGTGAAACTAGACAGCCAAGCTTCTGTTTTCAATCATCCAAGGCTCCTTGGAATCCTTTTGAATTTTCCCTCTGCCCTCCTTGGAACTCTTTGGATAAAAAACATGAATCCCTTAGGATACATCATGATGGACAAAGGAGAAGCCATCATCCAAGCTTCTCTCTGACCACACACATCCACCTAACTCTAGATGCTGGCCATTCCACCACAGCCTAGGACCCATGGAATCAACACTGTTAGATGAAGGAATGAGGTCTATGTTTCAAACACACACCAAGTTCATCTCATCTTCCCCCCTTTGAATCCAGGGGATTTGATTAGAAAGAGATGTTCCAAATACCGTGTAAGCCAGAAGCCAACAGAGAAAATGAGATCCCCTGCCAGGTGCTCCCTGCAAGGAAACTCAGGAACCCTAGCACCCACTCTCCATTTCTGACAGCTGCGCTCATGTGACTTTTTGGCTCCATTGGAGAGGAGAGAAAACCCAGGATGTTTGGGGTGAAAGAGAAATTTTACCTCCCATGCTGGCATGGATGTGCCACTGTGCCCCACCGGCCTGCCCTTTTCTCTGAATGCTGACGTCCTGGGACAAGCTGCATGATGGATTCAGACGCTGATTTCCAAACTTCACGTCTCATGGAACAAGAGAGAAGAAGGGTCGTCAGGTGCGGATAAGTAGGCACCTCCCACCTAAAGCCTACACACCTGCTCCGATTCCTGGGAGAAGGAAGGAGAGACACATGCTTGATTCTTAAGTGTTCTTTCACTTCCTTCTCAAGCCGGCCAATGCCCTTGTCCTTTTTAGAGAAGCAAATAGACTCTTCTAAGTAGACACTCAAGTCTTCGGTTCCAAAGGCACCATGAAACGGGTTTGGCTCTCCCTGGCTCTCCTGGATAGTTCCAGGAGGACCCTCGGGAACTATCCTGACAGCACATTACCAGCAAACCTGGGGCAATGTTTCACAATGCTGAGTGGGGGCCCGGCTCCAGCAGTTGTTACCACCACTCTTGAGACTGGGGAAACAGAGAGTCTTCAGCTCAGCACTACGTCCTGTAAAAATAAGCTGCAGTGCCTCACGTTTCAGGGTTTCTCACCCAGCACCTCACCACTGCCCTCAGAGCCAGCAAGCTGCACAGACTCCTCTTCTGGTGTGTTTTTCCACAGCAGCTCGGCACTGCCTCCAGTGCCTCCAGGGGTGGCAAGCTGCATTGCCACCTTTACTACGCTCTCTCGCACCACAGCTCACCTCTCCCTCCAGTGGCGTTAATCGGCACTGCTGAGCCTTCCACGAACTCCTAATGCAGCTCCCAAACCCTCCACAGGTCTAAAGCCACATTGGCACTGCCCCTCCAGTTTAGGACCTCTAGATCACACCCCACGAGTCTGTCTGCAATCCAGAAGAAAAGCGTGCCATTCTAAGCTACGCAGAACCCTAGGAACAACCCACATGGAGCAACCTGCATGCCTCCCTGAGGACATCCCCAACCTCAGCACCAACCCCCAATCACAAACTCACAGCCTGACGTGTTTCCTGATTCCTGGGCTTGACTCAAACCCCAGGGTTCTCACCTCAGGGCTGGAAGATGGGGCTTGGATACTCCTAAGTCCTAACCCAACCCCCAGTTTGTGTTTTCAGGCTTCCGTGCCCAGAGACCTTGCCAACAAGCACTCCAGATTAGGAACCATGGCCACACCTAAGGACTCTGTCTGGCATCGAAGGGAAACCCTTTCATTTGGAGCCTTCCTGAACCCTCAGACTGTGAGAGACCCACATGGATTCCTGAGGCCACCCCTCACCGCAGATGGCCCACACAACAAAAAAATCCAGAGTCTGACATGCCGCTTGACCCCCATCCTCAACTCAGCCTGTCAGGGAACCTGCCTCAGCACCAGCAGATTGGATCAGCCATGCCCCATTCCCTAACCCTATGTTGACTTTTCAGAATTCTGTCCCCACAGAACTGGCCCCCAAGCCCTTCAGATTGGGGACACCCGAGCCACACCCCAGGACTCTGGCTGCTACCCAGGAGGAAACAGTTCCCATAGGAGATGTGCATAACTCTCAGAGCAGGAGAAATCTGCATGTCCCACAACCATCAGCAGTCCCCAGCCATAAAGCCGGATTCCGCCACAGGGCTGGAGAAATGGCCTCAACTCAGCCCTGAGAGGAGCCAGACTCAGTGCTGGCAGATTGGGCCTGTAATGCCGCAGGCCCTAATCCTTACCCTAGGCGTGTTGTACAGAGGGTAAGCACCAAAGTCCTGCATATTGCAGATGCCTGAGACTCATGCAGGCACTCCGCTGGCCACCTAGGGAGAAATGGTGCCATTTAGAGCTGTACAGAAACCTCAGAGCGGGAGAAACATGCATACCCCCAGAGGGCAAAACCAGCATCTAAGGCCCATGGACCCAAAACCTCAAGACTCTGATCTACCGCCTGATGCCCGCCCTCAACTCAGCCCTTCAGGGAGCCCTCCTCAGTTCTGAGAGATCAGTCATGCCATGTCTCTAGGCCCCAACCCTAACCTAGGTTGGGTTTTCAGGCTTCCATCCCAAGATGCCCGGCCTCCAAGCCCTCCAGACTGGGGACTCTGGAGCCACATCACAGCACTCAGCAATGCCTTTCATAAGTTAACCATGCCCTATGGATCTGCACAAAACTCCCAGTTTTGGAGAAACCTCCATGGTCCCCAAGGCCAACCCCACTTATGGAGGTCATCCCTGGATAGTGATTCACATTCGGACACAGAGTTTGAGCCTCGTCCTCCAGTCAGCCACCCAAGTAGCTGGTCCCAGAGCCAGAAGATTAGACCTTTCATGCCACTAGTCCTATCCTTACCCTAGCTTCTGTTTTCAGGCCTAATCCTGGTTGTCAACTCATCCCTCTGAGGAGCTCGCCTGAAAGCCAACATATCTGGCCTGCCAATGCCCTAGGCCCTAAGCCAGCAATAGGCTGGGTTTTCCGGCATCCATACCTGGAATCCTGCACTCGAATCCCTCAACATGGTGTACCCCTGATCCTGAAAACACGGCTCCTCCTGTCCCCCAGAAGGAAATCTTGCTATTTGGAGCTGTGCAAACTCCCTGGAGCAGGAGAAACATCCATGGCCACATGAGGCCAGCCCCAGTATTTGGTGTCCCTCATGGACATCAACTCCCGCCTGAGTGACCACCTGACATTCTCCTTAAGTTGAAATCCGGGGAGCTCTTCTCAGCTTCTGCATTTCAGGCCTGCCATGCCCTAGTCCCTAACCCTAAACCTAGGTTGGGTATTCAGACTTTTATCCCAAGAGTTTTGCCCAAAAGCTCTCCAGATTGGGGACCCTGGAGAAACACCACAGGACTCTGCCTGCCCTGCAGAAGGATACCATGTCCTATGGAGCTGCACAGAAACTCCTGTTTAGGAGAAAGCTGCAAGGCTCTCAATTCCAACCTCGAATTTAAGCCAACCTGGGCACTAACGTGCAGTCTGGCACAGCCTGTGCTCCTCAAATTATCCTCTTGGGTATCTCACCTCAGAGCCAGCAGATCAGGTCTGCCATTCCTCTAGGCTGCAATTCTAACTCCAGGGTTTTCAGCCGTCCATAGGGTTTTTAGGCATCCATACCCAGTGCTCATCTCTCGAATACTTCCATACAGGGGACCGCTGAGACATAAACACTACTCCTTCTTTCCTCCAGAATGAAACCGTGCTATTTGGAACTACACAAAACCCACAGAACGGGAGAAATTTCCATGGCCCCATTTGGCCAGTTCCATATGGACATAAACTCAAGCCTGAGTGACCACCTGACATGTGACCTAATTTCAGATCCCAGGGAGCTAAACTCAGCATCTACATATCAGGCCTGCCATCCCTAAGCCTTAACCCTATCCCTCGCTTGGATTTTCAGACTTCTTCCCCAGAGTCCTGATCCATAAGCCCTCCAGACTGAGGACTCTGAGCCACACCACAAGACTTTGACTGCCCTCCAGATGGAAACCCTGCCATATGAAGATGCACTGCCCCCAGTTTAGGAGAAACATGCACTACCTCCTCCAATTCCACCCCACATTTGTAGGCCACCATTGTCACTAATACAGTCTGGCACAGCCTGGGATGCGCCCATCAAATCAACCCTTTCTGTAGCTCACCCTAGAACCAGTAGATCAAGGCTGCCATGACCATAGGCCTTACTTAACCCTAAGTTAGGAATTCAGTTATCCATACCCTGAGCCCTGTTCTCAGCATATCCACATGGGGGATAATTGAGCCAGAATTCAGGACATATCCTGTCTCCCAGAATGAAACTTTGCTATTTGGAGCTACAAAACAAAAACAAAAAAGCAAAAAAAAACAAAAAAAAAACCCAGAGTGGAAGAAATCTCCAAGACCCCATTAACACAACCCCACATTTAGTGCCTTTCATGAACACAAACTATAGCCTGAGCAAACACCTGACATTCTCCCTAACTTCACATCCCAGGGGGCTCACCTCAGCATCTGAAGATCACGCCTGCCATGCCCAATGCCCAAACCCTAACCCTAGCAAGTGTTTTCGGGCATCTGTCCCTAGAGGCCTAGTCTCAAATCCCTCCATATGGGAATGCCTGAGCCACAAAACAGAGCTCGCCCTGCCCCCCCCCCCCCCAGGAAACCTTTACCATTTAGAGCTGTGTAAAACCCTCAGCGTAGGAGAAACCAACATGTCCCCTGAGGGCACCCCCACATTCAGAGGCTGCCCTGGGCACAAATCCACATTGTGACTCTCAACCTAAGCCCAGTATTCAACTCATTCCCATGGGTAGCTCACCCCAGAGCAAGCAGATCAGGCCTGCCATGCCTCTAGGCCCTAAATCTAAACCTCGGTTGGGTTTTCAGGCATCCATACCTAGCGCCATGCTCTCAAATCCCTGAATTGTGGGACCCCTGAGCTATAAAAACAGGACTCCTCTGTCCCCCAGGAGGAAACCTTGCTATTTGGAGCTGCACAGAACCCCCAGAGTGGGAGAAACATCCATGGCTTCATGAGGCCACCCTCACTTTCGGCGTCCCTCATGGACCAAAACAGCAGCCTAAGTGACTGCCGTCCATGCATCCTAACTGCACATCCTGTGCAGTTTGCCTCAGCTTCTGCAGACCGAGCCTTCCATGCCCTAGTACCTGACCTTCACCCTGGCTTTGGTTTTCAGACTTCTGTCCCCAGAGTCCTGGCCCACATGGCCTCCAGACCGGGGAGTCTGGATCCACAAAACAGGACTCTGCCTGCCATCCAGAAGGAAACCATGCCCTATGGAGCTGCACAAACCCCCCATATTAAAAGAAAACCGCACGGCTCCCGAGGCCGCCCCCATTTACAGAGACCATCCCTGGACAGTGATACGCATTCTGACACTCAGCTTGAGCACTGACCTCCACTCAGTGTCCCTGGTAGCTGGCCCCATAACCAGCCAATCAGATCTGCCATGCTCCTAAGCCCTAAAGCTATTGGGTTTTCAAGCATTCATACTCAGAGGGCTGGTCTTGAATCCATCAATATGGAGGACCACTGAGTCACAAAACAAAACTCCCTCCTGCCATCCAGAAAGAAACCTTGCTATTTGGAGCTGTGTAAAAACCCTCAGAGGAAAAGAAACCTGCATGGCTCCTGAGGGCACCCCCACTTTTGGAGACCATCCTGGACACAAAACCACACTGTGACCCTCATCTGAGCTGCTTTCCTTGGTAGCTCTCACCAGAGCCAGCAGATTGGGCCTTACATGTCCCTAGACCCTAAAGCTAACCCTCAGTTGGATTTTCAGGCTGTTCTCGAATCCCTCCAAATGGTATATCCCTTGAGCCATAAAACAGGACTGCTCCTGTCCCCCAGAAGGAAACCTCGGTATTTGGAGCTGCACAAAATGCCCAGAGGGGGAGAAACCTTCATGGGTCCATGAGGCCAGCCCCACATTCGGTGGCCCTCATGTTCACAAACGCTACCCTGAGCAACCACCTGACACTTGCCCCAACTCCAGGTCCTGGGGAGCTCATGTCAGCATGTACAGATCAGGCCTGCCATGCCCTAGGCCGTAACTCTCACCCTACCTTGGGTTTTCAGTCTTCCATCACCAGAGTACTGGCTGACAAACCCTCGACATTGGGGATTGTGTAGCAACACCACAGAACTTCTGCCTTCCCTCTTGAGGGAAACAAAGCCCTAAGGAGCTGCAAAAGCCCACAGATTAGGAAAAAAAACTGCACAAACTCTGAGACCACCCTCATCTATGGAGGCCATCCCTGGATAGTAATGCACATTCCTACACTCAGCTTGAGACCTGACCTCTAGTCAGCCACCCAGGTAGCTGGCCCCAGAGCCAGCAGATCCTACCTGCCATGCCCCTTCGGCCTAATCCTAACCCTACCTTTGGTTATCAGGCATCTATCCATAGAGGCCTGGTCTCGATTCCCTCCATACAGGCGGCCCATGGGCCACAAAACAGAACTCCTCCTGCCCCCACAGAAGGAAACCTTGCTATTAAAGCCATGTAAATCCCTCAGAATAGAGGAATCCTGCATGACCCTGAGGCGACCTTCACATTCAGAGGCCGTACTGGACACATACCCGCATTGTGACCCTCAGCCTGAGCCCCATTCTCAACTCAGGGCCCCGAACCCTGGTTAGCTTGCTACAGAACCAACAGATCAGGCCTGCCATGTCCCTATGCCTTAATCCTAACCCTAGGTTGGATTTTCCAGCATCTATATCCAGAGCCCTGCTCTCAAATCCCTCCATAGGGGGAACCCCTGAGCCATAAAAGAGGACTTTGCCTGTACCCCAGAAGGAGTGCTTCCTCTTTGCAGCTGCACAAAACCCTCTAGAGTAGGAGAAACCTCAATGGCCCTATGAGACCACCCTCACATTTTTCAGCCCTCATAGAAATAAATTTCAGCCTGAGCAACTGCTTGACACTTGCCCTATTTGAGATTCTGGGACCTCGCCTCAGCTTTTGCAGATTGGGCCTGCAATGTCCTAGGCCCTAATTATAAACTTAGCTTGGGTTTCAAAACTTCCGTCCCCAGAGTCCTGAACCACAAGCACTCTAGTTTGGGATCTCTGGAGCCACACCACAGGACTCTGCCTGCCCTCCAGAAGGAAACCATGCCATATGGAACTGCACAGAATCCCAGTTTAGGAGAAACCTGAATGCTCCTGATTCTAACCCCATTTAAGGAGGCCATCCCTCGACAGTAAAACACATTCTGACATTTACCTTGAGCCCTGACCTCCAGTCAGTCACCCAGGTAGCTGGTCCCAGAGCCAGCAGATAGGACCTGCAATGCCCCTAGACCTTAATCCTAAACCTAGATTGGGGATTCAGGCATCCATACCCAGAGCCCTCCTCATATCCCTCCATATGGCACACACCTGAACCATAAAACAGGACTCCTGTACACCAGAAGGAACCTTGCTTTTTGCAGGTGAACATAAACCCCAGAGCAGGAGAAAACTCTATGGCCCCATGAGGCCACCCCAACATTCAGCAGACCTCATAGACACAAACGCCAGCCTCACACTTGCCCCTACATCAGATCCCCGGGAGTTTGCCTCAGAATCTGCAGATCAGAGAGTCATGCCCTAGGCTGTAACTCAAACCCTAGTTTGAGTTTTCAGACTTCTGTCTCCAAACTCTTGGCCCACAAGGCCTTAAGAATGGGGACTCTGGAGCCGCACCACAAGATTCTGTCTGCCATCCAAAAGGAAACTATGTCCTATGGAGCTGCAAAAAAAAAGCCCAGATTAGGAGAAACATGCATGGCCCCTGAGGTTGTCCCCTAGTTCAGAGGCCACATTGGACACAAATCCATATTGTGACCCTGAGCCTGGGCACCATTTTCAATTCAGCCCCCTGGGTAGCTTGCAACAGAGCCAGCAGATTGGACCTGGCATGCCGCTAGGCCCTAATCGTAGGTCTAAATTGGCTTTCAGGCATCCATACTCATAGGCCTAGTCTCCAATCCTTCCATATGGAGAACCCCTGAGCCATAAAATGGGACTCCTACTGTTCTCTAGAAGGATACCTTGCTCTTTGTCCCAGCTTAAAAACCGCCAGAGCGGGAGAAACATCTATGGCTCCATGAGGCAAGCCCCACATTTTGAAACCCTCATGGATACAAATTCCAGCCTGATCGACCGCCTGACTAGTCCTCTATATTCAGATCCCAAGGAGCTCGCCTCAGAGTTTGAAGATCAGGTCTGCCATGCCTTAGGCCCCAACCCAAACCCTAGCTTGCATTTTCCAACTTCCATCCCCAGAGAGTCATGCCCCACAAGCCCTCCAGAATTGGGGACTCCAGAGCCACACCAAGGGACTCTGCCTGCCCTCCAGAGAAAACTGTGTTCTATAGAGCTGCACAAGTGCACAGATTAGGAGAAACCTGCATGGCTGCCGAGGCCACCCCCATTTATGGAAGCCAGCATTGGACCTAATACATTCTGGTACAGCCCCAACCAATAGTCATCCACACAGGTAGCTGGCCCCAGAGCCAGCAGTTTGGATTTGGCATGTGCCTCGGCCCTAATCCTAATCCTAGCTTGGGTTTTTCAGACATCTGTCCCCGGAGAGACCTGGTCTAGAATCCCTCCATGTGGAGGACCTCTGAGCCACAAAACACAACTCGTCCTGACCCATGCCCCCCAGGAGGAAATCTTGTAATTTGGAGCTGTGTAAAACCCTCAGAGTAGGAGAAACCTTTATGGTCCCTGAGGCCACACACACTTCGGAGTCTGACCTGGACATAAACCCATATTGTGACCCTCAGCCTGAGCCCCCTTTTCAATTCAGTCCCCTGGGGAGCTCACTGCAGAGCTTGCAGATCAGGGTTGCATGTACCTAGGCCCTAATCTTAACCCACAATTTGGTTTTCAGGCATCCATACCCAGACCCCTGCTCTTGAATGCCTCCATATGGAGGGCCCATGAGCCATAAACTAGGAGTCCTCCTGACTCCCAGAATGAAACCTTGCTATTTTGACATGTGCAAAAACCCTACAGTGGGAAAAAAAAAAACCATGGACCCATGAGGCTACCCCCATATTCAGCGGCCCCCGTGGACATAAACTACAGCTTGAGTGACCACGTGAAACCCCCCTAACTTCAGGTACTTCAAGCTCTATAGGTTGGTCATGCCATGCCCTAGCCCTAACCCTAACCCTAACCCTAGCTTGGGTTTTCAGACTTTCATCCCCAGTATCCTTTCCCACAAGTATCCTCTCTGGTAGCTACAGCGTACAAAGAGAATACAATACAGAAGCATACTTTTTGTCTCCCAGAATGGCCATGCCATGTGGTTCCATAATGATCCTGGAAGGAAGCCACCTTCACAGAACAAACTTCATCTGGGAGGACTCCCAAATCCCTTGTCCTGGACACTAGATCCCTCTGAGGCTGGGGTCACACAGAGGGACAGAGTTTCCCCCTGCCCGTCCGGATTTAAGGGACACCTGCTGTTTCCAGGACAAAAGATTCTGAAATAATTAATGGGCCTGCCATCCAGCCAGGCACCTGGGAGAGAAATCTACTCCAAGCATGAAGGACAGACCGAGAGACAAAAACCGAAAGCCTTGTGTGACATGTACCATGACATGGGACACTCAGGAGGACTGTGGGTGTGCTGGGTTGGCCAGAATGGAGGTCAGGAGGACCGGGAGTTCTCCGGGAGGGTGTGGCAGCTGTGCCCTTGGGTTGCTACATGTGGCAGTGTGACTGGGCATTTGCCATACCAGAAAAAAACAGTGCAGGCGAGGGGCAGTGTCCCTAATCTCTCCCTAAACTGCAAGGCAAAAGTTCGGGAATCATCTTTCAGTACGATTTCATGTCACATGTGTTTGGGAGACCCTAAAGCTGATTGTGTAGAACATGAAGTATGTAGTTGACTGTGGCTTTCAAGCCTGAGGGGTGGGGGTCAGAGCACACTGGATATTTCATTCTCTACTTTCAGAGTATGATGACTTTTCCCGCCTTCATCTCCAACACAAGCACAGGAAACAAAAGAAACTCAGATCTACACTTCGACATGTCAACAGAAATCTGAAAACCCAAGTTCTCCCAGGAGCTAAATCTTCATGACCAACATGATGGACAGGGGAGGCAGACACCAAGGAAACAAAAGAATACACATCTTGAGCATGTGAACTGGCCCACTTCTCTACCTGTCGGAAGCAAGCCATGCCTGCCTGGAGGGAATCCCACCTGCATCTGGTCCATCTGTCTGCTGCCCTTGAGCAGAGCAGAGGATGGGCTGAGCTTTTGTGGGTGTCATGGGGTGATGGCCAGTGGGCAACAGATGCCACCTCCTGAGGACCTATATAGCACCAGCTCCTGGTCCTCAGCTAAGATGAAACAATATTTATGTTTAGTGACCTATTTCTGGGGACAGGGAATGTGCTCAGTGCTTTGGTGACTATATTTTATTAAAAGCCCCTTAGTCATCTAAGGACAATCAACAGCCTCCAGAAGCAGAGAAAGAGCCACACCCAGGAACCAAGAAGACAGACCAGAAAGGCTCTGCACAGGCCAGTTTGCATTTCTGTAGTTCTTCTGGAGCTAGACTGCCCCCAGTGCCCCTGGGGATCGTGGGTCAGGCCCGGCGCACACCCTGATGCTGCACTGTTGGAACCCATGACAAGCCTCCTGGTCCCTTCCTCCGCGAGACACCCCCTATCCCTGGACGACCCCAGCCTGCTTCTTGGAACTCCCATGCCCCTTTTTGACTCCATCGTTCACTTTTCCCATCACGGCCATAATACAGAGTACAGTTGAACTACTTTCTGTTCTGTCATTTAAATCTAATTTTATCATAGTTGCTCTAAAAACTAAACCTTGCATCATTTATCCTGATGTAGAATCACTTGTTGCTTTGCATGACTGAACTGTGGATTCTGAGTGCCCTCACAGTGTCATGGGGCTAGTGTCCAGGGCTAGGTCCTCACTAAGCCAACCCAGATGGCACAGTGAAGGCCTGACGCAGGCACTGCTGTTTTTGTGCAAGTAAGGCAGCACAGCCAAAACCTGGGTTTTGGATCACAATGGCTCATGGCCTCTCAACCACTTCGGATGGTATGGGGACACACCCTGAAGACACTTGCTAGTCCAGTGTCACCCTGGGAAATTTACAAGGAGTAGCCATTGTGTCAAAAGGGGGAAATTAATAGGAGTGGGGACGATGGGAGTCAGAACTCCTGAGAGAGAATCCACCTTGAGGACTGCCCAGAACTTCCTAGGAGTTCATCCAATTGTCTTGCATGAATCAATTCATCTAAATTCATTTCCTCATTTTAGAAATGATGAGTCTAGGGATGCCTAGGTGGTTCAGTTGTTTAAGTCGCTGCCTTCCCAGCATCAGGGATCGAGTCCCACATTGGGCTACTTGCTCGACAAGGAGCCTGATTCTCCCTCTGCCTCTGCCTGCCATTCTATCTGCCTGTGATCACTCTGTTTCAATCTCTAACTAATTAGTAAAAAAATCTTAAAAAAAAAAAAAAAGAAATGATGATCCTCAAACTCCGATAAAATGACTCTCCTAGGTCATAAGGGAAATCAGTGAAAGAGCCAGACTGAGCCTGGAGATGGCCTCCAGCAGGTTCCCCCAGAGCGGTTTCAGCTAGAGATGCAATCACCTATATATCTTTGCTGGACTCATCACCCCATGACACCCACACCATGATTCTCTTGGGACTCTTCATGGGACCTATTCTGGGAACAAGGGTCATGTCAGTGCCACAGAAACCTCTGACACACAGGTTCTAATGAGACTCTGTGATGTCATTGGAGTCCCAAGCCATAGGCCATCTCAGAGTTTGTCTGCAAAGATACAGTTGGTGGGAAAGCAACATGCTGACAGAAGGTGGAGGAAAATGTAAAAGCTGGGGAAAGAAAGTTTGCTCATGTCCCATCTGGCCCTTCATGATATGTGGTGTTCAGCAGTGTAAGCCCTCCAAACACCTCCCAGTGGTTTCACTGAAATCACCCCTAAGGTTTGAAGTTGAGCTTCATACATGCGTCATGAGCATTCTGGTCAGCTCATGGAAGCATGACACAGAACATAATGAAGCCACAGCCTTGACCGATGTATAGTCATGGAGCAATAGCTTTCTCCAAATATATTCTGAAATGGTTAAAAAAATCATTGATAAAACATGGATATTTTTGATTAAAAAGAAAACCATACTTGTTGAATTAGTAAGTATGTATGCAGTATCTACTTAGTGCAAATGTATAGCTCTAGTCCCACCTGGGAGCTTCCAATGAGTGTAGGATATAATCAATAAACCAACAATAGGAAGGAATGCAGGCTAAGAGCTAAGAGAACCATTCCATTCAGAGACGCCCATTAAGGAAGCCCAATGAGAAGATGCTTTTGGCCAAGACCGGAAAGACAGCGCCAGCAAATTCATCTGTGAGAAGAGTCACAGAGCAATTCAATTTTAATTATTTTGATGATAAAACATAAATGTCAGGAAATATTGTCTTAAGTGTTGCTTTGGAACATTCCGTTCTTCTCCATAACTATTTGGGTTACATGCTAAATTTACTCAATGTAAAAATACTCTCAGAAATGTCTTATTTAAGCATGGGCATCTTGTGTTAAAAGTCAAACATATTAACCCTAGAAAACCCCTCAACCCTAACCCTAACCCATGACCCTAAATCCTGAACCCAACCCTGACCCTCGGGTGGTCTACCAGGGGTATTTCCTCAGAGACCTGGCTGGCGCCACAGTCCCAGGGACTGGGGAAAACTGAAAAATTTTCAGAGGAATCCGCCTGCCTCCCAGAAGGAAACCATGGCATTTGGAACCCCGAAAATGATTCAGAGCAGGAGAAATCTTCATGGCCACCTGAGGCCACCCCCACATTCCATGGCCTGTTGGACACAAACCACACCCTCAACTCAGCCCTCTGGGAGTCTTGTCACACAGCTGGAAGGTTAAACCTGCCATGATCCTAGGCCCCAATCCTAACCCTAGGTTTGGTTCCTAAAGGACCATACCCAGAGGCCTGACTCCAAATCCCCAGGGAATGGGGACACCTGAGCGAAGCACAGTCTCATCCTACAACAAAGTCAGAAATCATGCCCTTTGGAACTGCAGAAAGGACTTAGAGCAGGAGAAATCTGAATGACATATTGAACCACTCCCTGCTTATTTATATTTTCATACCAGACTGAACACAGAGCCTGGGCCTGATACTCTCCTTAACTCTGGCCTTCAATTCAGATGTCTCTGAAGGTCTCCATACCTAAGCAGATCAAACCTTCCATGATCCTGGGACTACCCCTAATCTAGCTGAAGACATAGGCAAAAACACAAACATACCTTTTTACTAAGAGGCCATACAAGTGACCAAGAGACACACAAAAAAAGTGTTCTACAGCAATAGCCATCAGGAAAATACAAATCAAAACCACAGTGAGATACCACCTCACATCAGCTGGCATGTCTAAAATGATCAAGGCATGGAAAACAAATGCTAGCGAGGACATGGTTAGAGGGGAACACTCTTACACTGCTGGTGGCAATGCACCCTCGTACAACCACTCTGCCACATGTTATCGAGTTTCTTCCCAAACTTAAAAATAGACAACACAGCAATTGCACTGCTTGGTATTTAACCCAAAGATACAGATTTTGGGGCATCTGGGTGGCTCAGTGGGTCAAGCCTCCAGGATCTCAGGGTCCTGGGATCAAGATCCACATCAGGCTGTCTGCTCAGAAGGGAGCCTGCTTCCCCCCTCCCTCTGCCTGCCTGCCTCTCTGCCTGCTTGTGATCTCTCTCTATCTCCGTCAAGTCAATAAATAAAATCGAAAGAAAATACAGATTGAGTGAAAAATAGTGGCATCCCCCCCCCCCCAGTGTTCATTATAGCATTATCCACTCTAGCCAAACTATGGACAGAGCGCTGATGTCCATGGACAGATGAATGGATAAAGAAGATGTGGTTCATATCTACAACAGAATACTATTCATCCATCATAGAGGATGAAGACTAACCATCGCATCCACCTGGAAGGAACTGGTGGGTATTACGCTGAGTGAAATAAGGCTATCAGAGAAAAGCAAGCGTCACATGGGTTCACCTATGTAAAATAGAAGAAACAACACAGAGGATCAGAGGGGAAGGGGGGAACTGAATGTGAAGTCGTCAGAGAGGGAGAAAAACCATGAGAGACACTTCATTACAGAAACGAACTCAGGATTCCTGGAGGGCAGTGGCGTGGGGGATGGGGCAACTGGGTGGTAGGCCTTAAAGAGGACCCATGATGCAATGATCACTGGGAAGTATACACATTTGATCTATTATTGAACACTACAGGTGTCCTATAAGTTGGTGTCCTATAAGTTGTCCTATAAGTGTTATAGTGTCCTATAACACTAATGGTGTCCTATAAGTTGGCTCATTGAATTAAGTTAAACAAAAAGAAGTCAAGCAAACACTCCTAAAAATTTGTATGGAACCACCAAAGATACTGAACAGACAATGCAATGTTGAGAAGAAAAACAATGCTGGAGGAATCACAATTCCAGATTTCAAGTCATACTACATAGCTGTGGTCATCCAAACTATGGCACTGGCACAAAAATACACACAGTGACCTAGGGAACAGGATAGAAGCTCAGATATAAACCCGCAATTCTGTGGCCTATTAGTCTTCCACAGAGCAGGCAAGAATATAGAAAGGAAAAGAACAGTCTCTATAGTGTTGGGAAAACTGGACAGCTATGCACAGAAGAATGCAATTACTCTGCTTTCCTTATGCCAAACAGACATAGAAGTTCAAAACAGTTTCAAGGCCTCAGTGGGAGACTGGAAACCATAAAAATCAAAGAGGGCACAGACCGTAACTTCCTGACATGGACCAAAGCAAACATTTTCTAGACTGTCTCCTGAGGCAAGGAAATAAAGGCAAAAATAAACAACTGGGACTGTAACACAATAAAGTTTCCACACAGCAGAAGAGCAAGGAAGAAGTAATAAGGGTGTGGGGGAGGTTGGGGTACCAGGTGGTAGGTACTGTAGAGGGCACGGACTGCATGGAGCACTGGTGTGGTAAAAAAAATAATGAATACTGTTATGCTGAAAATAAATATATTTAATTAAAAAAAAAGACAACATACTGAAAGGGAGAAAATATTTATTAAAAAAAAAAAAAAACCCTATGCAGTATGGGGATAGTGTCCAAAATATGTGGAATGGCTACAATTTAACACCCCGAAATACAAATAATCCAGTTAAAAAATGGTTTGAAATTATCTTCTCCCATTCCATCGTTTACCATTGTTTTCATGAATGTTTCCTTTGCTGTGCAGAAGCTTTTGATTTTGATGAATTTCCAAAGTTCATTTTCGCTTTGTTTCCTTTGCCTTTGGAGACATATCTTTTTTTTTTAATTAAATTAATTTATTTTCTCAGAAAAAAAGTATTCCATTATTTTTTCACCACGCCCAGTGCTTCATGCAATCCATGCCCTCTATAATACTATGATACTATCAGACTATGGACTCTGAAAAAGAATATGAGAGCTTTGAAAGAGCGGGGAGTGAGAGGTTGGCAGAAGCTATTGGTATGTATAAGAGAGAGGGCAGGGATTACATAGATCACTAACCGTGGTGGAAAAACAAAGAATAATGTTACACTTAAAAGAAATTAAAAAGAAAAAAAAAAAACCAGTTGTATGCTAATATGCTAAGCAACCTAGGTGAAATGGCTGCATTCCTAGGAAAGTATAAAATTCCAAAATTGAACCAGTAAGCAATGTAGAACCTGAATAGACCATTATCCAGTAACGAGATTGAAGTAGTGATCAAAAACCTCCCAAAAAACAAGAGCTCAGGAACAGACAGCTTCCCTGGGCATCTCTACCAAACTTTCAGAGTAGAAATAACACCTATTCACCTGAAGATCTTTCCAAAAATGGAAGCAGAAGAAAACTTCCAGACTCTTCTTATGTAGCCAGCATTACCCTGATCCCCAAACCAGGAAAAGACCTCACCAAAAAGGAGAATTTCAGACCAATATCACTGATGAATATGGATACTAAGATTCTCAACAATATGCAAGCTCATAGGATCCAACAGTATATTCAAAAGATGATCCACCATGACCAGGTGGGATCTATCCCTGGGTTGCAAGGATGGTTCAACATTCGCAAATCAATCAATGTCATAAACAAATTAATAAGCGAAGACAGAAAAACCACATGGTCATCTCAATTGGTGAAAAGAACACATTTGAGAAAATCCGGCTTTTGTTCCTGAATAAAACACTTCAAAGTAGGGATAGAGGGAACCTTCATCAGCTTCCTTAAGTGTATCTATGAAAACACCACAGTGAATACCATCCTCAATGGGTAAAAGCTGACAGCCTTCCCTTAGAGATCAGAATCATGACAGGGATGCCCACTCTCTCCACTCTTATTCAACATAGTATTTGAAGTCCTAGCAACAGCAATCAGACAACAAGGAGAAATAAAATGTATCCAAATTGGCAATGAAGAAGTCAAACTCTCTCTTCATAGATGACATACTTTATATGGAAAACCCAAAAGACTCCACCCCAAAACTACTAGAACTCATACAGCACTTCAATAATGCGGGAGGATACAAAATCTTTGTACAAAAATCAGTGGTTTTCTTATCCTTTAACAATAAAAATACAGAAAGGGAGAATCAATTCCATTTACTACAGCTCCAAAACCATAAGATACCTGGGAATAAACCAAACCAAAGTGATAAGCAATCTATATTCAGGGAACTACAGAACACTCATGAAATAAATGGAAGAAAACCATAAAGATGGAAGACCATTCCATGCTCATGGATCAGAAGAATAAACAGTCTTAAAAAGTCTATACAGCCTAGAGAAATCTATCCTTTTAATGCCATTCTGATCAAAATTCCTCCGGTATTTTTCAAAGAGCTGGAGCAAACACAAGCCTAAAATTGGTGTGGAATCAGAGGAGATCCCGTATTGCTAAGGAAATGCCAAAAAGAAAAGAACAAAACTGGGTGCACCCTGTTGCCTGGTTTCAAGGGTTACTACAAAGCTGTGATCACCAAGACAGCAGGGGACTGGCATAAAAACAGGCCATTAGACCAGTGTAACAGAGTAGAGAGCTCAGATATGGACCATCAATCTATAGTCAAATAATTTTCAAGAAAGCAGGAAAAAATATACAAAGGAAAAAAAAAAAAGTCTTTTCAATAAATGCCGCTGAGAAAATTGGGACAGCTTTGTGTGTAGATGAATGAAACTCGACCATTCTCTGACACCATACACAAAGAGAAACTCGGAATGGATAAAAGACCTCAACCTGAGGCAGGAATCCATCAGAATCTTGGAGGAGAACATAGGCAGAAACCTCTTCAACATTGGCCATAGCAACTTCTTTCAAAATATGTCTCCAAAGGCAAAGGAAAAAAAAAAAAGTGAAGATGAACGTTTGGGACTTCATAAAGATCAAAAGCTTCTACACAGCAAAGGAAACAGTCAACAAAACAATGAGGTATGGAGTGCATGGAACACTGGGTGTTGTGCTAAAACATAGAATACGGTTACACTGAAAATAATTTAAAAAAATTAAACAGTTGTATGCCAATATGCTAAGCAACCTTTGTGAAATGGATGCATTTTTAGAAAAGTATAATCCCAAAATTGAACCGGGAAGGAATTCACAACATGAATAGACTTTTACCCAGTAACCAGATTGAAGCAGTGATCAAAAACCTCCCAATAAACAAGAGCCCAGGACTTGATGGATTCACAGGAGAAATCTACCAGACTTTCATAGAAGAAATAACATGTCTTCTCCTGAAGCTCGTTCCAAAAATTAAGCAGAAAGAAAACTTCCAGACCCTTTTTATGAAGGCAGCATTACCCTGCTCCACAAACCAGGCAAAGACCTCACCAAAAGGGAGAATTTCAGACCAATATCACTGATGAATATGGATACTAAGATTCTCAACAAGATCCTAGCTCACAGGATCCAACAGTACATTCAAAAGATGATCCACCATGACCAGGTGGGATCTATCCCTGGGTTGCAAGGATGGTTCAGCATTCACAAATCAATCAATGTCATAGAACAAATTATGAAGTGTAGAGAGGAGAACCACATGGTCCTCTCCATTGATGAAGAAAAAGCATTAGACAAAATCCAGCATCCGGTCCTGAATAAAATGCTTCAAAGTATAGGGATAGAGGGAACATTAGTCAACTTCATAAAATGTTTCTATGAAAAACCCACAGTGAATATCATCCTCGATGGGTAAAAGCTGACAGGCTTCCCTTTGAGATCAGGAACATGACAAGGATGCCCACTCTCACCACTCTTGTTCTACAAACTATTTGAAATCCTAGCAACAGCAATCAGACAACAAAGAGAAATAAAAGGTATCCAAATTGGTAATGAAGAAGTCAAACACTCTCTCCTCACAGATGACATACTTTATATGGAAAACCCAAAACACCCCACCTCCAAACTACCAGAACTCATACAGCAACTAAATAATGTGGCAGGATACAAAATCATTTTACAGGGGTGCCTGGGTGGCTCAGTGGGTTAAAGCCTCTTCCTTCGGCTCAGGTCATGATCCCAGGGTCCTGGGATCGAGTCCTGCATCGGGCTGTCCGCTCCGCGGAGAGCCTGCTTCCTCCTCTCTCTCTTTCTACCTGCCTCTCTGCCTACTTGTGATCTCTGTCTGTCAAATAAATAAAGTCTTTAAAAAAAATCATTGTACAGAAATCAGTGGCCTTCTTCTACATTATCAATGAAAATACAGAAAGGGACATTAGAGAATCAATTCCATTTACTACAGCACTGAAACCATAAGATACCTGGGAATAAACCATCCCAAAGAAGTAAAGGATTTTTCTCGAGGAACTACAGAACACTCATGAAAAAAATTGAAGAAAACAAAAAAGACAGAAGACCATTCCATGCTCATGGATCAGAAGAATAAACATTGTTAAAATGGATAAAAGACCTCAACGTAAGACAGGAATCCATCAGAACCCTAGAGGAGAACATAGGCAGTAATCTCTTCTATATCAGCCACAGCAACTTCTTTCAAGATATGTCTCCAAAGGCAAAGGAAACAAAAGCCAAAATAAACTTTTGGGACTTCATCAAAATCAAAAGCTTCTGCACAGCAAAGGAAAGAGTCAAAAAAACAAAGATGCAACCCACGGAATGTGATAAGATATTTGCAAATGACAGTACAGACAAAAGGTTGATATCCAGGATCTATAATGAACTCCTCAAACTCAACACATAGGAAATAGGCAAGCATATCAAAAAATGGGCAGAAGATATGAACAGACAATTCTCCAATGAAGACATACAAATGGCAATCAGACACATGAAAAAATGTACATCATCACTAGCCCTCAGGGTGATTCAAATTAAAACCACATTGAGATATCACCTTACACCAGTTAGAATGGCCAAAATTAACAAAACAAGAAACAACATGTCTTGGAGAGGATGTGGAGAAAGGGGAACCATTTTACACTGTTGGTGGGAATGCAAGTTGGTGCAGCCTCTTTGGAGAACAGTGTGGAGATTCCTCAAGAAATTAAAAATAGAACTTCCCTATGACCCTGCAATTGCACTCCTGGGTATTTACCCCAAAGATACAGATGTCGTGAAAAGAAGGGCCATCTGTACCCTAATGTTTATAGCAGCAAAGGCCACGGTCGCCAAACTATGAAAGAACGAATTTGTCCTTCAACGGACGAATGGATAAGGAAGATGTGGTCCATATACACTATGGAGTATTATGCCTCCATTAGAAAGGATGAATACCCAACTTTTGTAGCAGCATGGACGGGACTGGAAGAGATTATGCTGAATGAAGAAAGGCAGAGAGAGTCAATTATCATATGGTTTCACTTATTTGTGCAGCATAACAAATATCATGGAGGACAAGGGGTCTTAGAGAGGAGAAGGGAGTTGGGGGGAATTGGAAGGGGAGGTGAATCATGAGAGACTATGGACTCTGAAAAACAACTGAGCGGTTTGAAGTGGAGGGGGGGTGGGAGCTTGGGGTACCAGGTGGTGGGTATTATAGAGGGCACAGATTGCATGGAGCACTGGGTTGGTGAAAAAAAATAATGAATACTGTTTTTCTGAAAATAAAGAAATTAATTTATTAAAAAAAAAAAAAACATGTTAAAATGTTTATACTGGAGACAAGATGGCGGAGAAGTAGGAGGCGGCTCCCTTTCAACCTGGACCCTAAAGTGAGCTGATTACTTCTGTTGAACTCCACTCACCGACAAAATCAGCCTGAGACCCGAATTATACACGTCTGGATCTCTACCGGAGCAGAAGACGCCAGTGGGCAGGTAAAGCGGAGTGGGAAAGTCGGACTGATATTGGAAGATAAACAAAAGGGGGAGGGTGCTACCAGAGGTGACCCACTGGAAAGTAATATCCCAATAGGAGAGTGCCCTGCGTCTGGGGACCAGCATTATCTCAGAAGTATGGTAGAAAGCACTCAAGAAGAGCAAAGGATCACTGGGGAGAAATTGCAGGAATCAGGGTGTTAGGGTCAGGGGCTTAAGTCCCCAGACCCAGGACAGCCACCCCTGGTGCAGAGCCAGAAAGAGTGCGGCAGAGAAACCAGGTCTTGGTCCCTGAACCACCAGCAAGCTCGCCTGAGAGTGTGTGGTGCCCAGCTCCCATGAGGGGCTGGGAGCCTCGCCAGCCAACAGAAGCACAGCCTTTTTGCAGTCCCCATGCAAGTGCCCTGCCATGCCATCAGAGTCCGAGTCATGCCCTGTGCCCTCCCCAGACAGAGATGGCACAGGCACCAGCCTGGTGCTCTTGGACCTGGAAAGACCAGGCACTCCCAGCTTGTGCCAGTGGGAAAATCTCAGTGTGCGATTGCTGCTTGGAACTTCTCTGGCAGTCTGGAGCTGCCCAGACAGCCGCCACTGCTGTGGTTTTGGGTACAAGCAAAAAATCTTGAGTCCCCAGGGACCGCGACTGGGAACCTGCTCTGCCAGTGTTGAAGGGGGGATTTATTTGGGCTCTGCAGCCAGATTGAGGCTTCTCTCTGAGACGGAGGTCAGGGTACAGTTTGCTTTCCTCTAAACCTACAAAAACCATCAAAATCCCTCAAGAAAAGAGAGAAAAACAAAAGTGAACAAATATAAAAACCTCCAGAGAACAAAAGCCTGAAAAAACAGTTTCCTAAGAGCCCACCCCCTTGAGGGGAGTGGGAGGACTTAACTCAGAACATCATTGACTGAAAACCCACGTGGCAGGCCCCTCCCCCAGGAAACCAACTGGGAAAGGAAAAAAAAAAAAAAAACAACAAGAGAAACACCACCACACTACTTCATAGGACAATTTTTATTATTAATTTGTTCCCACTATCCTGGCTCATTTTTTTAAAGATAATTTTTTATTATTATATAGAAAATTTTTTAACCTATTTACCATCACAGTGAGATGTCCAGTACATCAAATTCCATAATAACCTTCTAACCTGAACTTTTTGATACATACACCTGTGTTTTCCTTTTGCATTTCTGTTTTTTTTAAATTTTTTTTTTTTTTATTTTAGTTTAGTTTAGTCTAGTTTATTCCTTTTTTTAATTTTAATTTTCTAATATTCATATAGAATTAAACTTCAAGGCAATCCCCTTTCCCCAATCAATGCCACCCCTATAGGTAAAACAATTCCTAATCCCCCTTTATCTTAGGAAAGTGGAGTCTTTAACAAATCTATCAAGATACATCCGGAAAAAAACAACACCAAAAAAAAAAATAATAATAAATAAAACCTTCCTCACCCACACTGAAAATTTACAGCACTCTACAATCTTTTTCTTCCACCAGTATTTCGTGTTTTTTTTTATTTATATATTTGACAGAGAGATATCACAAGTAGGCAGAGAGGCAGGCAGAGAGAGAGAGAGGAGGAAGCAGGCTCCCTGCTGAGCAGAGAGCCCTATGCGGGACTCGATCCCAGGACCCTGAGATCATGACCTGAGCCGAAGGCAGCGGCTTAACTCACTGAGCCACCCAGGCGCCCCTACTTCTGTGTTTTTGTGTTTCTCCTGATAGTATATAAATCTTACACTCGGGGTTCATTCTGATGAGGTTATTCCTTTATTTGCATATATATATGCAAATATATATATATATATTTTTTTTTTCTCTTCTCATATACTTTTATCAGTCTTTTTGTTTGTCTGTTTTTGTTTGTAAACTTCATAAATCTTACCTTGGAACCCATTTGGGCTGAACCTTCTCTTTTATCTCACCTTTCATTCTTGTCTCTCTCCCTCTCTCTTTTTTTTTTTTTTCTTTTTCTTTTTCCTCTCATTTGGGTGGGTAACTCTGATTGATCAGAAGCATTCCAGGGTGCACCTTGACTGCACCACTGTCGATACATCCAGCTACACCCATTCAGCCATCTCTCACCAAAATGACTAGGAGGAGGAATGCCCAACAGAAGAAAAATACAAAAAAATGGACCTTCTGCAACAGAGATAATGGCTATCAACATAGACAATGTGTCAGAAAGAGAATTCAGGCTAACAATTATCCAAGCAATAGCTAGGTTGGAGAAAGCCATGAGTGACCAAAAGGAATTGATTAGAGCCGAACTTAAAACGACCAGGGATCACGTTTTCAATATTAGGGAAGAGCTGAAAACTACCAGGGATGAGCTTCACAATGCTCTCAATGAGTTCCACTCTAATCTAAATTCTCTCAAAGCTAGAGTAACTGAGACAGAGGATAGAATTAGTGATCTGGAGAATGAACAGATAGAGAAAAAGTATCAGGAGGAAGCCTTAAACAAACAGCTTAGAGCCATGAAAACAGAATCACGGAAATAAATGATGCCATGAAATGTTCCAACGTCAGAATTATTAGAATCCCTGAAGGAGAGGAGAAAGAAAGAACTTTAGAAGATATAGTGGACAAGTTTTCATGAAAATTTTCCAAATCTCGTGAATGGAACCAGCATTCCTGTACTAGAGGCCGAACGGTTTCCCCCCAAGATTACAGATTCTCAAAAGTCCTAGAGACACCTAGGAGTAAGAATGAAGAAATATAATTGTAGGCAGAACCTCTTGAAAGTAGCTAGGACAAAGAAGATCCTTACGTACAGAGGAAAGCCCATCAGAATAATGTCAGACCTCTAAACAGACACCTGGCAAGCCAGAGAGGGCTGGCAAGATATATTCAGGGCATTGAATGAGAAGAACATGCAGCCAAGAATACTTTACCCAGCAAGACTGACATTCAAAATGGATGGAGAGATAAAGAGTTTCCCAGATCCGCAAGACTTAAAAGACTATGCAACCACCAAGCCGACACTGCAGGAAATATTAAGGGGGTTCTATAAAAGAGGAAAAAAACCCCAGAGTAGTATGAACAGAAATATAGAGACCATCTACAGAAAGAAAGACTTCGAATGTAACACGATGTCAATAAAAACGTATCTATCAGTAATCATCCTAAATGTGAATGGCCTAAATGTGCACATAAAATGGCACAGGGTTGCAGACTGGATTAAATGACAGGACCCATACATATGTTGTCTACAAGAGACCCATTTTGAACCTAAAGATACACCCAGACTGAAAGTGAAGGGACGGAGAAGCATCGTTCATGCCAATGGGCCTCAAAAGAAGGCCGGGGTAGCGATTCTCATATCAGATAAGTTAGATTTTAAACTAAAGGCTGTAGTCAGAGATACAGAAGGACACTACATAATCCTTAAAGGGACTATCCATCAAGATGATCAAACAATTATAAATATCTATGCTCCCAATATGGGAGCAGCCAATTACATAAGAAAACTGTTAATCAAGATAAAGAGTCATATTGATATGAATACACTAAACATAGGAGATCTTAACATGCCTCTCTCAGAAATAGACAGATCATTGAAGCAGAAAATCAATAAAGAAACAAGAGCATTGAATGACACATTGGACCAGATGGACCTTATAGATATATACAGAACATTCCACCCTAAAACAACAAAATACTCATTCTTCTCAAGTCCACATGGAGCCTTCTCAAGAATAGACCACATACTGAGTCACAAAACGGGACTCAACCGATACCAAAAGACTGAGATTATTCCCTGCACATCCTCAGATCATAATGCTTTGAAACTGGAGCTCAATCACAAGGAAAAGTTCAGAAGGAACTCAAACACCTGGAAGCTAAAGACCACCTTGCTTAAGAATGCTTGGATCAACCAGGAGATCAAAGAAGAACTAAAACAAATGGAAACCAATGAGAATGAAGACACTTCGATCCAAAACCTGTGGAATACAGCAAAGGCGGTCCTAAGGGGGTAATACATAGCCATCCAAGCATCCCTCAAACAAACAAACAAACAAACAAACAAAAAACAAAACTGAAAAATCCAGAACACAGCAGCTGTCTTTACACCTTAAAGAACTGGAGAATCAACAACAAAACAAACCAACTCCACACACAAGAAGGGAAATAATCAAGATTAGAGCTGAGATCAATGAGGTAGAAACCAGAGATACAGTAGAACATATCAGTGAAACTAGAAGCTGGTTTTTTGAAAGAATCAATAAGATCGATAAACCACTGGCCACACTAATCCAAAACAAAAGAGAGAAAGCTCAAATTCATAAAATTATGAATGAAAAGGGAGAGATCACAATGAACACCAAGGAAATAGAAACAGAAGTTATCAATAGTTATATGCCAATAAGCTAAGCAACCTAGATGAAATGGATGCATTCCTGGAAAACTATAAACTCCCAAAATTGAACCAGGAAGAAACTGACAATCTGAAGACCAATATCTACTAATGAGGTTGAAGCGGTGATCAAAAACCTCCCAAAAAACAAGAACCCAGGCCCTGATGGATTCATTTGGGAATTCTATGAAACATTCAAAGAAGAAATAACACCTATTCTCCTGAAACTGTTTCAAAAAATTGAAGCAGAGAGAGGTCGACAAGATGGTGGGGAAGTAGGAGGATGGCTTTTCAACCTGTACCCCAAAGTGAGCTGATTACCTACCAAAGAACTCCAATCACCCATGAAATTTGCCTGAGATCAGTATTATACACGTCTGGATCTCTACAGGGGCAGAAGACACCAGTGGGCAGGTAACGCGGAGTGGGAATGGGGGACTGATATCAGAAGATAAACAAAAGGGGGAGGGAGCCACCAGAGGCGACCAGTTGGAAAGTAATACCCCAATAGGAGCGAGATTGCCCTGCATCTGGGGACCAGCATTAACTTGGAGACTGGTGGAAAGCACTCCAAAAGAGCTAAGAATCTCCGGGGGGGGGGGGATTGTGGGAATCGGGATGGCTAGCGACAGGGGCTTAAGTCCCTGGTCCCAGGACAGCCTCCCCTGGTGCTGAGCCAGAGAGAGTGCAGCCAAGAAACCAGGTGTTGGTCCCTAAGCCACCAGCGCACCTGAGAATGCATGGGTTCTGGCTCCCTTGAGGGGATGGGAGCCACGCTGGATGGCAGAATGTGTGAGCCCTGCTATAGAGCCTGACATACTCCCCTGAGAGAGGTATAAAGGCCCAGCCAGTGCCCTTTCATATGCGCCATTGTTTCAGAGCCTGCACCAAACTCTCCCCTGAGAGAGGTGCTTGAAGGCCCAAACTGGTGCTCTTGGATCTGCACCTTGTTCTCAGAGCCTGAGACCTGCGCGTGAACCTCAGCCTCCCCTGAAATTGGTGCATGCAAGCCCGGTGCTCTTAGACCCAGAAAGACCAGGCACTCCCAGCCCGGGCCAGCAGGAATATCTCAGTGTGTGATTGCTGCTTGGAACCTCTCTGGCGGTCTGGAGCTGCCCAGACAGCCGCCACTTCCTTTGGCTTTGGGTACCCTAGGGACAGCGACTTGAAACCTGCTCTGCCAGTGGCCCATGGGGGAACTTATTTAGACTCTGCAGCCAGACTGAGGCTTCTCTCTGAGAGGGAGATCAGGGTGTGGTTTATTTTCCTCTAAAACTACAAAAACCATCAAAAGCAGTCAAAGTGAGAAAAAAAGTGAATAAACATAAAAACCTCCAGAGAACAAAAGTCTGAAAAAAAAAAAAAAACTGTTTCCTCAGAGCCCACCACCTTGAGGGGGGCGGGAGAACTTAACTCAGGGAACATCACTGACTGTCAACCCACGTGGCAGGCCCCTCCCCCAGAAAACAAACCAAGAAAGAAAAAAAAAAGAGAGAAAAAAAAATAAAAAAGGACTACAAGAGTACAACCACTACTTCATAGGAAAATTTTTCTTTTTCATTCATTCCCACTATTCTGGTATATATATATATATATATATATATATATATATATATATATATATGTAATTTTATTAACCTATTTACCATCACAGCGAGCTGTTCAGTACATCAAATTACATAATAACTTTCTAACCTGAACTTTTTGATACATACACCTATGTTTTCATTTTGCATTTCTATTTTTTTATTCCTACTTTTTTTATATTTTTAGTTTAGTTTAGTTTTTTTCTTTATTTTTATCTTCTATTTTTCATATAGAGTTAAACTTCAAAGTAGTCCCCTTTCCCCAATCAATACTACCCCTATAGGTAATTAATTTTTAATACCCCTTTATCTTAGGAAAGTTGAGTCCTTTAACAAAGATATCAAGATACATCCAGGAAGAATTAAAACAACCTTCCTCGCACTCACTGAGAATTTATAACCACTCTCCAATCTTTATCTTCCACCAGTGTTTCTGTGTTTTTGTGTTTGTCCTGATAGTATATAAATCTTACACGTGGGGTTCTTTTTGACTAGGTTCTTCCTTTTTTTGTATATATATATATATATATATATATATATATATATATATATATATATTTCTTTTCTCTAGTCATATACTTTTATCAGACTTTTTGTTTGTCTACTTCATAAATCTTACCTTGGGGCCCATTTGGGCTGAACTTTCTCTTTCATCTTCCCTCTCTTTCCTGTCTCTCTCTCTATCTCTTTTTTTGTTTTTCTTTTCCTTTTTCTTTTCTTTTGTCTCTCATTTGGGTGGGGAATCCTGATTGTTCAGACGTGTTCCAGGGTGCACCTTGACTGCACCATGGTTGATACATCCAGCTACATCTGTTCAGTCATCTCTCACCAAAATGACTAGGAGGAGGAATGCCCAACAGAAGAAAAATACAGGGGATGGACCTTCTGCACTAGAGCTAATGGCTATCAACATAGACAATATGTTGGAAAGAGAATTCAGGTTAACAATTATCCAGGCAATAGCTAGTTTGGAGAAAGGCATGGATGACCAAACATAATTGATTAGGGCCAAGCTGAAAGCGATGAGACATGATGTTCACCATGTTAGGGCGGAGCTTAAAGCTACCAGGGAGGAGGTCCACAATGCTCTCAATGAGTTCCAATCTAATCTAAACTCTCTCAAAGCCAGGGTAACTGCGACAGAAGATAGAATTAGTGATCTGGAGGACAAACAGATAGAGAGAAAGGATCAGGAGGAAGCCTGGAACAAACAGCTTAGAAATCACGAAAACAAAATCAGGGAAATAAATGATGCCATGAAACGTTCCAACCTCAGAATTACTGGAATCCCTGAAGGGGAGAAGAAAGAAAGATCTAGAAGATATAGTGGAACAAGTCCTTCAAGAAAATTTCCCCATCTCGCGAATGGAACCAGAATTCATGTACTAGAGGCTAAATGGTCTCCACCCAATATTATACATTCCAAAAAAAAAAAAAAAAAAACACACACCTGATAGTCAAATTGAGGAATTATAATTGTAGGTATAATCTCCTGAAAGCTGCTAGGGCAAAGAGGCTCCTTACTTACATAGGAAAGCCCATCAATATAACATCAGACCTGTCCACAGAAGCCTGGCAAGCCAGAGAGGGCTGGCAAGATATATTCAGGGCACTAAATGAGAAGAACATGCAGCCAAGAATACTTTATCCATCAAGACTGACATTCAGAATGGATGGAGATATAAAGAGTTTACAAGACCGGCAAGACTTAAAAGACTATGCTACCTCCAAGCCGACACTGCAGTAAATAATAAGGGGGGTTCTATAAAAGAGTAAAAATCCTAAGAATAGCATGGAAGAGAAATATAGAGACAATCTACAGAAAGAAAGACTTCAAAGGTAACTCAAAGTCAATAAAAACGTACCTATCAATAATCAATCTCAATGCGAATGGCCTAAATGCACCCATAAAACAGCACAGGGTTGCAGATTGGATAAAACGACAGAACCCATCCATATGTTCTCTACAAGAGACCCATTTTGAACCTAAAGATACACCCAGACTGAAAGTGAAGGGACGGAGAAGCATCTTTCATGCCAATGGGCCTCAAAAGAAGGCCGGGGTAGCGATTCTCATATCAGATAAATTAGATTTTAAACGAAAGGCTCTAGTCAGAGATACAGAAGGACACTACAGAATTCTTAAAGGGACAATCCACCAAGATGATCTAACAATTGTAAATATCTATGCCTCCAATACGGGAGCATCCGATTACAGAAGAAAACTGTTAATCAAGATAAAGAGTCATATTGATATGAATACACTAATCATAGGAGATCTTAACATGCCTCTCTCAGAAATAGACAGATCATTGAAGCAGAAAATCAATAAAGAAACAAGAGCATTGAAGGACACATTGGAACAGATGGATCTCATAGATATATTCAGAACATTCCACCCTAAAACAAAAAAAGAATACTCATTCTTCTCAAGAGCACAGGAAACCTTCTCAAGAATAGACCACATGCTGGGTCATAAATCAGGACTAAACTGATATCAAAAGACTGAGATTTTCCCCTGCATATTCTCAGATCATAATGCTTTGAAACTGGAGCTTAATCACAAGGAAAAGTACAGAAGAAAAACTCAAACACCTGGAAGCTAAAGACCATCTTGCTTAAGAATGCTTGGATCAACCAGGAGATCAAAGAAGAACTGAAACAAATGGAAACCAATGAGAATAAAGACACTTCGATCCAAACCCTATGGGATACAGCAAAGGCGGTTCTAAGAGGGAAATACATAGACATCCAAGCCTCCCTCAAAATTCTGAAAAATCCAGAATACACCAGATGTCTCTACACCTTAAAGAACTGGAGAATCAACAAAAAAATCAAACTAACTCCACACATAAGAAGAGAAATCATCAAGATTAGAGCTGAGATCAATGAGGTAGAAACCAAAGATACAGTAGAATGTATCAATGAAACTAGAAGTTGGTTTTTTTGAAAGAATAAATAAGATCAATAAGGCACTGGCCACACTAATCCAAAAGAAGAGAGAAAGCCCAAATTCACAAAATTATAAATGAAAATGGAGAGATCACAACTAACAATGAGGAAGTAGAAACAATCATCAGAAGTTATTATCAATAGTTATATGCCAATAAGCTTAGCAACCTTTATGAAATGGATGCATTCTTGGAAAACTATAAACTTCCAAAATTGAACCAGGAAGAGATCGACAACCTGAATCGACCAATATCTAGTAACGAGATATAAGCAGTGATCAAAAACCTCCCAAGAAACAAGAGCCCAAGACCTGACGGATTGCTTGGGGAATTCTACCAAACTTTCAAAGAAGAAATAACATCTATTCTCCTGAAGCTGTTTCAAAAAATTGAAGCAGAAGGAAAACTTCCACACTCTTTCTATGAAGCCAGAATTACCCTGTTCCCCAAACCAGGCAAAGACCCTACCAAAATGGATAATTTCAGACCAATATCACTGATGAATATGGATGCTAAGATTCTCAACAAGATCCTTGCAAACAGGGTCAAACAGCACATTAAAAAGATTATCTACCATGACCAGGTGGGATTCATCCCTGGGCTACAAGGATGGTTCAACATTCATAAATCAATCAATGTCATTGAAAAAATTAATATGAGAAGAGGGAAGAACCACATGGTCCTCTCAATTGATGCAGAAAAATCATTTGAAAAAATCCAGCATCCATTCGTGATTAAAACGCTGCAAAGTATAGGGATAGAGGGAACATTCCTGAACTTCATCATATCTATCTATGAAATACCCACAGCAAATATCATCCTCGATGGGAAAAAGCTTGCAGCCTTCCCGTTGAGATCAGGATCACGACAAGGATGCCCACTCTCACCAGTCTTGTTCAACATAGTATTAGAAGTCCTAGCAACAGCAATCAGACAACAAAGAAAAATAAAAGGTATCCAAATTGGCACTGAAGAAGTCAAACTCTCTCTCTTTGCAGATGACGTGATTCTTTATATGGAAAACCCAAAAGACTCCACCCCCAAACTACTAGAACTCATACAGCAATTCAGCAACGTGGCAGGATACAAAGTCAATGTATCCTGTATCCACAGAAATCAGTGGCTTTTTTATGCACTAATAATGAAAATACAGAAAGGGAAATCAGAGAATCATTCCATTTACTATAGCACTAAGAACCATAAGATACCTGGGAATAATCCTAAACAAAGAGATAAATGTTCTGTACTCAAGGAACTACAGAATTCTCATGAAAGAAATTGAAGAAGACCCTAAAAGATGATAGACCATTCCATGCTCTTGGATCGGAAGAATAAACATTGCTACAATGTCGATAATGCCTGGAGCAATCTCTACTTTTAATGCTATTCCAATCAAAATTCTACCAGTATTTTTCAAAGAGCTGGAGCAAATAATCCAAAAATTTGTATGGAATCAGAAGAGATCCCGAATCACTAAGGAAATTTTGAAAAACAAAAATAAAATGGGGGTATGACAATACCTGATTTCAAGTTTACTACAAAGCTGTGATCACCAAGACAGCATGGAACTCGCATGAAAACAGACACAGACCAGTGGAACAGAGTAGAGAGCCCAGATATGGACCCTCAACTATATGGTCAAATAATCTTCAAAAAAACAGGAAAAAAATAGACAGTGGGAAAAAGTCAGTCTCTTCAATAAATGGTGCTGGGAACAATAGGCAGCTATATGTAGAAAAATGAAACTCGACCATTCTCTTACAACCGTACACAAAGATAAACTCAAAATGGATAAAAGACCTCAATGTGAGGCAGGAATCCATCAGAATCCTAGAGAAGAACATAGGCAGAAATCTCTTTGATATCAGCCACAGCAACTTCTTTCAAGATATGTCTCCAAAGGCAAGGGAAACAAAAGTGAAAATGAACTTTTGGGGCTTCATCAAAATCAAAAGCTTCTGCACAGCAAAGGAAACAGTCAAGAAAACAAAGAGGTAACCCACGGAATGGGAGAAGATATTTGCACATGACAGTACAGACAAAAAGGTTGATATCCAGGATCTATAAAGAACTCCTCAAACTCAACACACACAAAACAGACAATCATATTAAAAAATGGGCAGAAGATATGACAAGACACTTCTCCATTGAAGACGTACAAATGGCTATCAGACACATGAAAAATGTTCATCATCACTAGCAAATTAATACCACATTGAGATATCATCTTACACCAGTTAGAATAGCCAAAATTAGCAAGACAGGAAACAATATGTGTTGGAGGGGATGTGGGGGAATGTGAACCCTCTTCCACTGTTGGTTGGAATGCAAGTTGGTGCAGCCTCTTTGGAGAACAGTGTGGAGATTTCTCAAGAAATAAAAAAATAGAACTTCTCTATGACCCTGCAATTGCACTCCTGGGTATTTACCCCAAAGATACAGATGTCATGAAAAGAAGGGCCATCTGTACCCCAATGATTATAGCAGCAATGGCCACGGTCACCAAACTGTGGATAGAACCAAGATGCCCTTCAATGGACGAATGGATAAGGAAGATGTGGTCCATATACACTATGGAGTATTATGCTTCCATCAGAAAAGACAAATACCCAACTTTGGTAGCAACATGGATGGGACTGGAAGAGATAATGCTGAGTGAAATAAGTGAAGCAGAGAGAGTCATTTATCATATGGTTTCACTTATTTGAAGAGCATTACAAATAGCATGGAGGACATGGGGAGATAGAAAAAGGGAGTTGAGGGAAATTGGAAGGGGAGGTGAACCATGAGAGACTATGGACTCTGAAAAAAAATCTGAGGGGTTTGAAGTGGCAGGGGGTGGGACGTTGGAGTACCAGGTGGTGGGTATTATAGAGGGCACGGATTGCATGGAGCACTGGGTGTGGTGCAAAAAGTAATAAATACTGTTATGCTGAAAATAAATAAATTAATTAAAAAACTGAGGGTTTTGAAGGGGCGGGGGTTGGGAGGTTGGGGTACCAGGTGGAGGGTATAATAAAGGGCATGGATTGCATGGAGTGCTGGGTGTGGTACAAAAACAATGAATACTGTTATGCTGAAAATAAATTAATAAATTAAAAAAAATACATCTTGTGGGAAAAAATATCTATACTGCCTAGTGCAATTGATCCTTTTAATGCCATTTGGATGAAAATTCCACCGGTATCATTCAAAGACCTGGAGCAAACACATGCCTAAAATTTGTGTGGAATCAGAAAAGACCCCGTATTGCTAAGAAATGCCAAAAGAAAAATAAAACTGGGAGCATAATGTTGCCTGATTTCAAGGGTTACTATGATGATGTGATCACCAAGGCAGCATGGGACTGGCATAAAAACAATCACATAGACCACTAGAACGGTGTAGAGAGTTCAGATAGGGATCATCAGCACTATGGTCAAATAGTCTTCAAATAATCAGGAAAAAATATACAGTGGAAAAATGAGAGTCTCTTCAATAAATGGTGGTTGGAAAACTGGGCAGCTATATGTAAAAGAATGAAAATCGACCATCCTTTTACACCACACAAAAAGGTAAACTCATAATGGATAAAAGACTTCAATGTGAGACAGGAATTCATCAGAATCCTAGAGGAGAACATAGACATTAACCTCTTCAACACTGGCCATAACAACTTCTTTCAGGTATGTCTCAAAGACAAAGAATGAAGCGGTGGCACTGGAGCCCTGAAGGGTTCTCCTAAAGAGAAGCTTTGACCAAGCTCCAATGTGCAAGTTTCCCATGTGTAGAGGAGATTTGTTCTGATGGGTGAGTCAAGAAACATCCATATTCGGGAATTGAAATACAGGCCTCTGAGGAGAGATGCCTGGAAAACAAAGCAATGGTTCCGATTAGTGCCTAGGGGTCTGTTCGTTCCTTTTTCCCTCTGGGGACATCAGTCTACAGGTCTGAGTGCAGGTAGGTGCTCAGATGGGCTCAGATTGCCCCTGATTGTCCTGGGAAGCCACCACTATTGAGATGGCCTCAGGGACTTTGGAGGTTGATCCTATTAGTAGGGTTGTGGCCATTGCAATGGGCACACGGAAATCCCTTGGAGAGGGCAAGTACAGTCCTCAGGTTTGGCTCCAGGGGCCTGAGCCTGTAGGGTGTGTAGGCCAGGGCTGTTTAGACCGTTGTCTGAAAACACAAACTCGGCTTCTGTTTCGGGTCATAGGTATGGCAGGACTGATCTACAGACCATGAGGAGAACTCTTCGTGATATAAAAAAAGGGCGAGTGTAAGGGTCTTGCTCAAGTTTTTGTCTCTGGATATCGTGTCACCCATGTTCATGAAATTTCCGGGTGACTTCATGGGAAATGGACGAGTCCTACTCTCTGGAGGTGTGGCCCCGTCCAAAGAGTTTGGGGTCATTCTGTGGGATGGAATAAGTCCGTTTTTTGTTGTTGTTGTTTTGCTTTGTTTTGTTTTGTTTTTTAACCTCAGGTGTCCACCAAATGAGGGATTCCAGAGTAGAGCCCTGGGGAGGGGCGACTGGACAACCAGAAATCTGGTTAAAAATTGGGCCCTAGGGACATGTCAAGCCCATGATGACATCTAATGGTCCAGTCACTAAGAGGACATACTAGAGGGCAGGACTCACGCTGAGGGTCACAATGCATGTTTATGCCCTCATCACACTCAAGAATGGGCGGGACCTCAGGGTGAATGCTGGTTTCTCCTACACTGAACGTTGGACAACATGCCAACCAAAAGGTTTCTTGCCATGGGTAAGGAGGAGTTCTGATTTCTGGGCAGGGATTGGAGATAAGGTCTAGGTTCTGAAGCCTGAAAACTGAGGTACGGAAGAGATGATGACCTAAGGCCATGGCAGGTCTGATGTGCTCAGTGTGTGGTCAGCTGTCTGGCTGTTGGTCAGGAGGTCCGGGCTCAGGTTGTGTCAGAAAGTGCATTAGTGCCCAGGTTAGACTATATAATTTGGGTACATTCGAGTGCCGTGTAGATTGCAGCTCATTAGGCAATATATTTTTTTTTTTTCTAGAGGGCAGGCAGAGTGCTGCATTGTGGGTCCAGAATTGCCAAACTTGAGTGCTTCGGGACCAGTAGTGTGAGGATGGAAGTCTGAGAAAACAAGCTAGACTTGGGTTTCAGGAAGAGGGCACAGCAGGTACCCCCTACACATCGGAACCAAGATCTCATGCATCTGAAGTCAGAGCGAGGATCAGACGTTGGCTCAAGTTGGAGTTTCTGTGAATGACGGTCCCTTCATGAAGGGAGCGGAATTCAAGGCCATGGAGGTTTTCCCACGTTGGGACTTTGGGATGCCCCCTTCAAGGATTCCTTCTGCGGGACAATTGAGACCTGTTGGACAGATCCAGGACATCCCATATGGAATAACTCCAGGGCACCGTTCGAGGATGGATGCCTGGGACGAGCGCCTCGCATTGCAATTGTCTCCTAGCAACAAGGCAGTTTAGATCTGATGGCTCAGGGGGAGCAACCTGGGTGGCTGAGTTGAAATGGACTTTCCTGAGGATGGGTCCTAAATGTGTTTGTATCCATGAGGGCCTTGGAATGAGGCGGTGGCACCGGGACCCTGAAGTATTCTCCTAAGCTTTTGACATAGCTCCCATGCACAAGTTTCCTTGTGGAGACGAGATTTGTTCTGATGGGTGCCTCAGGAAAACCCCTATGCTAGTATTGGAATCCAGGCTTGAGGAGACATGCCTGTAAACCAAAGCAATGGATCCGATTATGGCCTACGGTCCTGCCTGGTTCAATCTTCTTCTCTGGGGACATCCATCTAGGGTATGAGTGGAGGTAGATGCTCAGCTGGTGTCACACCGCCCTTTTTTGTCCCGGGCGACCTACACTTTTGGGATGGCCTCAGGGACTTTGGATGGTTTGGGACAATGGAATTGGCAGAATTCCCATGGATTGGGTAGGTGCAGTCCTAATGTGTGATTCCAGGGGCCCAGTCTGGAGTGTGTGTTGCCCAGGACATTGAGGACAGAAGTCTAAAAACACAAACTCAGCTAAGGTTTGCGCATGTAGGTATGGCGGACCCGATCGACAAACCATGAGAAGAACTCTTCAGGATATGAAGAAACAGCGAGTCTGAGCTGATTGCTCATTCTTTTGTCTCTGGATTTTGTATCAGCGTTGGCCGTGGAATGTCGTGGAGGCCTCATGGGCCATGGACGAGTCTTCCTCTCTGTGGATTTGGCCCGATTCCAATTGTTTTTCGTCAATCTGTGGGATGGGAGGACTCCTTTCAGGTTTGTTACCTCAGGTGTCCCACCAAAAGAGGAAGTCCAAAGCAGAGCCCTAGGGAAGAGTGAAGGGACAAAGCGAACTATGGTTAAAAATTGGGGCCAGGGGTATGGCAGGCCCCATATGCGGGCTCAGGGTCCAGCCACTGAGAGGCCTTATTGAGGACTGGGCTCAGGCTGAGGGTCACAATGTGTGTTTGTGACCAATGTGGCACACGATAATGGGCGGGGCCTCATGGGCCACACTGGTTTCAACTACACTGAACGTTGGACAACATGGAAAACGCAAGGTTTCTTGCCATGGGGATGGAATTCTGATTTATGCATCATTTTCAACCGTGGGCAGTGTTTTGAGATAAGTTAGAGTTTCTGAAGCCTGAAAATCGAGGTTGAGAAGAGATGACGACCTAAGGCCTTGTCGGTCCGTTGTGCTCAGAGTGAGGCCAGCTGTCTCGGTGGGGCCAGGAGTTCCAGGCTCAGGTTGTGTCTGAAAGGGCATCAGTGCCCATGTCAGCCTATATATTTGGGGTACAGCCAAGTGGCGTGCAGGTTGATCCTCATTTGGGGTTTCTGGGTAGCCCCAGAGGGCAATGTTTTTCTTCTGGAAGGCAGGCAGAGTGTTGCATTGTAGTTCTGGATTGCCAAACTGGAGGGCTTGTGGGCCCGTAGTCTGAGGACGGAAGTCTGAGAACACAAGCTAGGCTTAGGTTTCTGGGTGAGGACATGGCAGGCACAATCTACAGACCTGACTCGAGATCTCGTGGATCTGAAGTCAGGGTGAGGATCAGCCGATCGCTCAGGTTGGAGGTTTTGTCCCTGATGGACCCTTCATGAAAGGGTTTGGATCACGAGGCCATGGGATTTTCCCACGATGGTAGTTCTGAGAAGCTCCAAACTGCAAGGATTCCTCTGCAGGACAATTGAGACCTGTTGGTTGGCTGCAGGCCAACGATTCCGAGCAGGGTACTAAAGATGGATGGATGGGTAGCCCAACTCGCATTCCAATTGTCTCCTAGCAACAAGACATGTTAGATCAGCTGGATCTGGGGGAGCAACCGAGGAGGCTGAGTTGAAATGGACTCTCCTGTGGATGCGTTCTAATGTGTTTTTGTGTCTATGAAGACCTTGGAATGAAGCGGTGGCACTGGGGCCCTGAAGGGTTCTCCTAAACAGAGGCTTAGACAAAGCTCCAATGTGCAAGTTTCCCATGTGTAGATGAGATTTGTTCTGATGGGTGAGTCAAGAAACAGGCATATGCTGTTACTGAAATCAGGGCCTTTGAGGAGAGATGCCTGGAAACCAAAGCAATGGATCCAATATGTGCCTAGGGGCCTGTTCGTTCCTTTTTACCACTGGGGACATCAGTCTACGGGTCTGAGTGCAGGTAGGTGCTCATAAGGGCCCAGATTTCCCCTGTTTGTCCTGGGAAGCCACAAATATTGGGATGGCCTCAGGGACTTTGGAGGTTTATCCTATTAGTAGTGTTGTGGCCATTGGAATGGGCACATCCAATTCCCGTGGAGAGGGCAAGCACAGTCGTCAGGTTTGTCTCCAGGGGCCTGAGCCTGTAGGGTGTGTAGGCCAGGGTTGTTTGGACAGTTGTCTGAAAACACAAACTCGGCTTATGTTTCGGGTCATAGGTATGGCAGGACGGATCTACAGACCATGAGGAGAATTCTTCGGGATATGAAAAAAGGGCGAGTGTGAGGCTCTTGTTCATGTTTCTGTCTCTGGATATCGTGTCACTGATGGTCGTGAAATTTCCGGGTGACTTCATGGGAAATGGACGAGTCTACTCTCTGGGGGTGTGGCCCCGTCCAAAGAGCTTGGGGTCATTCTGTGGGATGGAAGAAGTCCGATGTCTGTTGAGACTGTAGGGTGTGTAGGCCACGGCTGTTTGGACAGTTGTCTGAAAACACAAACTCGGCTTATGTTTCGGGTCATAGGTATGGCAGGACTGATCTACAGACCATGAGGAGAACACTTCGGGATATTGAAAAAAGGGCGAGTGTGAGGCTCTTGCTCAAGTTTGTGTCTCTGGATATCGTGTCACTCATGGTCGTGAAATTTCCAGGTGACTTCATGGGAAATGGACGAGTCATACTCTGGTGGTTTGGCCCCGTCCAAAGGGTTGGGGGTCATTCTGTGGGATGGAAGAAGTCCGTTTTGCTGTTGTTGTTGATTGGTTTTGTTTTGATTTTTCAACCTCAGGTGTCCCACCGAATGAGGGATTCCAGAGTAGAGTCCTGGGGAGGGGCGACTGGACAACCAGAAATCTAGTTAAAAATTGGGGCCTAGGGACATGTCAAGCCCATTATGACATCTAATGTTTCAGCCACTGAGAGGACGTACTAGAGGACAGGACTCACGCTGAGGGTCACAATGCGTGTTTATGTCCTAGTCGCACGCAAGAATGGGCGGGGCCTCAGGGTGAATGCTGGTTTCTCCTACACTGAACGTTGGACAACATGCCAACCACTAGGTTTCTTGCCATGGGTAAGGAAGAGTTCTGATTTCTGCATCACAGTCACCCCTGGGCAGTGATGGGAGATAAGGTCTAGGTTCTGAAGCCTGAAAAATGAGGTAGGGAAGGGATGATGACCTAAGGCCTTGGCGGGTCTGATGTGCTCAGTGTGCGGTCAGCTGTCTGTGTATTGGTCACGAGGAATGGGCTCTGGTTGTCAGACGGTGCAATAGTACCCAGGTAGACTATATATTTTGGGTGCATTCGAGTGCCGTGTAGGTTTTTATCTGAAGAACTCTTCAGGATATGAAGAATGTGCGAGTCTGAGGTGCGGGCTCAGGTTTTTGTCTCTGGATTTTGTATCAGCGATGGCCGTGGAATGTTGGGGAGGCCTCCTGGGCCATGGACGAATCTTGCTCTCTTTGGATTTGGCCCGATCCCAATTGTTTTTCGTCAATCTGTGGGATGGGAGGACTCCTTTCAGATTTCTTACCTCAGGTGTCCCACCAAAAGAGGAATTCCAAAGCAGAGCCCTGGGGAAGAGTGAAGGGACAACCCGAACTATGGTTAAAAATTGGGGCCTAGGGGCAACGCAAACCCAATATGCTGTCTCTACATCAGGCCACTGAGAGGCCTTACCTGAGGACTGAGCTCAGGCTGAGGGTCACAATGTGTGTTTGTGACCAATGTGGCCTGCAAGCATCGGCGGGGCCTCATGGGCAACACTGGTTTCAACTACACTGAACCTTGGACAACATGCCAAACACAAGGTTTCTGGCCATGGGGAACGGTTCTGATTTCTGCATCATTTTCAAACCTGGGCCGTGATAGGAGATAAGGTCTAGGTTCTGAAGCCTGAAAACCGAGGTTGAGAAGAGATGACGACCTAAGACCATGGCAGGTCCGATGTGCTCAGTGTGCGGCCAGCTGTCTGGGTGGGTGAGGAGCTCCAGGCTCAGGCTGTGTCAAAAAGGGCATTAGTGCCCAGGTCAGCCTATATATTTGGGGTACAGCCGAATGGTGTGCCCCTTTTATCCTCATTTGGGGTTTCTGGGTAGCCCAGAGGGCAATATTTTTCTTCTGGAGGGAAGGCAGAGTGCTGAATTTTAGTTCTGGATGACCAAACTGGAGGGCTTGTGGGCCCGTAGTCTGAGGACGGAAGTCTGAGAACCCAAGGTAGGCCTAGGTTTCTGGGTGAGGATATGGCAGGCACAATCGACAGACCTGAATCGATATCTCGTGCCTCTGAAGTCAGGGCGAGGATCAGATGATTGCTCAGGTTGGACATTCTGTCCCTGATGGCCCCTTCTTGAAGGGGGGGTGGATCGCGAAGCGAAGGGGGTTTTCCCACGATGGGAGTTGTGAGAAGCTCCCAAATGCAAAGAATTTTCTGCAGGACAATGAGACCTGTTGGTTGGCTCCATTACAACGATTCCGATCAGGGTTCTAAGGATGGATGGCTGGGTAGCCCACCTCGCATACAAATTGTCTCCAAACAACAAGACATGTTAGATCTGCTGAATCTGGGGGAGCAACTGAGGAGGCTGAGTTGAAATGGACTCTCCCGTGGATGTGTCCTAATATGATTTTTTTTCTATGTAGACCTTGGAATGAAGCGGTGGCACTGGGGCCCTGAATCGTTCTCCTAAAGAGAGGCTTTCACACAGCTCCATCGTGCAAGTTTCCCATGTGTAGATGAATTTGTTCTGATGGGTGAGTGAAGAAACAGCCATTTGCTGTTATTGAAATCCAGACCTCTGAGGAGAGATGCCTGGAAACCAAAGCAATGGATCCGATAGGTGCCTAGGGGCCTGTTCGTTCTTTTTTACCTCGGGGAACATCAGTCTACGGGTCTGAGTGCAGGTAGGTGCACAGATGGGCCCAGATTGCCCCTGATTGTTCTGGGATGCCACAAATACTGGGATGGCCTCAGGGACTTTGGAGGTTTATCCTATTAGTAGGGTTGTGGCCATTGGAATGGGCACATACAATTCCCTTGGAGAGGGAAAGCACAGGCGTCAGGTTTGGCTCCAGGGGCCTGAGCCTGTAGGGTGTGTAGGCCAGGGCTGTTTGGACAGTTGTCTGAAAACACAAACTCGGCTTATGTTTCAGGTCATAGGTATGGCAGGACTGACCTACAGACCATGAGGAGAACACTTCGGGATGTGAAAAAAGGGTGTGTGTGAGGCTCTTTCTCAAGTGTTTGTCTTAGGATATCGTGTCACCCATGTTCATGAAATTTCCGGGTGAATTCATGGGAAATGGACGAGTCTTACTCTCTGGGGGTTTGGCCCCATCCAGAGTTTGGGGTCATTCTGTGGGATGGAAGAAGTCCGTTGTTCTGTTGTTGTTGAGTTGTTTTATTTTGTTTTTCAAACTCAGGTGTCCCACCAAATGAGGGATTCCAGAGTAGAGCCCTGGGGAGGGGCGACTGGACAACCAGAAATCTGGTTAAAAATTGGGGCCTAGGGACATGTCAAGCCCATTATGACATCTAATGGTCCAGCCAATGAGAGGACATACTAGAGGACCGGATTCACTCTGAGGGTCACAATGCGTGTTTATGCCCTCGTCGCACTCAAGAATTGGCGGGGCCTCAGGGTGAATGCTGGTTTCTCCTACACTGAACGTTGGACAACATGCCAACCAGAAGGTTTCTTGCCATGGGTAAGGAAGAGTTTTGATTTCTGCATCACAGTCACCCCTGGGCAGTGATTGGAGATAAGGTCTAGGTTCTGAAGCCTGAAGACTGAGGTAGTGAAGAGATAATGTCCTAAGACCATGGCGGGTCTGATGTGCTCAGTGTGCAGTCAGCTGTCTGGGATTTGGTCACGAGGTCCGGGCTCAGGTTGTCAGACAGTGCATTAGTGCCCATGTTAGACTATATATTTTGGGTGCCTTCGAGTGCCGTGTAGGTTCTTATCTGAAGAACTCTTCAGGATATGAAGAATGAGCGAGTCATAGGCGCGTGCTCAGGCTTTTGTCTCTGGATTTTGTATCAGCGATGGCCGTGGAATGCTGGGGAGGCCTCATGGGCCATGGACGAACCTTGCTCTCTGTGGATTTGTCCCAATTCCAATTGTTTTTCGTCAATCTGTGGGATGGAATGACTCCTTTCAGGTTTGTTACCTCAGCTGTCCCACCAAAAGAGGAATTCCAAAGCAGAGCCCTGGGGAAGAGTGAAGGGACCACCAGAACTATGGTTAAATTTGGGGCCTAGGGGCGTGGCAACCCCAATATGCTGTCTCTCCATCCAGCCCCTGAGAGGCCTTACTTGAGGACTGGGCTCAGGCTGAGGGTAACAATCTGTGTTTGTGACCAATGTGGCCCGCAAGCATGGGCGGGGCCTCATGGGCCACACTGATTTCCACTACACTGCACCTTGGACAACATGCCAACCACAAGGTTTCTTGCCATGGGGAAATAGTTCTGATTTCTGTATCATTTTGAAACCCGGGCCGTGATTGGAGTTAAGGTCTAGGTTCTGAAGCCTGAAAACCGAGGTTGAGAAGAGATGACGACCTAAGGCCATGGCCGGTCCGATGTGCTCAGTGTGCGGCCTGGTGTCTGGGTGGGGGGAGGAGGTCCAGGCTCAGGCTGTGTCAAAAAGGGCATTAGTTCCCAGGTCTGCCTATATATTTGGGGTACAGCCGAACACCGTGCAGGTTTATCCTCATTGGGGGTTTCTGGGTAGCCCCAGATGGCAGTGTTTTTCTTCTTGAGGGCAGGCAGAGTGCTGCAATGTAGTTCTGGATTGCCAAACTGGAGGGCTTGTGGGCCAGTAGTCTGAGGACGGAAGTCTGAGAAACCAAGCAAGGCCTAGGTTTCTGAAGTGAGGACATGGCAGGCACAATCTACAGACCTGAATCGAGATCTCGTGCTTCTGAAGTCAGGGCGAGGATCAGAGGATCGCTCAGGTTGGACATTATGTCCCTGATGGCCCCTTCTTGAAGGGGGGTGTGGATCACGAAGCCTTGGGGGTTTTCCCACGAAGGGTGTTGTGAGATTCTCCCAACTGCAAAGATTCTTCTGCAGGACAATTGAGACCTGTTGGTTGGCTCCAGGAAAACGATTCGGAATAGGGTTTAAGGATGGATGGCTGGGTAGCCCACCTCGCATTCCAATTGTCTCCAAGCAACAAGACAGGTTAGATCTGCTGGATCTGGGGAAGCAACCGAGGAGGCTGAGTTGAAATGGACTTTCCCTTGAATGTGTCCTAATATGATTTTGTGTCTATGGAGACCTTGGAATGAAGCGGTGGCACTGGGGCCGTGAAGGGTTCTCCTAAAGAGAGTCTTTCACACAGCTCCATCGTGCAAGTTTCCCATGTGTAGATGAGATTTGTTCTGTTGGGAGAGTCTTGAAACAGCCATATGCTGTTATTGAAATCCAGGCCTCTGAGGAGAGATGCTTGGAAGTCCAACCAATGGATCCGATAGGTGCCTAGGGGCCTGTTCGTTCCTTTTTACCTCTGGGGACATCAGTCTACAGGTCTGAGTGCAGGTAGGTGCTCTGATGTGGCCAGATTGCCCCTGTTGTCATGGGAAGTCACAAATATTGGGATGGTCTCAGAGACTTTGGAGGTTTATCCTCTTAGTAGGGTTGTGTCCATTGGAATGGGCACATACAATTCCCTTGGAGAGGGCAAGCCTTGTCGTCAGGTTTGGCTCCAGGGGCCTGAGCCTGTAGGCTGTGTAGGCCACGGCTGTTTGGACAGTTTTCTGAAAACACAAACTCGGGTATGTTTCGGGTCATATGTATGGCAGGACTGATCTACAGACCATAAGGAGAACTCTTCGGGATATGAAAAAAAGGGCGAATGTGAGGCTCTTGCTCAAGTTTTTGTCTCTGGATATCGTGTCACTCATGGTCGTGAAATTTCTGGGTGACTTCATGGGTAATGGACATGTCTTACTCTCTGGGGGTTTGGCCCTGTCCAAAGAGTTTGGGGTCATTCTGTGGGATGGAAGAAGTCCGTTGTTCTGTTGTTTTGAGTTGTTTGGTTTTGTTTTTCAACCTCAGGTCTCCCACCAAATGAAGGATTCCAGAGTAGAGCCCTGGGGAGGGGCGACTGGACAACCAGAAATCTGGTTAAAAATTGGGGCCTAGGGACATGTCAAGCCCATTTTGATATCTAATGGTCCAACCACTGAGAGGACGTTCTAGAGGACAGGACTCACGTTGAGGGTCACAATGCGTGTTTATGCCCTCGTCGCACTCAAGAATGGGCGGGGCCTCAGGGTGAATGCTGGTTTCTCCTACACTGAACGTTGGACAACATGCCAACCACAAGGTTTCTTGACATGGGTAAGGAAGAGTTCTTATTTCTGCATCACAGTCACTCCTGGGCAGTGTTAGGAGATAAGGTCTAGGTTCTGAAGCCTGAAAACTGAGGTAGGGAAGAGATGATGACCTAAGGCCATGGCGGGTCTAATTGGCTCAGTGTGCAGTCAGCTGTCTGGGTGTTGGTCACGAGGTCCGGGCTCAGGTTGTCAGACAGTGCATTAGTGCCCAGGTTAGACTATATATTTTGGGTGCATTCGAGTGCCGTGTAGGTTCTTATCTGAAGAACTCTTCAGGATATGAAGAATGAGCGAGTCTGAGGCGCGTGCTCAGGCTTTTGTCTCTGGATTTTGTATCAGCGATGGCCGTGGAATATTGGGGAGGCCTCATGGGCCATGAACTAATCTTGCTCTCTGTGGATTTGGCCCGAACCCAATTGTTTTTCGTCAATCTGTTGGATGGGAATACTCCTTTCAGGTTTGTTACCTCAGGTGTCCCACCAAAAGAGGAATTCCAAAGCAGAGCCCTGTGGAAGAGTGAAGGGACAACCCGAACTATGGTTAAAAAATGGGGCCTAGGAGCTTGGAAAGCCCAATATGCTGTCTCTCCATCCAGCCACTGAGAGTCCTTACCTGAGGACTGGGCTCAGGCTGACGGTCACGATGTGTGTTTGTGACCAATGTATCCCACAGGCATGGGCGGGGCCTCATGCGCCACACTGGCTTCAACTACACTGAACCTTGGACAACATGCCAACCACAATGTTTCTTGCCATGGGGAAAGAGTTCTGATTTCTGCATCATTTTCAATCCCGTGCCGTGATTGGAGATAAGGTCTAGGTTCTGTAGCCTGAAAACCGAGGTTGAGAAGAGATGTCGACCTAAGACCCTGGCGGGTCCGATGTGCTCAGTGTGCGGCCAGCTGTCTGGGTGAGGCCAGGATTTCTAGGCTCAGGATGTGTCAGTAAGGGCATTAGTGCCAATGTCAGCCTATATATTTGAGGTACAGCAGAATGGCGTGCAGGTTGATCCTCATTTGGGTTTCTGGGTAGCCCGAGAGGGCAATGTTTTTCTTCTGGAAGGCAGACAGAGTGCTGCATTGTAGTTCTGGGTGCAAAACTGGAGGGCTTGTGGGCTAGTAGTCTGAGGACGGAAGTCTGAGAACCCAAGCTAGGCCTAGGATTCTGGGTGAGGATATGGCAGGCACAATCTACAGACCTGAATCGAGATATAGTGCATCTGAAGTCAGGGCGAGGATCAGATGATCACTCAGGTTGGACATTCTGTCCATGATGGCCCCTTCTTGAAGGGGTGTGTATCACGAGGCCATGGGGGTTTTCCCACAATGGGAGTTGTGCGAAGCTCCCAACTGCAAAGAATCTTCTGCAGGGCAATGGAGACCTGTTGGTGGGCTCCAGGACAACGATTCCGAGCAGGGTTCTAGGGATGGATGGCTTGGTAGCCAACCTCGCATTCAATTTGTCTCCAAGCAACAAGACAGGTTATATCTGCTGGATCTGGGGAGCAACCAAGGAGGCTGAGTTGAAATGGACTCTCTGGTGGATGTGTCCTAATATGATTTTGTGTCCTGGAGGCCTTGGAATGAAGTGGTGGCCCTGGGGCCCTGAAGGATTCTCCTAAAGAGAGGCTTTCACATAGCTCCATCGTGCAAGTTTCCCATGTGTAGATGATATTTGTTCTGATGGGTGAGTCAAGAAACAGGCATATGCTGTTACTGAAATCCAGGACTCTGAGGAGAGATGCCTGGAATCCAAAGCAATGGATCTGATAGGTGCCTAGGGACCTGTTCGAAACTTTTTACCTTTGGGGACATCAGTCTACGGGTCTGAGGGCAGCTAGGTGCTCAGCTGGGCCCAGATGCCCCTGTTGGTCCTGGGAAGCCACAAATATGGGATGGCCTCAGGGACTTTGGAGGTTTATCTTATTAGTAGGGTTGTGGCCATTGGAATGGGCACATACAATTCCCTTGGAGAGGGCAAGCACAGTCGTCAGGTTTGGCTCCAGGGGCCTGAGCCTGTAGGGTGTGTAGGCCAGGGCTTTTTGGACAGTTGTCTGAAAACACAAACTCGGCTTATGTTTCAGGTCATAGGGATGGCAGGACTGATTTATAGACCATGAGGAGAATTCTTCGGGATATGAAAAAAGGGCGAGTGTGAGGCTCTTTCTCAAGTTTTTGTCTCTGGATATCGTGTCACTCATGGTCGTGAAATTTCCTGGTGACTTCATGGGAAATGGACGAGTCTTACTCTCTGGTGGTTTTGCCCCGTCCAAAGGGTTTGGGGTCATTCTTTGGGATGGAAGAAGTCCGTTGTTCTGTTGAGCCTGTAGGGTGTGTAGGCCACGGCTGTTTGGACAGTTGTCTGAAAACAGAAACTCGGCTTATGTTTCGGGTCATAGGTATGGCAGGACTGATTTACAGACAATGAGGAGAACACTTCGGGATATGAAAAAAGGGCGAGTGTGAGGCTCTTGCTCAAGTTTTTGTCTCTGGATATCGTGTCACTCATGGTCGTGAAATTTCCAGGTGACTTCATGGGAAATGGACGAGTCTTACTCTCTGGTGGTTTGGCCCCGTCCAAAGGGTTTGGGGTCATTCTGTGGGATGGAAGAAGTCCGTTTTTCTGTTGTTGTTGATATGTTTTGTATTGTTTTTCAACCTCAGGTGTCCCACCAAATGTGGGATTCCAGAGTAGAGCCCTGGGGAGGGGCGACTGGACAACCAGAAATCTGGTTAAAAATTGGGGACTATGGACATGTCAAGCCCATTATGACATCTAATGGTCCAGCCACTGAGAGGACGTACTAGAGGACAGGACTCAAGCTGAGGGTCATAATGCGTGTTTATGCCCTGGTCGCACGCAAGAATTGGAGGGGCCCCCGCGTGAATGCTGGTTTCTCCTACACTGAACGTTGGACAACATGCCAACCACTAGGTTTCTTGCCATGGGTAAGGAAGAGTTCTGATTTCTGCATCACAGTCACCCCTGGTCAGTGATTGGAGATAAGGTCTAGGTTCTGAAGCCTGAAAACTGAGGTAGGGAAGAGATGATGACCTAAGGCCATGGCGTGTCTGATGTGCTCAGTGTGCGGTCAGCTGTCTGGGTATTGGTCACGAGGTCCGGGCTCAGGTTGTCAGACAGTGCATTAGTGCCCATGTTAGACTATATATTTTGGGTACGTTCCAGTGCCGTGTAGGTTCTTATCTGAAGGACTCTTCTGGAAATGAAGAATGAGCGAGACTGAGTCGCATGCTCAGGATTTTGTCTCTGGATTTTGAAACAGCAATGGCTGTGGAATGCTGGGGAGGCCTCATGGGCCATGGACGAATCTTGCTCTCTGTGGATTTGGCCCGATCCCAATTGTTTTTTGTCAATCTGTGGGATGGGAGGACTCCTTTCAGGTTTGTTACCTCAGGTGTCCCACAAAAGAGGAATTCCAAAGCAGAGACCTGGGGAAGAGTGAAGGGACAACCCGAACTATGGTTAAAAATTGGGGCCTAGGGGCAAGGCTAGCCCAATATGCTGTCTCTCCATCCAGCCACTGAGAGGACTTACCTGAGGACTGGGCTCAGGCTGAGGGTCACAATGTGTGTTTGTGACCTATGTGGCCCGCAAGCTTGGGCGGGTCCTCATGGGCCACACTGCTTTCAACTACACTGAACGTTGGACAACATGCCAACCACAAGGTTTCTTGCCATGGGGAAAGAGTTCTGATTTCTGCCTCATTTTCAAACCCAGGCCGTGATTGGAGATAAGGTCTATGTTTTGAAGCCTGAAAACCGAGGTTGAGAAGAGATGACGAACAAAGGCCATGGCGGGTCCGATGTGCTCAGTGTGCGGCCAGAAGTCTGGATGGGGCCAGGATGTCCAGGCTCAGGCTGTGTCAGAAAGGGCATTAGTGCCCAGGTCAGCCTATATATTTGGGGTACAGCCGAATTCCGTGCAGGTTGAACCTCATTTGGGGTTTCTGGGTAGCCCCGGAGGGCAATGTTTTTCTTCTGGAGGGCACGCAGAGGTCTGCATTGTAGTACTGGATAGCAAAACTGGAGGGCTTGTGGGCCAGTAGTCTGAGAACGGAAGTCTGAGAACCCAAGCTAGGCCTAGGTTTCTGGGTGAGGATATGGCAGGCACCATCTACAGACCTGAATCGAGATGTCATGCGTCTGAAGTCAGGGCGAGGAACAGACGATCGCTCAGTTTGGACATTCTGTCCCTGATGGCCCCTTCTTGAAGGGGGTGTGGATCACGCGGCCATGCACGTTTTCCCACGATGGGAGTTGTGAGAAACTCCCAACTGCAAAGATTGTTCTGCAGGACAATTGAGACCTGTTGGTTGGCTCCAGGACAATGATTCCGAGCAGGGTTCTAAGGATGGATGGCTGGGTAGCCCACCTCGCATTCCAATTGTCTCCAAGCAACAAAACAGGTTAGATCTGCTGGATCTTGGGGAGCAACCAAGGAGGCTGAGTTGAAATGGACTTGCCGTGGATGTGTCCTAATATGATTTTGTGTCTATGGAGACCTTGGAATGAAGCGGTGGCCCTGGGGCCCTGAAGGGTTCTCCTAAAGAGAGTCTTTCACACAGCTCCATCGTGCAATTTTCCCATGTGTAGATGAGATTTGTTCTGATGGGTGAGTCAAGAAACAGCCATTTGCTGTTATTAAATCCAGGCCTCTGAGGAGAGTTGCCTGGAAAACAAAGCAATGGATCGGATATATGCATAGGGACCTGTTCGTTCCTTTTTACCTCTGGGGACATCAGTCTACGGATCTGAGTGCAGGTAGGTGCTCAGATGGGCTCAGATTGCCCCTGTTTGTCCAGGGAAGCCACAAATATTAGGATGGCCTCAGAGACTTTGGAGGTTTATCCTATTAGTAGGGTTGTGGCCATTGGAATGGGCACATACAATTCCCTTGGAGAGGGCAAGCACAGTCGTCAGGTTTGGCTCCAGGAGCCTGTGCCTTGGGGTGTGTAGGCCAGGGATGTTTGGACAGTTGTCTGAAAACACAAACTCGGCTTATGTTTCGGGTCATAGGTATGGCAGGACTGATCTACAGACCATGAGGAGAACTCTTCGGGATATGAAAAAAGGGCGAGTGTGAGGCTCTTGCTCAAGTTTTTGTCTCTGGATATCGTGTCACACATGGTCGTGAAATATCTGGGGGACTTCATGGATAATGGACGAATATTACTCTTGGGGGTTTGACCCCGTCCAAAGAGTTTGGGGTCATTCTGTGGGATGGAAGAAGTCCGTAGTTTTATTGTGGTTGATTTGTTTTGTTTTGTTTTTCAACCTCAGGTGTCCCACCAAATGAGGGATTCCAGAGTAGAGCCCTGGGGAGGGGCGACTGGACAACCAGAATCTGGTTAAAAATTGGGGCCTAGCGACATGTCAAGCCCATTATGACATCTAATGGTCCAGCCACTGAGAGGACGTACTAGAGGACAGGACTCTCGCTGAGGGTCACAATGCGTGTTTATGCCCTCTTCATACTCAAGAATGGGCGGGGCCTCAAGGTGAATGCGGGTTTCTCCAACACTGAACATTGGACAACATGCCAAACACAAGCTTTCTTGCCATGGGTAAGGAAGAGTTCTGATTTCTGCATCACAGTCAACCCTGGGCAGTGATTGGTGATAAGGTCTAGGTTCTGAAGCCTGAAAACTGAGGTAGGGAAGAGATGATGACCTAAGGCCATATGGCGGGTATGTTGTGCTCAGTGTGCGGTCAGCTGTCTGGGTGTTGGTCACGAGGTCCGGGCTCAGGTTGTCAGACAGTGCATTAGTGCCCAGTTTAGACTATATATTTTGGGTGTATTCGAGTGTCGTGTAGGTTCTTATCTGAAGAACTCTTCAGGATATGAAGAATGATAGAGTCTGAGGCACATGCTCAGGCTTTTGTCTCTGGATTTTGTATCAGCGATTGCCGTGGAATGTAGGGGAGGCCTCATGGGCCATGGACGAATCGTGCTCTCTGTGGATTTGGCCAGATCCCAATTGATTTCGTCAATCTGTGGATGGGAGGACTCCTTTCAGGTTTGTTACCTCAGGTGTCCCACCAAAAGAGGAATTCCAAAGCAGATCCCTGGGGAAGAGTGAAGGGACAACCCGAAATATGGTTAAATATTTGGGCCTAGGGGCATGGCAAGCCTAATATGCTGTCTCTCTATCCAGCCACTGAGAGGCCTTACCTGAGGACTGGGCTCAGGCTGAGGGTCACAATGTGTGTTTGTGACCAATGTGGCCTGCAAGCATGTGCGGGCCTCATGGGCCACACTGATTTCGACTACACTGAGCCTTGGACAATATGCCAACCACAAGGTTTATTGCCATGGGGAAAGTGTTCTGATATCTGCATCATTTTCAAACCCGTTCCGTGATTGGAGATAAGGTCTAGGTTCTGAGGCCTGAAAAGCGAGGTTGAGAAGAGATGACGACCTAAGGCCATAGCGGGTCCAATGTGCTCAGCGTGAGGCCAGCTGTCTGGGTGGGGCCAGGAGGTCCATGGTCAGGCTGTGTCAGAAAGGGCATTAGTGCCCATTTCAGCCTATATATTTGGGGTACAGCCGAATGTCGTGCAGGTTGATCTTCATTGGGGTTTTCTGGGTAGCCCCATAGGGCAATATTTTTCTTCTGGAGGGCAGGCAGAGTGCTGCATTGTAGTTCTGGATTGCCAAACTTTAGGGCTTGTGGGCCAGTAGTCTGAGGACGGAAGTCTGAGAACCCAAGCTAGGCCTAGGTTTCTGGGTGAGGATATGGCAGGCACAATCTACAAACCTGAATCGAGATCTTGTGCATCTGAAGTCAGGGTGAGGATCAGAGGATCCCTCAGGTTGGACATTCTTTCCCTGATGGCCCCTTTTTGAAGGGGGATGGATCCCGAGGCCATGGGCGTTTTCCCACGATGGGAGTTGTGAGAACCTCCCAACTGCAACGATTCTTCTGCATGACAATTGAGACCTTTTGGTTGGCTCCAGGACAACGTTTCCGTTCATGGTTCTAAGGATGGATGGCTGGGTAGCCCACCTCGCATTCCAATTGTCTCCAAGCAACAAGAAAGGTTATATCTGCTGGATCTGGCGGAGCAACCGAGGAGGCTGTGTTGAAATGGACGCTCCCGTGGATGTGTCATAATATGACTTTGTGTCTTTGGAGACCTTGGAATGAAGTGGTGGCACTGAGGCCCTGAAGGGTTCTCCTAAACAGAGGCTTTCACACAGCTCCATCGTGCAAGTTTCCCTTGTGTAGATGAGATTTGTTCTGATGGGTGAGTCAAGAAACAGCCATATGTTGTTATTGAAATCCAGGGCTCTGAGGAGAGATGCCTGGAAGCCAAACCAATGGATCCGATAGGTGCCTAGGGGACTGTTCGTTCCTTTTTACCTCTGGGGACATCAGTCTACAGGTCTGAGTGCAGGTAGGTGCTCAGATGGGCCCAGATTGCCCCTGTTTGTCCAGGGAAGCCACAAAATTGGGATGGCCTCAGAGACTTTGGAGGTTTATCCTCTTAGTAGGGTTGTGTCCATTGGAATGGGCACATACAATTCCCTTGGAGATGGTAAGCACAGTCGTCAGGTTTGGTTCCAGGGGCCTGTGCCTGTGGGGTGTGTAGGCCAAGGATGTTTGGACAGTTGTCTGAAAACACAAACTCGGCTTATGTTTCGGGTCATAGGTATGGGTGGACTGATCTAAAGACCATGAGATATCTTCGGGATATGAAAAAAGGGCGAGTGTGAGGCTCTTGCTCAAGTTTTTGTCTCTGGATATCGTGTCACTCATGGTCGTGAAATTTCCGGTTGACTTCATGGGAAATGGACGAGTATTACTCTCTGGTTATTTGGCTCCGTCCAAAGAATTTAGGGTCATTCTGTGGGATGGAAGAAGTCCGTTGTTCTATTCTGGTTGATTTGTTTTGTTTTGTTTTTCAACCTCAGGTGTCCCACCAAATGAGGGATTCTAGAGTAGAACCCTGGGGAGGGGCGACTGGACAACCAGATTCTGGTTAAAAATTGGGGCCTAGGTACATGTCAAGCCCATTATGACATCTATTGGTCCAGCCACTGAGAGGACATACTTGAGGAAAGGACGCACGCTGAGGGTCACAATGCGTGTTTATGCCCTCATCACTCTCAAGAATGGGCAGGGCCTCAGGGTGAATGCTGGTTTCTCCTACACTGAACGTTTAACAATATGCCAACCACAATGTTTCTTGCCAAGGGTAAGGAAGAGTTCTGCTTTCTGCATCACAGTCACCCCTGGGCAGTGATTGGAGATAAGGTCTAGGTTCTGAAGCCTGAAAACTGAGGTAGGGAAGAGATGATGACCTAAGGCCATGGTGGGTCTGATGTGCTCAGTGTGCGGTCAGCTGTCTGGGTGTTGGTCACGAGGTCCTGGCTCAGGTTGTCAGACAGTGCATTAGTGCCCAGGTTAGACTATATATTTTGGGTGCATTCGAGTGCCGTGTAGTTTCTTATCTGCAGAACTCTTCAGGATATAAAGAATGAGCCAGTCTGAGCCGTGTGCTCAGGCTTTTCTCTCGGTATTTTGTATCAGCGATAGCCGTGGAATGTTAGGGAGGCCTCATGGGCCATGGACGAATCTTTCTCTCTGTGGATTTGGCCTGATGCCAATTGATTTTCGTCAATCTGTGTGATGGGAGGCCTCATTTCAGGTTTGTTACATCAGGTGTCCCACCAAAAGAGGAATTCCAAAGCAGATCCCTGGGGAAGAGTGAAGGGACAACCCGAAATATGGTTAAATATTTGGGCCTAGGGGCATGGCAAGCCTAATATGCTGTCTCTCTATCCAGCCACTGAGAGGCATTACCTGAGGAATGGGCTCAGGCTGAGGGTCACAATGTGTGTTTGTGACCAATGTGGCCTGCAAGCATGGGCGGGGCCTCATTGGCCACACTGGTTTCAACTACACTGAACCTTGGACAATATGCCAACCACAAGGTTTCTTTCCATGGGGAAAGAGTTCTGATTTCTGCATCATTTTCAAACCCGGGCCGTGATTGGAGATAAGGTCTAGGTTCTGAAGCCTGAAAACCGAGGTTGAGATGTGATGACAACCTAAGGCCATGGCGGGTCCGATGTGCTCAGTGTGCGGCCAGCTGTCTGGGTGGGGCCAGGAGGTACAGGCTCTGGCTGTTGCAGAAAGGGCATCAGTGCCCAGGTCAGCCTATATATAGGGGTACAGCCGAGTGCCGTGCAGGTTGGTCCTCATTGGGGTTTCTGGGTAGCCCCATAGGGCAATGTTTTTCTTCTGGAGGGCAGGCAGAGTGATGCATTGTAGTTCTGGATTGCCAACCTGGAGGGCTTATGGGCCAGTAGTCTGAGGACGGAAGTCTGTGAACCCAAGCTAGGCCTAGGTATCTGGGTGAGGATATGGCAGGCACAATCTATAGACCTGAATCGAGATCTCGTGCATCTGATGTCATGGCGAGAATCAGACCATCACTCAGGTTGGACATTCTTTCCCTGATGGCCCCTTTTGGAACGGGGGGTGGATCACGAGGCCATGGGCGTTTTCCCACGATGGGAGTTGTGAGAAGCTCCCACCTGCAAAGATTCTTCTGCAGGACAATTGAGACCTGTTGGTTGGCTCCAGGACTACATTTCCGTTCAGGGTTCAAAGGATGGATGGCTGGGTAGCCCACCTCGCATTCTAATTGTCTCCAAGCATCAAAACAGGTTAGATCTGCTGGATCTGGGGGAGCAACCGAGGAGGATGAGTTGAAATGGACTCTCCCGTGGATGTGTCCTAATATGATTTTGTGTCTATGGAGACCTTGGAATGAAGCGGTGGCAATGGGGCCCTGAAGGGTTCTCCTAAACAGAGGCTTTCACACAGCTCCATCGTGCAATTTTCCCATGTGTAGATGAGATTTGTTCTGATGGGTGAGTCAAGAAACAGCCATATGCTCTTATTGAAATCCAGGCCTCTGAGGAGAGATGCGTGGAAGCCAAATCAAAGGATCCGATAGATGCCTAGGGGCCTGTTCGTTCCTTTTTACCTCTGGGGACATCAGTCTACGGGTCTAAGTGCAGGTAGGTGCTCAGATGGGCTCAGATTGCCCCTGTTTGTCCAGGGAAGCCACAAATATTAGGATGGCCTCAGAGACTTTGGAGGTTTATCCTATTAGTAGGGTTGTGGCCATTGGAATGGGCACATACAATTCCCTTGGAGAGGGCAAGCACAGTCGTCAGGTTTGGCTCCAGGGGCCTGTGCCTTGGGGTGTGTAGGCCAGGGATGTTTGGACAGTTGTCTGAAAACACAAACTCGGCTTATGTTTCGGGTCATAGGTATGGCAGGACTGATCTACAGACCATGAGGAGAACTCTTCGGGATATGAAAAAAGGGCGAGTGTGAGGCTCTTGCTCAAGTTTTTGTCTCTGGATATCGTGTCACACATGGTGTGAAATTTCTGGGTGACTTCATGGGAAATGGTCGAATATTACTCTTGGGGGTTTGGCCCCGTCCAAAGAGTTTGGGGTCATTCTGTGGGATGGAAGAAGTCCGTAGTTTTATTGTGGTTGATTTGTTTTGTTTTGTTTTTCAACCTCAGGTGTCCCACCAAATGATGGATCCAGAGTAGAGCCCTGGGGAGGGACGACTGGACAACCAGAATCTGGTTAAAAATTGGGGCCTAGCGACATGTCAAGCCCATTATGACATCTAATGGTCCAGCTACTGAGATGACGTACTAGAGGACAGGACTCTCGCTGAGGGTCACAATGCGTGTTAATGCCCTCTTCGCACTCAATAATGGGCGGGGTCTCAAGGTGAATGCGGGTTTCTCCAACACTGAACATTGCACAACATGCCAAACACAAGCTTTCTTGCCAAGGGTAAGGAAGAGTTCTGATTTCTGCATCACAGTCAACCCTGGGCAGTGATTGGTGATAAGGTCTAGGTTCTGAAGCCTGAAAACTGAGGTAGGGAAGAGATGATGACCTAAGGCCATATGGCGGGTCTGATGTGCTCAGTGTGCGGTCAGCTGTCTGGGTGTTGGTCACGAGGTCCGGGCTCATGTTGTCAGACAGTGCATTAGTGCTCAGTTTAGACTATATATTTTGGGTGCATTCGAGTGTCGTGTAGGTTCTTATCTGAAGAACTCTTCAGGATATGAAGAATGATCGAGTCTGAGGCACATGCTCAGGCTTTTGTCTCTGGAATTTGTATCAGCGATGGCCGTGGAATGTTGGGGAGGCCTCATGGGCCATGGACGAATCTTGCTCTCTGTGGATTTGGCCTGATCCCAATTGATTTTCGTCAATCTGTGTGATGGGAGGAGCCTTTCAGGTTTGTTACCTCAGGTGTCCCACCAAAAGAGGAATTCCAAAGCAGATCCCTGGGGAAGAGTGAAGGGACAACCCGAAATATGGTTAAATATTTTGGCCTAGGGGCATGGCAAGCCTAATATGCTGTCTCTCTATCCAGCCACTGAGAGGCATTACCTGAGGAATGGGCTCAGGCTGAGGGTCACTTTGTGTGTTTGTGACCAATGTGGCCTGCAAGCATGGGCGGGGCCTCATTGGCCACACTGGTTTCAACTACACTGAACCTTGGACAATATGCCAACCACAAGGTTTCTTGCCATGGGGAAAGAGTTTTGATATCTGCATCATTTTCAAACCCGGGCCGTGATTGGAGATAAGGTCTAGGTTCTGAGGCCTGAAAAGCGAGGTTGAGAAGAGATGACGACCTAAGGCCATGGCCGGTCCGATGTGCTCAGTGTGCGGCCAGCTGTCTGGGTGGGGCCACGAGGTCCAGGCTCAGGCTGTGTCAGAAAGGGCATTAGTGCCCAGGTCAGCCTATATATTTGGTGTACAGCCGAATGCCGTGCAGGTTGATCTTCATTGGGGTTTTCTGGGTAGCCCCATAGGGCAATATTTTTCTTCTGGAGGGCAGGCAGAGTGCTGCATTGTAGTTCTGGATTGCCAAACTGGAGGGCTTGTGGGCCAGTAGTCTGAGGACGGAAGTCTGAGAACCCAAGCTAGGCCTAGGTTTCTGGGAGAGGATATGGCAGGCACAATCGGTAGACCTGATTCGAGAACTCGTGCATCTGAAGTCAGGGTGAGGATCAGACGATCGCTCAGGTTGGACATTCTTTCCCTGATGGCCCCTTTTTGAAGGGGGGTGGATCACGAGGCCATGGGTGTTTTCCCACGATGGGAGTTGTGAGAAGCTCCCAACTGCAAAGATTCTTCTGCATGACAATTGAGACTTTTTGGTTGGCTCCAGGACAACGTTTCCGTTCATCGTTCTTAGGATGGATGGCTGGGTAGCCCACCTCGCATTCCAATTGTCTCCAAGCACAAGAAAGGTTATTTCTGCTGGATCTGGCGGAGCAACCGAGGAGGCTGTGTTGAAATGGACTCTCCCGTGGGTGTGTCCTAATATGATTTTGTGTCTTTGGAGACCTTGGAATGAAGCGGGGGCACCGAGGCCCTGAAGGCATCTCCTAAACAGAGGCTTTCACACAGGTCCTTCGTGCAAGTTTCCCTTGTGTAGAATGAATGCTGGTGTCTCCTACACTGAAGGTTGGACAACATGCCAACCACAAGGTTTCTTGCCATGGGTAAGGAAGAGTTCTGATTTCTGCATCACAGTCACCCCTGGACAGTGATTGGAGATAGGTCTAGGTTCTGAAACCTGAAAACTGAGGTAGGGAAGAGATGATGAACTAAGGCCATGGCAGGTCCGATGTGCTCAGGGTGCGGTCTGCTGTCTGGGTGTTGTTCACGAGGTCCGGGCTCAGGTTGTCAGACAGTGCATTAGTGCCCAGATTAGACTATATATTTTGGGTGCATTCGAGTGCCGTGTAGGTTCTTATCTGAAGAACTCTTCAGGATATGAAGAATGAGCGAGTCTGAGGCGTGTGCTCAGGCTTTTGTCTCTGGATTTTGTATCAGTGATGGCCGTTGAATGTTGGGGAGGCATCATGGGACATGGACGAATCTTGCTCTCTGTGGATTTGGCCGATCCCAATTGTTTTTCGTCAATCTGTGGGATCGGAGGACTCCTTTCAGGTTTGTTACCTCAGGTGTCCCACCAAAAGACGAATACCAAAGCAGAGCCCTAGGGAAGAGTGAAGGGACAACCCGAAATACGGTTAAATATTGGGGCCTAGAGGCATGGCAAGCCCAATATGCTGTCTCTCCATCCAGCCACTGAGAGGCCATACCTGAGGACTGGGCTCAGGCTGAGGGTCACAATGTTATTTGTGACCAATGTGGCCCGCAAGCATGGGCGGATCCTCATGGGCCACACTGTTTTCAAGTACACTGAACCTTGGACACCATGCCAACCGAAGGTTTCTTGCCATGGGGATAGAGTTCTGATTTCTGCATCATTTCAAACCCGGGCCGTGATTGGAGATAAGGTCTAGGTTCTGAAGCCCGAAAACCGAGGTTGAGTAGAGATGACGACTAAGGCCATGGCGGGTCCGATGTGCTCAGAGTGCGGCCAGCTGTCTAGGTGGAGCCAGGAGGTCCAGGCTCAGGCTGTCTCGGAAAGAGCATTAGTGCCCATGTCAGTCTATATATTTGGGGTACAGCAGAATGGCGTGCAGGTTGATCCTCATTTGGGGTTCCTGGGTATCTCCAGAGGGCAAAGTTTTTCTTCTGGAGGGCAGGCAGAGTGCTGCATTGTAGTTCTGGATTGCCAAACTGGAGGGCTTGTGGGCCAGTAGTCTGAGGAACGAAGTCTGAGAACCCAAGCTGGGCCTAGGTTTCTGAGTGAGGATATGGCAGGAACAATCTATAGACCTGAATCGAGATCTCGTGCATCTGAAGACAGGGCGAGGTTCAGACGACGCTCAGGTTGGACATTCTGTCCCTGATGGCCCCTTCTTGAAGGGGGGGGGTCTATCACGAGGCCACGAGGGTTTTCCCACGATAGTAGTTGTGAGAAGCTCCCAACTTTAAAGATTCTTCTGCAGGACAATTGAGACCTGTTGGTTGGCTCCAGGACAATGATTCCAAGCAGGGTTCTAAGAATGGATGGCTGCATAGCCCACCTCGCATTCCAATTGTCTCCAAGCAACAAGACAGGTTAGATCTGCTGGATCTGGGGGAGCAACCGAGGAGGCTGAGTTGAAATGGACTCTCCCGTGGATGTGTTCTAATATGATTTTGTGTCTATGGAGACCTTGGAATGAAACGGTGGCACTAGGGCCTTGAAGGGTTCTCCTAAAGAGAGGCTTTCACACAGCTCCATCGTGCAATTTTCCCATGTGTAGATGAGATTTGTTCTGATGGGTGAGTCAAGAAACAGCCATATGCTGTTATTGAAATCCAGGCCTCTGAGGAGAGATGCCTGGAAACCAAAGCAATGGATCCGATAGGTGCCTAGGGGCCTGTTCGTTCCTTTTTACCTCTGGGGATATCAGTCTACGGGTCTGAGTGCAGGTAGGTGTTCAGATGGGCTCAGATTGCCCCTGTTTGTCCTGGGAAGCCACAACTATTGGGATGGCCTCAGGAATTTTGGAGGTTTATCCTATTAGTAGGGTTGTGGCCATTGGAATGGACACACACAATTCCCTTGGAGAGGGCAAGCACAGTCATCAGGTTTGGCCTCACGGCCTGAGCATGTAGGGTGTGTAGGCCAGAGCTGTTGGGACAGTTGTCTGGAAACACAAACTTGGTTTATGTTTCAGATCATAGGTATGGCAGGATTGATCTACAGACCATGAGGAGAACTCTTCGGGATATGAAAAAGGGCGAGTGTGAGGCTCTTGCTCACGTTTTTGTCTCTAGATATCGTGTCACTCATGGTCGTGAAATTTCCATGTGACTTCATGGGAAATGGACGAGTATTACTCTCTGGGGGTTTGGCCCCGTCCAAAGAGTTTGGGGTCACTCTGTGGGATGGAAGAAGTCCGTTGCTCTGTTGTTGATTTGCTTTGTTTTGTTTTTCAACCTCAGGTGTTCCAACAAATGAGGTATTCCACAGTAGAGCCCTGGGGGGTGGTGACTGGACAACCAGAAATCTGGTTAAAAATTGGGGCCTAGGGACCTGTCAAGCCCATTATGACATCTAATGGTCCAGCCACTGAGAGGACTTACTAGAGGATAGGAATCATGCTGAGGGTCACAATGCGTGTTTTTGCCCTCGTCGCACACAAGAAAGGGCGGGACCTCAGGGTTAATACTGGTTTCTCCTACACTGAACGTAGGATAACATGGCAACCACAAGGTTTCTTGCCATGGGTAAGCACGAGTTCTGATTTCTGCATCACAGTCACCCCTGGGCAGTGATTGGAGATAAGGTCTAGGTTCTGAAGCCTGAAAACTGAGGTAGGGAAGAGATGATGACCTATGGCCATGACGGGTTTGATGTGCTCAGTGTGCGGTCAGCTATCTGGGTGTTGCTCAGGAGGTCCCGGCTCAGGTTGTGTCAGACAGTGCATTACTGCCCAGGTTAGACTATATAATTTGGGTACATTCGAGTGCCGTGTAGGTTTATTGTCATTTAATATGCCCGGGCAGCTCATTAGGCATATATTTTTTCTAGAGGGCAGGCAGAGTGCTGCAATGATGGTCCGGAATTGCCAAACTTGTGGGCTTTGGGGCCAGGAGTGTGAGGATGGAAGTCTGAGAACACAAGCTAGACTTGGGCTTCAGGGTGAGGGCACGGCATGTACCCCCTGAAGATCTGAAGCAATATCTCATGCTTCTGAAGTCAGAGCGACGATCAGACATTGGCTCAGCTTGGATTTTCTGTTCATGACGGCCCCTTCATGAAGGGAGCGGATTCTCGAGAGCGTGGAGGTTTTCCCACGTTGGGAGTGGTGGGATGCCCCCTCCAAGGATTCCTTCTGCGGGACAATTGAGGCCTGCTGGACAGCTCCAGGACATCCCATATGGATGAGTCCAGACCAACGTTCGAGGATGGATGCCTGGGAAGCCTGCCTCGCATTCCAATTGTCTCCTAGAAACAAGACAGTTTAGATCTGATGGCTCTACGGGAGCAACCGGGGTGGCTGAGTTGAAATGGACATTCCTGAGGATGGGTCTAAAGTGTGGTTGTGTCCATGAGGGCCTTTAAATGGAGCGGTGGCACCGGGACCCTGAAGTGTTCTCCTAAGCTTTTGACATAGCTCCCATGCACAAGTTTCCTTGTGGAGACGAGTTTTGTTCTGATGGGTGCCTCAGGAAAACCCCAATGCAGGTATTGGTACCCAGGGTTTTGAGGAGACATGCCTGTAAACCAAAGCAATGGATCCGATTATGGCCTAGGGTCCTGTCTGGTTCAATCTTCTTCTCTGGGGACATCCATCTAGGGTATGAGTGGAGGTAGATGCTCAGCTGGTGTCAGACTGCCCTTTTTTGTCCCGGGCGACCTATACTATAGGGATGGCCTCAGGAACTGGAGGGTTCCCCTAATTTGTACGATTTTGGACAATGAAATGTGCAGAATTCTCATGGATTGGGTCGGAACAGTCCTAATGTGTGGCTCCAGGGTCCCCAGCCTGGATGGTGTGAGGCCCAGGACTTTGAGGACAGAAGTCTGAAAACACAAACTCAGCTTTTGTTTGGGGACGTAGGTATGGCAGGCCCGATCTACAAATCATGAGAAGACATCTTCAGGATATGAAGATAGTGCGAGTCTGAGGCGCTTGCTCAGGCTTTTGTCTCTGGATTTTGTTTCAGCGATGGCCGTGGAATGTCGAGGAGGCCTCATGGGCCATGGACGAATCTTCCTCTCTGTGGATTTGCCCGATCCCAATTGTTTTTCGTCAATCTGTTGGATGGAGGACTCCTTTCAGGGTTGTTACATCAGGTGTACCACCAAAAGATGAATTGCAAAGCAGAGCCCTGGGGAAGAGTGAAGGGACAACCCGAACTATGGTTAGAAATTGGGGCCTATGGGCATGTCAAGCCCAATATGCTGTCTCTTCAACCAGCCACTGAAGGCCTTACCTGAGGACTGGGCTAAGGCTGAGGGTCACAATGTGCGTTTGCCACCTATGTGGCCCGCGAGCAATGGCAGGGCCTCATCGGACAAACAGGTTTCCACTACACTGATCGTTGGACAACAAGCCAACCACAAGGTTCTTGCCATTGGGAAGGAGTTCTGATTTCTGCATCATTTTCAAACCTGGGCAGTGATTGGAGATAAGTTCTAGGATCTAAATCCTGAATACCGAGGTTGGGAAGATATAATGACCTAAGTCAATGGCTGGTCCGATGTGCTCAGTGAGCGGCAAGCTGTATGGGTGGGGCCAGAAGGTCCAGGCTCAGGCTCTGTGAGAAAGGGCATTACTGCCCAGGTCAGCCTATATATTATGGGTACAGCCAAGTGGCGTGCAGGTTGATCTTCATTTGGGGTTTCTGGGTAGCGCCAGAGGGCAATGTTTTTCTTCTGGAGGGCAGGCAGAGTGCTGCATTGTAGTTCTGGATTGCCAAACTGGAGGGCTTTTGGGCCATTAGTCTGAGGACAGAAGTCTGAGGACACAAGCTAGGCTTAGGTTTCTGGGTGAGGACATGGCAGGCACAATATACAGACCTGAATCGAGATCTCGTGCATCTGAATTCAGGGTGAGGATCAGACTATTTCTCAGGTTGGACCTTATGTCCCTGATGGCCCCTTCATGAAGGGGGGGGGTGATCACGAGACCATGGGGGTTTCTCACCATGTGAGTTGTGAGAAGCTCCCAACTGCAAAGATTCTTCTGCAGGACAATTGAAACCTCTTGGTTGATTCCAGGCCAATGATTCCGAGCAGGGTTCTAAGGATGGATGTTGGGGTAGGCCACCTCGCAGTCCAATTGTCTCCTAGCAACAAGACAAGTTACATCTGCTGGATCTCGCGGATCACCCGAATATGCTGAGTTGAATTGGACTCTCCCGTGGATGTGTCCTAATATGATTTTGTGTCTATGGAGACCTTGGAATGAAGCGGTGGCACTGGGGTCCTGAAGGGTTCTCCTAAAAAGAGGCTTTGACACACCTCCCACGTGCAAGTTTCCCAAGTGTAGATGAGTTTTTTTCTGATGGGTGAGTCAAGAAACAGCCATATGCTGGTACTGAAATCCAGGCCTCTGAGGAAGATGCCTGGTAACCAAAGCAATGGATCCGATTAGGGCCTAGGGGCCTGTTCGTTCCTTTTTACCTCTGGGGATATCAGTCTACGAGTCTGAGTGCAGGTAGGTTCTCAGATGTGCTCAGATTGCTCCTGTTTGTCCTGGGGAGCCACCACTATTGGGTTGGCCTCAGGGACTTTGAAGGTTTATCCTATTACTAGGGTTTGGTCCATTGGAATGGGCACACAGAATTCCCTTGGAAGAGCAAGTACACTCCTCAGGTTGGCTCCAGGGGCCTGAGCCTGTAGGGTGTGTAGACCTGGGCTGTTTGGACAGTTGTCTGAAAACACAAACTTGGCTTATGTTTCGGGTCATAGGTATGGCAGGACTGATCTACAGACCATGTTGAGAACACTTCGGGATTTGAAAAAAGGGCGAGTGTGAGGCTCTTGCTCAAGTTTTTGTCTCTGGATATCGTGTCACTCATGGTCGTGAAATTTCCGGGTGACTTTATGGGAAATGGGCGAGTCTTACTCTCTGGGGGTTTGGTCCCGTCCAAAGAGTTTGGGGTCATTCTGTGGGATGGAAGAAGTCCGTTTTTTTGTTTTTGTTGTTTTGTTTTGTTTTGTTTTTCAAACTCAGTTGTCCCACCAAGTGAGGGATTCCAGAGTAGAGCCCTGGGGAGGGGCGATTGGACAACCAGAAATCCGGTTTAAATTTGGGGACTAGGAACATGTTAAGCCATTATGGCATCTAATGGTCCAGCCACTGAGAGGACTTTCTAGAGGACAGGACTCACGCTGAGGGTCACAATGCATGTTTATATCCTCGTCGCACTCAAGAATGGGCGGGACCTCAGGGTGAATGCTGGTTTCTCCTACACTGAATTTGGACAACATGCCAACCACAAGGTTTTTTGCCATGTGTAAGGAAGAGATCTGATTTCTGCATCCCAGTCACCACTGGGCAGTGATTGGAGATAAGGTCTAGGTTCTGAAGCCTGAAAACTGAGGTAGGGAAGAGATGATGACCTAAGGCCACGGCGGGTCTTATGGGCTCAGGGTGTGGTCAGCTGTCTGGGTGTTGATAAGGAGGTTCCGGCTCAGTTTGTGTCAGACAGTGCATTACTGCCCAGGTTAGACTATATATTTTGGGTACATTCGAGTGCCGTGTAGGTTTATTCTCATTTAATGTGCCCGGGCAGCTCATTAGGCAATATTTTGTTTCTATAGTGCAGGCAGAAACCTGCAATGATGGTCCGGAATTGCCAAACTTGTGGGATTCGCGGCCAGGAGTTTGAGGACGGAAGTCTGAGAACACAAGCTAGACTTGGAATTCAGGGCGAGGTCACGGCATGTACCTCCTGAAGATCTGAAGCAATATCTCATGCATCTGAAGTCAGAGCGAGGATCAGACGTTGGCTCAGCTTGTATTTTCTGTTCATGACGTCCCCTTCATGAAGGGAGCCGAATCTCGAGGCCGTGGAGGTTTTACCACGTTTGGAGTGGTGGGATGCCCCCTCCAAGGATTCCTTCTACGGGACAATTGAGACCTGTTGGACAGCTCCAGGACATCTCATATGGATGAGTCCAGACCAACGTTCGAGGATGGATGACTGGGAAGCCCGCCTCGCATTCCAATTGTCTCCTAGCGACAAGACAGTTTAGATCTGATGGCTCTGCGGGAGCAACCGGGGTGGCTGAGTTGAAATGGACTTTCCTGAGGATGGGTCTAAAGTGTGTTTGTGTCCATGAGGTCCTTGGAATGGGGCGGTGGCACCGGGACCCTGAAGTATTCTCCTCAGCTTTTGACATAGCTCCCATGCACAAGTTTCCTTGTGGAGACGAGGTTTGTTCTGATGGGTGCCTCAGGAAAACCCCAATGCTGGTATTGGAATCCAGGGTTTTGAGGAGACATGCCTGTAAACCAAAGCAATGGATCCGATTTTGGCCTAGGGTCCTGTCTGGTTCAATCTTCTTCTCTGGGGTCATCCATCTATGGTATGAGTATAGGTAGATGCTCAGCTGGTGACAGACTGACCTTTTTTGTCCCGGGTGACCTATACTATTGGGATGGCCTCAGGGACTTTGGAGGGTTCTCCTAATTTGTACGAATTTGGACAATGGAATGGGCAGTATTCCCATGGATTGGGTAGGCACAGTCCTAATGTGTGGCTCCAGGGTCCCCAGCCTGGAGGGTGTATGGCCCAGGACTTTGAGGACAGAAGTCTGAAAACACAAACTCAGCTTTTGTTTGGGGACGTAGGTATGGCAGGCCCGATCTACAAACCATGAGAAGACATCTTCAGGATATGAAGATAGTGCGAGTCTGAAGCGCTTGCTCAGACTTTTGTCTCTGGATTTTGTTTCAGCGATGTCCGTGGAATGTCGAGGAGGCCTCATGGGCCATGGACGAATCTTGCTCTCTGTGGATTTGGCTCAATCCCAATTGTTTTTCGTCATTCTGTTGGATGGAGTACACCTTTCAGGGTTGTTACCTCAGGTGTCCCACCAAAAGCGGAGTTACAAAGCAGAGACCTTGGGAAGAGTGAAGGGACAACCCGAACTATTGTTAAAAATTGGGGCCTAGGTGCATGGCATGCCAAATATGCTGTCTCTCCATCCAGCCACTGAGAGGCCTTACCTGAGAACTGGGCTAAGGCTGAGGGTCACAATGTGTGTTTGCCACCTATGTGGCCCGTGAGCAATGGCGGGGCCTCATCGGATACACAGGTATCCACTACACTGAACATTATGCAACAAGCCTACCACAAGGTTTCTTGCCATCGGGAAGGAGTTCTGATTTCTGCATCATTTTCAAACATGGGCAATGATTGGAGATAAGGTCTAGGTTTTAAATCCTGAAAAACGAGGCTGGGAAGAGATAACGACCTAAGGCAATGGCTGGTCCGATGTGCTCAGTGAGCGGCCAGCTGTATGGGTGAGGCCAGGAGGTCCAGGCTCAGCCTATGTCAGAAAGGGCATTATTACGCAGGTCGGCATATATATTTGGGTACAGCCAAGTGGCGTGCAGGTTGATCTTCATTTGGGGTTTCTGGGTAGCCACAGAAGGCAATGTTTTTCTTCTGGAGGGCAGGCAGAGTGCTGCATTGTAATTCTGGATTGCCAAACTGGAGGGCTTGTGGGCCATTAGTCGGAGGATGGAAGTCTGAGGAAACAAGCTAGGCTTAGGTTTCTGGGTGAGGACATGGCAGGCACAATCTACAGACCTGAACCGAGATCTCGTGCATCTGAAATCAGGGTGAGGATCAGAAGATCGCTCAGGTTGGACCATATGTCCCTGAGGGTCCCTTCATGAAGGGGGGAGGGATCACGAGGCCATGGGTGTTTTCTCACGATGGGAGTTGTGAGAAGCTCCCAACTTCAAAGATTCTTCTGCCTAGGAACAGCTAGACTTGGGTTTCAGGGCGAGGGTGGATGCTGGTCTCTCCTACACTGAAGGTTGGACAACATTCCAACCACAAGGTTTCTTGCCATGGGTAAGGAAGTGTTTTGATTTCTGCATCACAATCACCCCTGGGCAGTGATTGGAGATAAGGTCTATGTTATGAAGCCTGAAAACTGAGGTAGGGAAGAGATGATGACCTAAGGCCATGGCGGGTCTGATGTGCTCAGTGTGCGGTCAGCTGTCTGGGTGTTGCTCAGGGGTCCCGGCTCAGGTTGTGTCAGACAGTGCATTACTGCCCAGGTTAGACTATATAATTTGGGTACATTCGAGTGCCGTGTAGGTTTATTCTCATTTAATGTGCCCGGGCAGCTCTTTAGGCAATATAATTTTTAGAGGGCAGGCAGAGTGCTGCAATGGTGGTCCCGTATTGCCAAACTTGTGGCCTTCGGGGCCAGGAGTGTGAGGATGGAAGTCTGAGAACACAAGCTAGACTTGGGTTTCAGGGCGAGGGCACGGCATGTACCCCCTGAAGATCTGAAGCAATATCTCATGCTTCTGAAGTCAGAGCGACGATCAGACATTGGCTCAGCTTGGATTTTCTGTTCATGACGGCCCCTTCATGAAGGGAGCGGATTCTCGAGAGCGTGGAGGTTTTACCACGTTGGGAGTGGTGGGATGCCCCGTCCAAGGATTCCTTCTGCGAGACAATTGAGACCTGTTGCACAGCTCCAGGACATCCCATATGGATGAGTCCAGACCAACGTTCGAGGATGGATGCCTGTGAAGCCCGCCTCACATTCCAATTGTCTCCTAGTGACAAGACAGTTTAGATCTGATGGCTCTGCGGGAGCAACCGGGGTGGCTGAGTTGAAATGGACTTTCCTGAGGATGGGTCTAAATTGTGTTTGTGTCCATGAGGGCCTTTGATTGGGGCGGTGGCACCGGGACCCTGAAGTATTCTCCTCAGCTTTTGACATAGCTCCCATGCACAAGTTTCCTTGTGGAGACGAGGTTTGTTCTGATGGGTGCCTCAGGAAAACCACAATGCAGGTATTGGAACCCAGGGTTTTGAGGATACATGCCAGTAAACCAAAGCAATGGATCCGATTTTGGCCTAGGGTCCTGTCTGGTTCAATCTTCTTCTCTGGGGACATCCATCTAGGGTATGAGTGGAGGTAGATGCTCAACTGGTGTCAGACTGACCTTTTTGTCCCGGGCGAACTATACTATTGGGATTGCCTCAGGGACCTGGAGGGTTCTCCTAATTTGTACGATTTTGGACAATGGAATGGGCAGAATTCCCATGGACTGGGTAGGCACAGTCCTAAAGTGTGGCTCCAGGGTCCCCAGCCTAGATGGTGTGTGGCCCAGGATTTTGGGGACAGAAGTTGAAAACACAAACTCAGCTTATGTTTGGGGACGTAGGTATGGCAGGCCCGATCTACAAACCATGAGAAGACATCTTCAGGATATGAAGATAGTGTGAGTCTTAGGCGCTTGCTCAGGCTTTTGTCTCTGGATTTTGTTTCAGCGATGGCCGTGGAATGTCGAGGAGGCCTCATGGGCCATGGACGATTCTTGCTCTTTGTGGATTTCACCCAATCCCAATTGTTTTTCCTCAATCTGTGGATGGAGTACTCCTTTCAGGGTTTTTACCTCAGGTGTCCCACCAAAAGAGGAGTTCCAAAGCAGAGCCCTGGGGAAGGGTCAAGGGACAACCCGAACTATTGTTAAAAATTTGGGCCTAGGGGCATGGCAAGCCCAATATGCTGTATCTTCATCCAGCCACTGAGAGGCCTTACCTGAGGACTGGGCTGAGGCTGAGGGTCACAATGTGTGTTTGCCACCTATGTGGCCCGCGAGAAATGGCAGGGCCTCATTGGACACACTGGTATCCACTACACTGAACATTATACAATAAGCCTACCACAAAGTTTCTTGCCATCGTGAAAGAGTTCTGATTTCTGCATCATTTTCAAACATGGGCAGTGATTGGAGATAAGTCTAGGTTCTAAATCCTGAAAACCGTGCCTGGGAAGAGATAACGACCTAAGGCAACGGCTGGTCAGATGTGCTCATGAGCGGCCAGCTGTATGGGTTGGGCCAGGAGGTACAGGCTCAGCCTCTGTCAGTAAAGGCATTATTGCCCAGGTCAGCCTATATATTTTGGATACAGCCATTTGGCGTGCAGGTTGATCGTCATTTGGGGTTTCTGGGTAGCCCCAGAAGGCAATGTTTTTCTTCTGGACGGCAGGCAGAGTGTTGCATTATAATTCTGGATTGCCAAACTGGAGGGCTTGTGGGCCATTATTCTGAGGATGGAAGTCTGAGGACACAAGCTAGGCTTAGGTTTCTGGGTGAGGAAATGGCAGGCACAATCTACAGATCTGAACCTAGATCTCGTGCATCTGAAGTCAGGGTGAGGATCAGATGATTGCTCAGGTTGGACCTTATGTCCCTGAGGGCCACTACATGAAGGGGGGGGCGGATCACGAGGCCATGGGTGTTTTCTCACGATGGGAGTTGTGAGAAGCTCCCAACTTCAAAGATTCTTCACAGGACAATTGAGACCTGTTGGTTGGCTCCAGGCTAACGATCCGAGCAGTGTTCTAAGGATGGATTGCTGGGTAGCCCACCTTGCATTTAATTGTCTCCTAGCAACAAGACAAGTTAGATCTGCTGGATCTCGCGGAGCATTCGAATACGCTGAGTTGAAATGGACTCTCCTGTGGATGGGTCCTAATGTGTTTTTGTGTCTATGGATACCTTGGAATGACGCAGTGGCACTGGGGCCATGAAGGGTTCTCCTAAACACAGGCTTTGACATCGCTCCCATGTGCAAGTTTCCCATGTGTAGATGAGATTTGTTCTGATGGGTGAGTCAAGAAACAGCCATATGCTGGTATTGAAATCCAGGCCTCTGAGGAGAGATGCCTGGAAACCAAAGCAATGCATCAGATTTGGGCCTAGGGGCCTGTTCGTTCCTTTTTACCTCCTGGGTTATCAGTCTACAAGTCTGAGTGCAGGTAGGTTCTCAGATGGGCTCAGATTGCTCCTGTTTGTCCTGGGAAGCCACAAATATAGGGATGGCCTCAGGGACTTTGGAGGTTTATCCTATTATTAGCGTTGTGGCCATTGGAATGGGCACACAGAATTCCCTTGGAGAGGGCAAGTACAGTCCTAAGCTTGGATCCAGGGGCCTAAGCCTGTAGGCTGTGTAGGCCAGGGCTGTTTGGACAGTTGTCTGATAACAGAAACTCGGCTTATGTTTCGGGTCATAGGTATGGCAGGAATGATCAACAGACAATGAAGAGAACTCTTCGGGATATGAAAAAAGGGCGAGTGTGAGGCTCTTGCTCAAGTGTTGATCTCTGGATATCATGGCATTTATGGTCATGAAATTTCCGGGTGACTTCATGGGAAATGGTCGAGTCTTACTCCCTGGGGATCGGCCCAATCCAAAGAGTTTGGGGTCATTCTGTGGGACGGAAGAAGTCCGTTTTTTGTTGTTGTTGTTTTGTTTGTTTTGTTTTTCAACCTCAGGGGTCTCACCAAATGAGGGATTCCAGAGTAGAGCCCTGGGGAGGGGCGACTTGACAACCAGAAATCTGGTTAAAATTGGGTCCTAGGGACAGCTAGACTTGGGTTTCAGGGCGAGGGCACGGCATGTACCCCCTGAAGATCTGAAGCAATATCTCATGCATCTGAAGTCAGAGCGAGGATCAGACGTTGGCTCAGCTTGGATTTTCTGTTCATGACGGCCCCTTCATGAAGGGAGCAGATTCTCGAGAGCGTGGGGGTTTTCCCACGTTGGGAGTGGTGGGATGCCCCGTCCAAGGATTCCTTCTGCGGGACAATTGAGACCTGTTGGACAGCTCCAGTACATCCCATATGGATGAATCCAGACCACCGTTCGAGGATGGATGCCTGGGAAGCCCGCCTCGCATTCCAATTGTCTCCTAGCGACAAGACAGTTTAGATCTGATGGCTCTGCGGGAGCAACCGGGGTGGCTGAGTTGAAATGGACTTTCCTGAGGATGGGTCTAATGTGTGTTTGTGTCCATGAGGTCCTTGGAATGGGGCGGTGGCACCGGGACCCTGAAGTATTCTCCTAAGCTTTTGACATAGCTCCCATGCACAAGTTTCCTTGTGGAGAAGAGCTTTGTTCTGATGCGTGCCTCAGGAAAACACCAATGCTGGTATTGGAATGCAGGTTTTGAGGAGACATGCCTGTAAACCAAAGCAATGGATCCGATTTTGGCCTAGGGTCCTGTCTGGTTCAATCTTCTTCTCTGGGGACATCCTTCTAGGGTATGAGTGGAATAGATGCTCAGCTGGTGACAGACTGTCCTTTTTTGTCCCAGGTGACCTATAATATTGGGATGGCCTCAGGGACTTTGGAGGTTTTTCCTAATTTCTACGATTTTGGACAATGGAATGGGCAGAATTCCCATGGATTGGGTAGGCACAGTCCTAATGTGTGGCTCCAGGGTCCCCAACCTGGATGGTGTGAGGCCCAGGACTTTGAGGACAGAAGTCTGAAAACACAAACTCAGCTTATGTTTGGGGACGTAGGTATGGCAGGCCCGATCTACAAACCATGAGAAGACATCTTTAGGATATGAAGATAGTGCGAGTCTGAGGCACTTGCTTAAGGCTTTTGTCTCTAGATTTTGTATCATCGATGGCCGTGGAATGTCGAGGACGCCTCTTGAGCCATGGACGAATCTTGCTCTGTGTGGATTTGGCCGGATCCCAATTGTTTTTCGTCAATCTGTTTGATGGAGGACTCCTTTCAGGGTTGTTACATCAGGTGTCCCACCAAAAGAGGAATTCCAAAGCAGAGACCTGGGGAAGAGTGAAGGGACAACCCGAACTATTGTTAAAAATTTGGGCCTAGGGGCATGGAAAGCCCAATATGCTGTCTCTTCATCCAGCTACTGAGAGGCCTTACCTAGGACTGGGCTAAGGCTGAGGGTCACAATGTGTGTTGCTACCTATCTGGACCACGAGCAATGTCGGGGCCTCAAGGGACACACTGGTTTCCTCTACACTGAACGTTGGACAACAAGCAACCACAACTTTTCCTTTTATCGGGAAAGAGTTCTGATTTCTGCATCATTTTCAAACCTGGGCAGTGATTGGAGATAAGGTCTAGGTTCTGAAGCCTGAAAACTGAGGTTGGGAAGGGATAACGACCTAAGGCCATGGGGGGTCTGAAGTTCTCAGCTTGTAGCCAGCTGTCTGGGTGGGCCTAGGAGGTCCAGGCTCAGGCTGTGTCAGAAAGGGCAATTGCCCAGGTCATCCTATATATTTTGGGTATAGCCAAGTGTCGTGCACGTTGATCTTCATTTGGGGTTTCTAGGTAGCCCCAGAGGGCAATGTATTTCTTCTGCAGGGCAGGTTGAGTGCTGCATTGTAGTGCTGGATGGCCAAACTGGAGGGCTTGTGAGCCAGTAGTGTGTGTACAGAAGTCTGAGGACACAAGCTAGGCTTAGGTTTCTGGGTGAGGACATCGCAGGCACAATCTACAGAACTGAACCGAGATCTCGTGCATCTGAAGTCAGGGTGAGGATCAGACGATCGCTCAGGTTGGACCTATGTCCCTGATGGCCCCTTATGAAGGGGGGGATCATGTGGCCATGGGGGTTCTCTCACGATGGGAGTTCTGAGAAGCTCCCAACTGCAAAGATTCTTCTGCAGGACAATTGAGACCTGTTGGTTGGCTCCAGGCCAACGATTCCGTGCAGGGTTTTACTTATGGATGGTGGGGTAGGTCACCTCACATTCCAATTGTCTCCTAGCAACAAGACAAGTTAGATCTGCTGGATCTCGCCGAGCAATTGAATACGCTCAGTTGAAATGGACTCTCCTGTGGATGGGTCCTAATGTGTTTTTGTGTCTATGGAGACCTTGTAATGGGGCAGTGGCACACAGGCCCTTAAGGATTCTCCTAACTGGAGGTTTTCAGACATCTTCAAAGGATAATTTTCCCATGTGGAGAAGAGATTTGTTCTGATTGCTGTCTCATGAAATCCCCATATGCTAATATTGGAAACCAGGCCTCTGAGGAGAGATACCTGTAAACAAAAGCAATGAATCTGATTCAGGCCTAGGGGCCTGTCTGATTCAATCTTCTTCTCTGGGGACATCCATCTACGCTGAGTAGAGGTAGATGCTCAGCTGGTTTCAGATGACCCTTATTTGTCCTGGGCGGCCTACATTATTGGGATGTCCTTGGGGACTCTGGAGGTTTTTCCTAATTTGTACGATTGTGGACAATGGAATGGGCAGAATTCCCGTGGTATGGAGAGGCACAGTCCTGATGTGTGGCTCCAGGGGCCCCAGCCTGAAGGGTCTGTGGGCCAGGAATGTGGGGACAGAAGTCTGAAAACACAAACTCGGCTTAGGTTTGGGAAGTAGGTATGACAGGCCCGATCTACACACCGTGAGGAGAACTCTTCGGGATATGACAAAAGAGCGAGTGTGAGGCGCTTGCTCAGACTTTTGTCTCTGGATTTGTTGTCAATGATGGCTGTGGAATCTCGGGGAGGCCTCATGGGCCATGGATGAGACTTCCTCTCTGTGAATTTGGTCCAATCCCAATTGTTTTGGGTCAATCTGAAGGATGGGAGGAGTCCTTTTAGTTTTGTTACCTCAGGTGTCCCACCAAAAGAGGGATTCCAAAGCAGAGCTCTGGGAACGGATGAATGGACAACCCGAACAATCCAATTGGGGGGAGGTCGAGAACCGAGCAGGTTGATCCTCATTTCGGATTTATGGAGATCCCCATAGAGCAACGTTTTTCTTCTGGAGGGCCAGCATAGGGCTGCATTTTGGTTCCAGAATTCCAAGACATGAGGACATGTTTGCCAGGAGTGTGAGGAAGGAAGTCTGAAAACACAAGGTAGCACGAGGTTTGGGCCCACTGTGCAGAGGCTGAATCGAGATCTCCTGCATCTGAGGTCAGGGCGAATATCAGATGTTGCCTCAAGCTGGAGTTTGTGTCCATGACGGCCCCTCCCTGAAGGAGGTGGGGGCGTCATGAGGCCATGGAGGTTTCCCTACGCTGGGAGTTGTGAGCTGCTCCGAACTTCAAAGTTTATTCTTCAGGACAGTCGAGTACTATTGGATGGTTCCAGGATGCCCCATACAGAAAGACTCGAGAGCAGGGGCCTAAGCATGGATGCCGAGAAACGCCAACTCACCTTCCCATTGCCTGGTCGAGACAAGGCACGCTCAATCTGCAGGCTCTTGGGTGAGCTACCCAGAAGGCTGAGTTTAAATGGACTTTCCTGAGGATGAGTCATAATGTGGGTTGGTGGCCATGGAGACCTTGGAATGTGGCAGTAGCTAAGGGACTCTGCAGGATTCTCCAACCCGAAGGGTTTGACACAACTCCAACAAGGAAGCTTTCCATGTGGAGATGAGAGGTGTTCTGTCTGGTGCCTCAGGATAGCCCCATATGCTGGTCTTCGAACCCAGGCCTCTGAGGAGTGATACCTGGACAACAAAGCAAGAGTTCATAATAGGGCCTAGGGGCCTGCCTGGTTCAATCTTCCGTCTCTGCGGATATCAGTCTGTGTGTCTGCATGGAGGTAGTAGTTGCTCAGCTGGTGTCATAATGCCCCTGCTTGTCCAGTGCGGCTTGCGGTAGTGGGATGTCCTTGGGGACCTTGAGGTTTCTACTATTTTGTAGAGTTGTGGCCAATGGAACGGGCAGTTTCTTAGGAGAGAGCAGGCACAGTTCTGGGGTGTGGCTCCAGAGACCCCAGCCTGGAGGCGGTGTGGGCCACGGCTGTGCAGACAGACATCCAAAAACCCAAACTCAGCTCATGTTTGGGGCCGAGGTTATGGCAGGCCTGATCTACAGTCCGTGAGGGGAGCTCCTCTGGATATGAAAGAAGGGTGAGAGGGAGGCAGTCACACAGTCTTTTGTCTCTGGATATTTTGTCCACAATGGCCGTTTAATGTAGAAGTTGCCTCATGGGTCGTAGAAGTCTCCCTCTCTGGTAGTTTGTCCAGCCCCCAAGAGTTTGGGGTCATTCTTTGGGAAGGGAAGAGTCCTGTTTTCTGCTTCATGTGTCCCCCCAGTAGAGGGATTCTGGAGCATAGCCGTGCGTACTGACAACTGGAATACTCGCTCTCTGGTTAAGCCTGGGGGCCTATGGATATGACAAGCCCCATAGGCAGGATCTTGGTCCAGCCACTGAGAGGCGGTACTTTAATACGGGACTCACGCTACAGGTCACAATGCATGTCTGTGCCCTAGGCGGCCCTCAAGCACTGGCGGGGCCTTTCCGACAATGCAGGTTTTCCCACATTGAACGTTGGACAACATGCCAACCACAAGGTTTCTGGCCATGGGGAAGGAGGAATTCTAATTTCTGCATCACGTTCACCCCTGGGCAGTGATTGGAGATAAGGTCTAGGTCCTGAAGCCTGAAAACCGAGGTTGGGAAGAGATGATGAACTACAGCCATAGCGGGTCCCTTGTGTCCAGGTTGGAGCCAGCTCTCTAGGTGTCGTTTGGGATGTCTTGTCTCAGGCTGTGCCAGACAGGGCATTACTATTCAGGGTAGGCTGTATAATTGCTTTATAGTCGAGTGGCATGCATTAGATAATCATTTGGGTTTTCTTATTAGCAGCATAGGGCAAAGTCTTTCTTCTGGAGGGCAGGCAGAGTGCTGCATTGTGGCTTCGGAATTCCCAAACTGGAGGGCTTGTGGGCCAGGAGAGTGAGGACGGAAGTCTGAGAACACAAGCTAGGCTTAGATTTCAGGGAATGGACATGGCAGGCACACTCTGCAGAGCTGAATTGAGATCTCATGAGTCTGAAGTCAGGTCGAGGATCAGACTTTGGCTCAGGTTGGAGCTTCTGTCCATGTTGGCCCCTTCATGAAGGGGGGGGCATTATGAGGCCATGGGGTTTTCCCACTATTAGAGTTGTGAGATGCTCCAAACCCCAAGGATTCCTTCTGTGGGACAATTAAGATTTGTTGAATGGCTCCAGGACGTCTCATAAGGTATTTTTCCAGAACAGGGTTCTAAGTATGGATGCCTGGGCAGACAGCCTCAGTTCCAATTGTCTCCTAGCAACAAGAAACGTTTGATCTGCTGGCTTGGGGTAGTATCAGAGGGGGCTGAGTTGGAATGGACTTTCCTGAGGATGGTCTTAAATGAGTTGAAATGGACTTTCCTGAGGATGGTCTTAATGTTGGTTTGAGTCCATTGAGACCTTGGTATGGGGCAGTGGCACCAGGGTCCTGAAGGATTCTCCTAACCAGAGGTTATAACAAAGCTCCAATGAGCAAGTTTTCCAGGGGAGACGAGATTTGTTCTTATTGGTGCCTCAGGAAACCACCTTTTGCTGGTATTGGAAATGAGGCCTCTGAGGAGAGAGGCCTGGAAACCAAAGCAATGGATCTGATTAGGGCCTAGGGGCCTGTCCGGTTCAATATTCTTCTCTGGGGACATCTTTTGTCTGAGTGGAGGTAGTTGCTCAGCTGGTTTGAGATCACACCTGTTTGTCCTGGGCAGCCTACACTATTGGGATGGCCTCGGTAACTTTGGAGGTTTTTCCTAATTTGCAAGGTTGTGGCCAATGGAATGGGAAGAATTCTCTTGAAAGGGAAGCACAGTCCTGAGGTGTGGCTCCAGGGACCCAAGTGTGGAGCGTGTGTGGTCCAGAGCTATTTGGACAAAAGTCTGAAAACACAAACTCCACTTACGTTTGGGTCTGTAGGTATGGCCGGCCCGATATATAGACCGTGAGGAGAACTCTTCGGGATATGAACAAAGGGCGAAAGTGAGGTGCTTGCTCATGCTTATTTTTTTCTGGATATGTGTCACCGATTGCCATGGAATGTCCGGGTGTCCTCATGGGCCATCGATGAGGCTCCCTTTCTGGGAATTTGACCCAATCCCAAGAGTTTGGGGTCATTCTGTGGGAAGGGAGGAGGCCTTTCTGTTTTTTTTTTTTTTTTTTTTTTTTTTTTTTTTTTTTTCCTCAGGTGGACCACCAAAAGAGGGATTCCACAGCAGAGTCCTGGGGAGGGGCGATTGGACAAACAGAACTCTGGTTAACATTGGGACCTAAGAACATGGCAAGCCCCATATGTGGGCTCTAGGTCCAGACACTGAGAGGCCTTCCTTGAGCATAGGGCTCACATTGAATTTCACAATGTGTTTGTGCCCAAGGAGCCCCTCAAGTCAGGGCGTGGCCTAATGTACCATGCTGGTTTCTCCTACACTGAACGTTGCACAATATGGCAACCACAAGTTTTCTGGCCATGGGGAAGAAGGAGTTCTAATTTCTGCAACACTTTCACTCCTGGACTGTGATTGGATTTAAGGTCTAGGTTCTGAAGCCTGAAAACTGAGGTTGGGAAGAGATGAAGACCTAAGGCCATGGTGTGACTGATGTTCTCAGTGTTCGGCCAGCTGTTGAGTGTGGGTTGGGAGGTGCAGGCTCAGGCTGTGGCAGACAGGGAATTAGTGCCCAGGCTAGACTGTATCATTGGGGTGCAGTCGAGTTTCATGCAGGTTGGTACTCATTTGTGGTTACTGGGTAGCCCCAGAGGGCAACGTTTTTCTTTTGGAAGGAAGACACAGTGCCACATAGTGGCTCCAGAATTCCCAAACTGGAAGGCTTGTGGGCCAGGAGTGTGAGGAAAAAATTCTGAGAACACAAGCCAGACTTAGATTTCGGGGTGAGGGGACGGCAGGAACCCTCTGCAGAGATGATTCAAGATCCCGTGTACCTGAAGACAGAGCTAGGATCAGACGTTGGCTCAGGTTGGAGTTTCTGTCCATGACGGCCCCTTCATGAAGGGGAGGGTGTCACGAGGCCATGGAGGTTTTCCCACGATGGGAATTGTGAGATGCTCCAAACCGCAATGATTCCTTCCGTGGGACAGTCGAGACCTGCTGGATGGCTCCAGGACATCCCATAAGGAAGTTATCCAGAGCAGGGTTCTAAGGATGGATGCCTGGGCAGCCTGCCTCCCATTCCAGGTGTCTCATAGCGCCAAGGCAAGTTCGATCTGCTAGATCTAGGGGAGTAACCGAGGCGGGTGTGTTGAAATGGGTGAGTTGAGGATGGGTCATAATGTGCATTTGTGTCCATGGAGACCTTGGAATGGGGTGCTTGATCCGGGGCCTTGAGGGATGTTCATAACCGGAGGTTTTGATGGAGCTCTAAAGAGTACGTTTCCTATGTAGAGAAGAGAATTGTTTTGATGAGTGCCTAAGGAATCTCCCATATGCTGGTATTGGAAACCAGGCCTCTAAGGAGAGATGCCTGGAAACAAAAGCAATGGATATGATTAGGGCCTAGGTGCCTGTCCGGTTCAATCTCTTTCCTGGGGATACGTGTCTATGGATCTGAGGGGAGGTAGTTGCTCGGCTTGTGTCAGATCGCCCCTGTTTGTCCTGGGCAGCCTATAATATTGGGAATGGCCTCGGGATTTTGGAGTTTCTCCTAATCTACAGGGTTGTGGCCAATGGAATGGGCAGAAATCCCCTGGAGAGGGCAGGCACAGTTCTGAGTTCGGCTCTAGGGGCCCAGCCTTGAGGGTGTGTGGGCCAGGCCTGTGGGGACAGAAGTCTGAAAACACAAATTCCGCTTAGGATTGGGGACATAGGTATGGCACGCCCAATCTACAGACCGTGATAACACTTCGGGATATGAAAAAGGGTGAGTTTGAGGTGCTTGCTCAGGTTTTGTCTCTGGATTTGTGTCAACAATGTGGGACGAATGCTGGCGTGGCCTCATGCGTTGTGGACGGCTTTCCTTCTCTGAGGATTTGACCCAATCCCAAGAGTTTGGGTACATTCTGTGGGATGGGAGGTGTCCTTTCTGTTTTTTATTTTATTTTATGTACCTCATGTGTGCCAATAAAAGAGGGATTCCAGAGCAGAGTCCTTGGGAGGGACAACTGGATAACCCCACGTCTGTTTAAGTTTGGGGGTCTAGGGGCATGGCAAGTCCAATATGTGGGCTCTTGATTAAGACACTGAGAGGTCTTCCTTGAGGACAGGGCTCATGCTGAGGGTCACAATGCCTATTTGTGCCCAACAAGGCCCTCAAGCATGGGAAGGGCCTCATGGGCCACGCTGGATTCTCCTACACTGAACGTTGGAGAATATGCCAACCACAAGGTTTCCGGCCATGGCGAAGGAAGAGTTGTGATTTCTGCATCACGTTCACCCCTGGACAGTGATTGGAGTTTAGGTCTAGGTTCTGAAACCCGAAAACCGAGGTTGGGAAGAGATGAAGACCTAAGGACCTGATGGGTACAATGAGCTCAGTGTGTGGCTAGCTGTTGAGCGTAGGTCTGGAGGTGTGGGCTCATGCTGTGTCAGACAGGGCATTAGACAGGGTAGACTGTATATTTGGGGTGCAGTTGAGTGGCGTTCAGTTGATCCTCATTCGGGTTTCTAGGTAGCTCCATAAGGCAACGTTTTTCTTCTGGAGGGCAGGCAGAGTGCTGCATTGTGGCCCCAGTATTGCCAAACTGTAGGGCTTTTGGGCCAGGGGTGTGAGGACGGTAGTCTGAGAACACAAGCTAGGCTTAGTTTTTGGGGTGAGGGCACAGAAGGCACACTCTGCAGAGCTGAATCAAGATCTCATGCACCTGAAGCCAGGGCGAATATCAGACGTTTGCTCAGGTTGGAGTTTCTGTCCATGATGGCCCCTTTATAAAGTGGAGCGTCTCAAGAGGCCATGAAGATTTTCCCACAATGGGAGTTGTGAGATGCACCAGACTGCAAAGATTCCTTCTGTGGGACACTTGAGACCTGTTGGATGGCTCTAGGATGTCCCATATGGAACGACTCCAGAGGAGTGTTCTATGGATGGATGCCTGGGCAGCCCGCCTCCCATTCTAGTTGTCTCCTAGCAACAAGGTAGGTTTGATCTGCAGGCCCTGGGGGAGAAACCAAGGGGGATGAGTTGACATGGACTCTACCTAGGATAGATCATAATGTGGGTTTAAGTCCATGGAGACCTTGGAATGGGGCACTTGATCCGGGGCCCTGAAAGATTCTCCTAAACAGAGGTTTTTATAGAGCTCCAAAGAGTACATTTACTATGTGGAGACGAGATTTTTCTATGAGTGCCTCAGTAATCCCCCATATGCTGGTATTGGTAACCAGGCCTCTGAGGAGAGATGCCTGGAAACAAAAGCAATGGATCTGATTAGGGCCTAAGTGCCTGTCCAGTTCAATCTTATTCTATGGGGATATCTGTCTCTGGGTCTGAGTGGAGGTAGTTTCCTAACTTGTGAAAGATCATCCCTGTTTGTCCTGGGCAGCCAACACTATTGGGATGGCCTCGGGGAGTTTGGAGGTTTCTCCTAATCTATAGAGTTGTGGCCAATGGAAATGGCAGAATTCCCCTGGAGAAGGAAGCCACAGTGCACAGGTGTGGCTCCAGCTGCCCCAGCTTGGATGGTGTGTGGGCCAGGACTGTGGGGACAGAAGTCTGAAAACACAAACTCAGCTTAGGTTTGGGGATGTATGTATGATGGCTCGATCTACAGACCGTGAGAATTTTCCGGGCTATGAACAAAGGGCGAGTATGTGGCGTTTGCTCAGGCTTTTGTCTCTGGATTTTGTGCCTACGGTGGCCGTGGAATGTCGGGGTCTCCTCAAGGGCCATGGACAAGTCTTTCTCTGGTGATTTGGCATGATCCCAAGTGGTTGGGATCATTCTGTGGATGGGAAGAGTCCTTTCTGTATATATATATATATATTTTTTTTTTTTACCTCAGGTATCGCACCAAAGAGGGATTCAAGAGCAGTGCCCTGAGTAGGGGTGACTAGACATCTCTAACTCTGGTTGAGATTGGGGGACTAGGGGCTTGGCAAGCCCCATATGTGGGCTGTTGTTCCAGTCACTAAGAGGCTTTACATGAGGATAGGGCTCACGCTGAGGGTCACAATGTGGGTTTGTGCAAATTGTAACCCTCAGGGATAGGTGGGACCTCATAGTCCATGCTGCTTTCTCCTACAATGAACGTTGGACCACATGCCAACCACAAGGTTTCTTGCCATGGCGAAGGAGAAGTTCTGATTCTTGTATCACGTTCACTCCTGAGCCGTGAGTGGAGATAAGGTCTAGGTTCTGAAGGTGAAAACTGAGGTTGGGTAGAGATGATGGCCGAAAGCCATTGTGGGTTTGATATGCTCAGTGTACGGCCAGCTGTCTGGGTGTTGGACTGGAGGTCTGCCTTCAGGCTGTGTCAGACAGGCCTTTAGTGCACAGGCTATATTGTATAATTGGGGTACGGTCGAGTGGCATGCAGGTTGTTACTCATTTGGCGTTTCTGGTTAGCCCTATAGGGCAACATATTTCTTCTGGAGGGCAGGCAGAGTGCTGCATTGTGACTCCAGAATTGCCAAACTGGAGGGGTGTGGCCAGGATTGTAAAGACGGTTGTCTGAGAACACAAGTTAGGCTTCGGTTTCGGGGCGAGGGCACAGCAGGCACACTCTCAAGTGCTGAATCGAGATCTCGTGCTTCTGAATTCAGGGCGCGGATCAGACTTTGGCTTAGGATGGAGTTTCTGTCCATGATGGCCCATTTATGAAGGTTTGGGGCATCATGAGGAAATGGAGGTTTTCTCACAGTGGGATTGTGTGATGCTTCAAACCACAAGGATTCATTCTGTTTGACAGTCAAGACAGGTTGGTTGGATTCAAGACGTCCCATAAAGAAATTCTCCAGAGCAGGGTTCTAAGGATGGATGCCTGGGCAGCCCACCTCGCATTCCAACTGTCTCCTAGTGACAAGGCAGGTTTGATCTGCTGGCTCTGGGTGAGCAGCCGAGGGGGCTGATTTGAAATGGACTCTCCTGAGGATGGATCATAATGTAAGTTTGTGTCCTTGGAGACCTTGGAATTGGGCCATGGTGTCAGCGCCCTGAAGGATCCTCCTAACCTGAGGTATTGACACAGCTCCAAAGAGCAAGTTTCTCATGTGGAGATGAGATCTGTTCTGATTGTTTCCTTAGGAAACCCCCATATTCTGATATTGGAAACCAGGCCTCTGAGGAGAGATACATAGAAACCAAAGCAATGGATCAGAAGTTGGCTCAGGTTGGAGTTTCTGTCCATGATGGCCCCTTTATAAAGGGGAGCATCTCATGAGGCCATGTAGGGTTTCCCACGATAGGAGTTGTGAGATGCTCCAATCTGCAAGGATTCCTTCTGCAGGACAGTCAAGACCTGTTGGAAAGCTCTCAGGACATCCCATATGGAACGGCGCCAGAGCAGGATTCCAACGATGGATGCCTAGAGAGTCTGCTTTGCATTCCAGTTGTCTCCTAGCGACAAGGCAGGTTTGATATTCTGGCTCTGGGGGAGTAATCAACGGGGCTTAGTTGAAATGTACTCTCCTGCCGAATGGTCATAATGCGGGTTTGTGTCCATGGAGACCTTGGAATAGGGCGGTGGCTCCGCTTACCTGAAGCTTTCTCCTAACTGGAGGTTTTTACAGAGCTCCAAAGGATAAGTTTCCCATGTGGAGACAAGATTTGTTCTGATTGGTATCTCTGGAATCCCCCATATGCTGGTATTGGAAAACAGGCCTCTGAGGAGAGATGCTTAGAAACAAAAGCAATGGAACCAATTACGTTCTAGGGGCCTGTCCAGTTTAATACCTTTCTCTTGGGATATCTGTCTTCGGGTGAGTAGAGGTCGTTGCTCAGCTTGTGACAGATCACCCCTCTTTGTACTGGGCGGCCTACACTATTGGAATGGCCTCTGGGACTTTGGAGGTTTCTCCTAATCTGTAGGGTTGTGGCCAATGGAATGGGAAGAATTTCCTTGGAGAGGGCAGGCACAGTCCTGAGGTGTGGCTCCAGGGGCCTCAGCCTGGAGGGTGTGTGGGACAGGGATGTCAGGATAGAAGTCTGAAAACACGGTTTGGGGACGTAGGTATGGCAGGCCCGATCTACAGACTATGAGGAGAATTTTTTGGGCTATGACCTAAGGGTGAGGCTTATGTCTCTGGATTTTGTGTCAATAGTGGCCGTGGAATGTCGGGCTGGCCTCAGGGGCCATGGAGGAGTCTTTCTCTCTGGGGATGGCCTGATCCCAAGTGATTGGGGTCATTCTGTGGGTGGGACGAATCCTTTCTGTGTTTACTTACCTCAAATGTCCCACCAAAGAGGGATTCCAGAGCAGAGCCCTGAGTAGGGGTGACTAGATGTCTCTACCTCTGGTTAAGATTGGGTGACTTGGGGCATGGCAGGCCCCATATGTGGGCTCCTGGTCCAGCCACTGAGAGGCTTTACTTGAGGACAGGGTTCAAACTGAGGGTCCCAATGTGTGTTTGTGCCCACCGCAGCTCTTAAGCATGGGCAGGGCCTCATGGACCCTACACTACCCTCAGGGGCCCTACTACTACTCCTGTAGGCCCTACAGGGGTCCTACACTGAACTTTGGATAAGATGCCAACCACAAGATTCTGGCGAGAGGGAAGGAGGAGTTATGATGTCTGCATCACGTTCACCCATGGGAAATGAGTAGAAATAAGGTCTAGGTTTCTGTAGCCTGAAAACCAGGTTGGAAAGAGATGGCAACCTAAGGCCATGGCGGTTCAGATGTTCTCAGTGTACGGCAAGCTGTCTGGGTGTCGGTTGGGAATTCAGGTCTCAGGTTGTGTCAGACAGGGCATTAGTGCACAGGCTAGACTACATAATTGGTGTACAGTTGAGTGGCATGCAGGTTTATCCTCATTTGAGGTTTCTGGGTAGACCCATAGGGCAACGTTTTTCTTCTAGAGGGCAGGCAGAGTGCAGCACTGTGTCATCGGAAATCCCAAAATGGAGGGCGTGTGGTCCAGGAGAGTGAGGATGGAAGTCTGAGAACACTAACTGCTTAGGTTTGGGGGTGAGGGCACAGCACGTGCACTCTGAAGAGCTTAATCAAGATCTCGTGCAACTGAAATCAAGGCGAAGATCAGCCGTTGGCTCAGGTTGGAGTTTCTTTCCATGATCCGACTTCATGAAGATTGGGGGCATCATGTGACCTTGGAAGCTTTCCATGATATGAGTTGTGAGGTGGTCCATGAACAAGGACTCCTGTGGGACAGTCGACACCTGTTGGATGGATCAAGGATGTCCCATAAAGAACGACACAAGAGCAGGGTTCTAAGGGTTCTAAGGATCTCTAAGAGAGAAGCCTGGAAACCAAAGCAATAGATCCGATAGGTGCCTACGGGCCTCGCATTCCAATTGTCTACAAGCAACAAGACAGGTTAGATCTGCTGGATCTGGGGGAGCAACCGTGGTGGCTGAGTTGAAATGGACTCTACCGTGGATGTGTCCTAATATGATTTTGTGTCTATGGAGACCTTGGAATGAAGCCTGGGGCCCTGAAGGTTCTCCTAAAGAGAGGCTTTCACACAGCTCCATCGTGCAAGTTTCCCATGTGTAGATGAGATTTGTTCTGATAGGTGAGTCAAGAAACAGCTATATTCTGTTATTGAAATCCAGGCCTCTGAGGAGAGATGCCTGGACCAAAGCAATGTATCCGATAGGTGCCTAGGGGCCTATTCGTTACTTTTTACCTCTGGGGACATGCCAACCACAAGGTTTCTTTCCATGGGTAAGGAAGAGTTCTGATTTCTGCTTCATTTTCAAACCCGGGACGTGATGGGAGATAAGGTCTAGGTTCTGAAGCCTGAAAACCGAGGTTGAGAAGAGATGACGAACTAAGGCCATGGCGGGTCCGATGTGCTCACTGTGCGGCAAGCTGTCTGGGTGGGGCCATGATGTCCAGGCTCAGGCTGTGTCTGAAAGGGCATTAGTGCCCAGTTCAGCCTATATATTTGGGGTACAGTGGAATGGCGTGAATGTTGATCCTCATTTGGGGTATCTGGGTAGCCCTAGAGGGTAATTTTTTTCTTCTAGAGGACAGGCAGAGTGCTGCATTGTAGTTCTGGATTGCCAAACTGGCGGGCTTGTGGGCCAGTAGACTGAGGACAGAAGTCTGAGAACCCAAGCTAGGCTTAGGTTTCTGGGTGAGGATATGGCAGGCACAATCTACAGACCTGAATTGAGATCTCGTGCATCTGAAGTCAGGGCGAGGATCAGACGATCGCTCAGGTTGGACATTCTGTACCTGATGGCCCCTTCTTGAAGTCAAATTTCCGGGTGCCTTCATGGAAAATGGACAAGTCTTACTCTCTGGGGGTTTGGCCCCGTCCATAGAGTTTGGGGTCATTTTGTGGGAAGGAAGAAATCCTTTGTTCTGTTGTTGGTGATTTGTTTTGTTTTGTTTTTCAACCTCAGGTGTACCACCAAATGTGGGATTCCAGAGTAGAGCCCTGGGGAGGGGCGACTGGACAACCAGAAATCTGGTTAAAAATTGGGGCCTAGGGACATGTCAAGCCCATTATGACATCTAATGGTCCAACCACTGAGAGGACGTACTAGAGGACAGGACTCACGCTGAGGGTAACAATGCGTGTTTATGCCCTCGTCGCACTCAAGAATGGGCGGGGCCTCAGGGTGAATGCAGGTTTCTCCTACACTGAACGTTGGACAACATGCCTACCACAAGGTTTCTTGCAATGGGTAAGAATGAGTTCTGATTTCTGCATCACAGTCACCACTGGGCAGTGATTGGAGATAAGGTCTAGGTTCTGAAACCTGAAAACTGAGGAAGGGAAGAGACGATGACCTAAGGCCATGGCGTGTCTGATGGGCTCAGTGTGCGGCCAACTGTCTGGGTGTTGGTCAAGCGGTCTGGGCTCAGGTTGTCTGACAGTGCATTAGTTCCCAGGTTAGACTATATATTTTGGGTGCCTTCGAGTGTCGTGTAGGTTCTTATCTGAAGAACTCTTCAGGATATGAGAATGAGCGAGTCTGAGGAGCGTGCTCAGGCTTTTGTCTCTGGATTTTGTATCAGCGATGGCCGTGGAATGTTGGGAAGGCCTCCTGGGCCATGGACAAATCTTGCTCTCAGTGGATTTGGCCCGAACCCAATTGTTTTTCGTCAATCTGTGGGATGGGAGGACTCCTTTCAGGTTTGTTACCTCAGGTGTCCCACCAAAAGAGGAATTCCAAAGCAGAGCCCTGGGCAAGAGTGAAGGGACAACCCGAACTATGGTTAACAATTGGGGCCTAGGGCCATGGCAAGCCCACTATGCTGTCTCTCCATCCAGCCACTGAGAGGCCTAACCTGAGGACTGGGCTCAGGCTGAGGGTCTCAATGTGTGTTTGTGTCCAATGTGGCCCGTAAGCATGGGCGGGGCCTCATGGGCCACACTGGTTTAATCTAAACTGAACTTTGGACAACATGCCAACCACAAGGTTTCTTGCCATTGGGAAAGAGTTCTGATTTCTGCATGGTTTTCAAACCCGGGCCGTGATTGGAGATAAGGTCTAGGTTCTGAAGCCTGAAAACCGAGGTTCAGAAGAGATGACGACCTAAGGCCATGGCGGGTCCGATGTGCTCAGTGTGCGGCAAGCTGTCTGGGTGGGGCCATGAGGTCCAGGCTCAGGCTGTGTCTGAAAGGGCATTAGTGCCCATGTCAGCCTATATATTTGGGGTACAGCCGAATGGCGTGCAGGTTGATCCTCATTTGGGGTTTCTGGGTAGCCCCAGAGGGCAATGTTTTTCTCTGGAGGGCAGGCAGAAAGCTGAATTGTAGTTCTGGATTGCCAAACTGGAGGGCTTGTGGGCCAGTAGACTGAGGACGGAAGTCTGAGAAGCCAAGCTAGGCCTAGGTTTCTGGGTGAGGATATGGCAGGCACAATCTACAGACCTGAATTGAGATCTCGTGCATCTGAAGTCAGGGCGAGGATCAGATGATCGCTCAGGTTGGACATTCTGTCCCTGAGGGCCCCTTCTGGATCACGAGGCCATGGGGGTTTTCCGAGATGGGAGTTGTGAGCAGCTCCCTACTGCAAAGATTCTTCTGCAGGACAATTGAGACCTGTTGGTTGGCACCAGGACAACGATTCCGAGCAGGGTTCGAAGGATGGATGGCTGGGTACCCCACCTCGCATTCCAATTGTCTCCAAGCAACAAGACAGGTTAGATCTACTGGATCTGGGGGAACAAACGAGGAGGCTGAGTTGAAATGGACTCTCCAGTGGATGTGTCCTAAAATGATTTTGTGTCTATGGAGACGTGGAATGAAGCGGTGGCACTGGGGCCCTGAAGGGTTCTCCTAAAGAGAGGCTTTCACACAGCTCCATCGTGAAAGTTTCCCATGTGTAGATGAGATTTGTTCTGATGGGTGAGTCAAGAAACAGCCATATGCTGTTATTGAAATCCAGGCCGCTGAGGAGAGATGCCTGGAAACCAAAGCAATGGATCCAAAAATTGCCTAGGGGCCTGTTCATTCCTTTTTACCTCTGGGGACGTCAGTCTACGGGTCTGAGTGCCGGTAGGTACTCAGATGGGCCCAGATGCCCCTGTTTGTCCTGGGAAGCCACAAATATTGGGATGGCCTCAGGGATTTTGGAGGTTTATCCCCTTAGTAGGGTTGTGGCCATGGAATGGGCACATACAATTCCCTTGGAGAGGGCAAGCACAGTCGTCATGTTTGTCTCCAGAGTCCTGAGACTGTAGGGTGGGTAGGCCAGGGCTGTTTGGACAGTTGTCTGAAAACACAAACTCGGCTTATGTTTCGGGTCATAGGTATGGCAGGACTGATCTACAGACCATGAGGAGAGCACTTCGGGATATGAAAAAAGGGCGAGTGTGAGGCTCTTGCTCAAGTTTTGGTCTCTGGATATCGTGTCACTCATGGTCGTGAAATTCATGGGCAATGGACGAGTCTTACTCTCTGGGGGTTTGGCCCCGTCCATAGAGTTTGGGGTCATTCTGTGGGATGGAAGAAGTCCTTTGTTCTGTTGTTGATTTGTTTTGTTTTGTTTTTCAACCTCAGGTGTACCACCAAATGAGGGATTCCAGAGTAGAGCCCTGGGGAGGGGCGACTGGACAACCAGAAATCTGGTTACAAATTGGGGCCTAGGGACATGTCAAGCCCATTATGACATCTATTGGTCGAACCACTGAGAGGACGTACTAGAGGACAGGACTCTAGTTGAGGGTCACAATGCGTTTTTATGCCCTCGTCGCTCTCAAGAATGGGCGGGGCCTCAGGGTGAATGCAGGTTTCACCTACACTGAACGTTGGACAACATGCCTACCACAAGTTTTCGGGCCATGGGTAAGAATGAGTTCTGATTTCTGCATCACAGTCACCCCTGGGCAGTGATTGGAGATAAGGTCTATGTTCTGAAACCTGAAAACTGAGGTAGGGAAGAGATGATGACCTAAGGCCATGGCGGGTCTGATGTGTTCAGTGTGCGGTCAGCTGTCTGGGTGTTGGTCACGCGGTCCAGGCTCAGGTTGAGAGACAGTGCATTAGTGCCCAGGTTAGACTATCTATTTTGGGTGCCTTCGAGTGCCGTGTAGGTTCTTATCTGAAGAACTCTTCAGGATATGAAGAATGAGCGAGTTTGAGGCGCGTGCTCAGGCTTTTGTCTCTCGATTTTGTATCAGTGATGGCCGTGGAATGTTGGGAAGGCCTCCTGGGCCATGGACAAATCTTGCTCTCGGTGCATTTGGCCCGATCCCAATTCTTTTTCGTCAATCTGTGGGATGGGAGGACTCCTTTCAGGTTTGTTACCTCAGGTTTCCCACCAAAAGAGGAATTCCAAAGCAGAGCCCTGGGGAAGAGTGAAGGGACAACCCGAACTATGGTTAAAAATTGGGGCCTAGGGGCATGGCAAGCCCACTATGCTGTCTCTCTATCCAGCCACTGAGAGGCCTTACCTGAGGACTGGGCTCAGGCTGAGGGTCTCAATGTGTGTTTGTGACCAGTGTGGCCCGTAAGCAAGGGCGGGGCCTCATGGGCCACACTGGTTTCATCTAAACTGAACATTGGACAACATGCCAACCACAAGGTTTCTTGCCATGGGTAAAGAGTTCTGATTTCTGCATGGTTTTCAAACCCGGGCCGTGATTGGAGATAAGGTCTAGGTTCTGAAGCCTGAAAACCGAGGTTCAGAAGAGATGACGACCTAAGGCCATGGCGGGTCCGATGTGCTCAGTGTGCGGCCAGCTGTCTGGGTGGGGCCATGAGGTCCAGGCTCAGGCTGTGTCTGAAAGGGCATTAGTGCCCACGTCAGCCTATATATTTGGGGTACAGCCGAATGGCGTGCAGGTTGATCCTCATTTGGGTTTTCTGTGTACCCCCAAAGGGCAATGTTTTATTTCTGGTGGGCAGGCAGAGTGCTGCATTGTAGTTCTGGATTGCCAAACTGGAGGGCTTGTGGGCCAGTAGACTAAGGACGGAAGTGTGAGAACCCAAGCTAGGCCTAGGAATCTGGGTGAGGATATGGCAGGCACAATCTACAGACCTGAATTGAGATCTCGTGCATCTGAAGTCAGGGCGAGGATCAGACGATCGCTCAGGTTGGACATTCTGTCCCTGATGGCCCCTTCTTGAAGGGGTGTGGATCACGAGGCCATGGGGGTTTTCCAAGATGGGAGTTGTGAGAAGCTCCCAACTGCAAATATTCTTCTGCAGGACAATTGAGACCTGTTGGTTGGCTCCAGGACAACGATTCCGAGCAGGGTTCTAAGGATGGATGGCTGGGTAACCCACCTCGCATTCCAATTGTCTCCACGCAACAAGACAGGTTAGATATGCTGGATCTGGGGGAGCAACCGAGGAGGCTGAGTTGAAATGGACTCTCCCGTGGATGTGTCCATAATGATTTTGTGTCTATGGAGACCTTGGAAAAAAGCGGTGGCACTGGGGCCCTGAAGGGTTCTCCTAAAGAGAGGCTTTCACACAGCTCCATCGTGCAAGTTTCCCATGTGTACATGAGATTTGTTCTGATGGGTGAGTCAAGAAACAGGCATATGCTGTTATTGAAATCCTGGCCTCTGAGGAGAGATGCCTGGAAACCAAAGCAATGGATCCGATAGGTGCCTAGGGGCCTGTTTGTTCCTTTTTACCCCTGGGGTCATCAGTCTAAGGGTCTGAGTGCCGGTAGGTGCTCAGATGGGCACAGATTGCTCCTTTTTTTCCTGGGAAGCCACAAATATTGGGATGGCCTCAGGGACTTTGGAGGTTTATCCTATTAGTAGGGTTGTGGCCATTGCAGTGGGCACATACAATTCCCTTGGAGAGGGCAAGCACTGTCGTCAAGGTTGGCTCCAGGGGCCTGAGCCTGTAGGGTGTGTAGGCCAGGGCTGTTTGGACAGTTGTATGAAAACACAAACTCGGCTTATGTTTCGGGTCATAGGTATGGCAGGACTGATCTACAGACCATGAGGAGAACAGTTCGGGATATGAAAAAAGGGCGAGTGTGAGGCTCTTGCTCAAATTTTTGTCTCTGGATATCGTATCACACATGGTCGTGAAATTTCCGGGTGACTTCATGGGAAATGGACGAATCTTACTCTCTGGGGGTTTGGCCCCGTCCAAAGAGTTTGGGGTCATTCTGTGGGATGGAAGAAGTCCGTTGCTCTGTTGTTGTTGATTTGTTTTGTTCTGTTTTTCAACATCAGGTGTCCCACCAAATGAGGGATTCCTGAGTAGAGCACTGGGGATGGGAGATTGGACAATGAGAAATCTGGTTAAAAATTGGGGCCTAGGGACATGTCAAGCCCATTATGACATCTAATGTTCCAGCCACTGAGAGGACGTACTAGAGGACAGGACTCACGCTGAGGGTCACAATGCGTGTTTATGACCTCGTCTCACTCTAGAATGCGCGGGGCCTCAGGGTGAATGCTGGTTTCTCCTACACTGGATGTTGGACAACATGCCAACCACAAGGTTTCTTGCCATGGGTAAGGAAGAGTTCTGATTTCTCCATCACAGTCACCCCTGGGCATTGATTGGAGATAAGTTCTAGGTTCTGAAGCCTGAAAACTGAGGTAGGGAAGAGATGATGACCTAAGGCCATGGCGGGTCTGATGTGCTCAGTGTGTGGTCAGCTCTCTGGTTGTTGGTCACGAGGTTCGGGCTCAGGTTGTCAGACAGTGCATTAGTGCCCAGGTTAGACTCTATATTTTGGGTGCCTTCGAGTGCATTGTAGGTTCTTATCTGAAGAACTCTTCACGATATGAAGAATGAGCGAGTCTGAGGCGCGTGCTCAGGCTTTTGTCTCTGGATTTTGAAAAAGCGATGGCCGTGGAATGTTGCGGAGGCCTCATGGGCCATGGACGAATCTTGCTCACTGTGGATTTGGCCCGATCCCAATTGTTCTTCGTCAATCTGTGGGATGGGAGGACTCCTTTCAGGTTTGTTACCTCAGGTGTCCCACCAAAAGAGTAATTCCAAAGCAGAGTCCTTGGGATGAGTGAAGGGACAACCCGAACAATGGTTAAAAATTGGGGCCTAGGGGCATGGCAACCCAATATGCTGTCTCTCCATCCAGCCACTGAGAGGCATTACCTGAGGACTGGGCTCAGGCTGAGGGTCTCAATGTGTGTTTGTGACCCATGAGGCCTGCAAGCATGGGCGGGGCCTCATGGGCGACACTTGTTTCAAATACACTGAACCTTGGACAACATGCCATCCACAAGGTTTCTTGCCATGGGGAAAGAGTTCTGTTTTCTGCATGGTTTTCAAACCCGGGCCATGATTGGAGATAAGGTCTAGGTTCTGAAGCCTGAAAACCGAGGTTGAGAAGAGATGACGACTAAGGCCATGACGGGTCCGATGTGCTCGGTGTGCGGCAAGCTGTCTGGGTGGGGCCAGGAGGTCCAGCCTCAGGATGTCTCAAAAAGGGCATTAGTGCCCAGGTCAGCCTATATATTTGGGGTACAGACGAATGGCGTGCAGGTTGATCCTCAATTGGGGTTACTGGCTAGCCCCAGAGGGCAATGTTTTTCTTCTGGAGGGCAGGCAGAGAGCTGCATTGTAGTTCTGGATTGCCAAACTGCAGGGCTTGTGGGCCAGTACTCTGAGGACGGAAGTCTGAGAACCCTACCTAGGCCTAGGTTTCTGGGTGAGGATATGGCAGGCACAATCTACAGACCTGAATCGAGATATCGTCCATCTGAAGTCAGGGCGAGAATCAGACGATCCCCCAGGTTGGAATTTCTGTCCCTGAGGGCCCCTTCATGAAGGGGTGGGGATCACGAGGCCATGGGTGTTTTCTCACGATGGGAGTTGTGAGAAGCTCCCAACTTCAAAATTCTTCGGCAGGACAATTGAGACCTGTTGGTTGGCTCCAGGCCAACGATTCCGAGCAGGGTTCTAAGGATGGATGGCTGGGTAGCCCACCTCGCATTCCAATTGTCTCCTAGCAACAAGACAAGTTAGATCTGCTGGATCTCGCGGAGCAACCGAATATGATGTGTTGAATTGGACTCTCCCGTGCATGTGTCCTAATATGATTTTGTGTCTATGGAGACCTTGGAATGAAGCAGTGGCACTGGGGCCCTGAAGGGTTCTACTAACAAGAGGCTTTGACACACCTCCCACGTGCAAGTTTCCCATGTGTAGATGAGTTTTGTTCTGATGGGTGAGTCAAGAAACATCCATATGCTGGTACTGAAATCCAGGCCTCTGAGGAAGATGCCTGGCAACCAAAGCAATGGATCTGATTAGAGCCTAGGGGCCTGTTCATTCCTTTTTACCTCTGGGGATATCAGTCTACGAGACTGAGTGCAGGTAGGTTCTCAGATGGGCTCAGATTGCTCCTGTTTGTCCTGGGAAGCCACCACTATTGGGATGGCCTCAGGGACTTTGGAGGTTTATTCTATTAGTAGGGTTGTGGCCATTGGAATGGGCACACAGAATTCCCTTGGAGAGGGCAAGTACAGTCCTCAGGTTGGCTCCAGGGGCCTGAACCTGTAGGGTGTGTAGGCCTGGGCTGTTTGGACAGTTGTCTGAAAACACAAACTCGGAATATGTTTCGGGTCATAGGTATGGCAGGACTGATCTACAGACCATGAGGAGAACTCTTCGGGATATGAAAAATGGGCGAGTGTGAGGCTCTTGCTCAAGTTTGTATCTCTGGATATCGTGCCATTCATGGTCATGAAATATCCGGGTGACTTCATGGGAAATGGACGAGTCTTACTCTCTGGGGTTTTAACAACGTCCAAAGAGGTGGGGTCATTCTGTGGGATGGAAGAAGTCCGTTTTATTTTTGTTGTTGTTGTTGTTTTGTTTTGTTTTTCAAACCCCAACAAATGAGGGATTCCAGAGTAGAGCCCTGGGGAGGGGCGATTGGACAACCAGAAATATGGTTGAAATTTGGGGCCTAGGGAGATGTCAAGCCATTACGGCATCTAATGGTCTAGCCACTGAGAGGACGTACTAGAGGACAGGACTCAAGCTAAGGGTTACAATGCGTGTTTATGCCCTCGTCGCACTCAAGAATGGGCGGGGCCTCAGGGTGAATGCTGATTTCCCCTACACTGAACGTTGGACAACATGCCAACCATAAGGTTTCTTGCCATGGGTAAGGAAGAGTTCTGATTTCTGCATCACAGTCACCCCTGGGTAGTGATTGGAGATAAGGTCTAGTTTCTGAAGCCTGAAAACTGAGGTAGGGAAAAGATGATGACCTAAGGCCACGGCGGGTCTTATGGGCTCAGGGTGCGGTCAGCTGTCTGGGTGTTGCTCAGGAGGTCCCGGCTCAGGGTGTGTCAGACAGTGCATTACTGCCCAGGTTAGACTATATAATTTGGGTACATTCGAGTGCCGTGTAGGTTTATTCACATTTAATGTGCCCGGGCAGCTCATTAGGCAGTTCATTGGCAATATTTTGTTTCTAGAGGGCAGGCAGAGTGCTGCAATGATGGTCCAGAATTGCCAAACTTGTGGGCTTCGGAGCCAGGAGTGGGATGACGGAAGTCTGGGAACACAAGCTAGACTTGGGATTCAGGGCGAGGGCACGGCATGTACCTCCTGAAGATCTGAAGCAATATCTCATGCATCTGAGGTCAGAGCAAGGATCCCTCAGCTTGGCTCCAGGGCCCTAAGCCTGTAGGCTGTGTAGGCCAGGGCTGTTTGGACAGTTGTCTGAAAACAGAAACTCGGCTTATGATTCGGGTCATAGGTATGGCAGGACTGATCTACAGACCATGAGGAGAAGTCTTCGGGATATGAAAAAAGGGCGAGTGTGAGGCTCTTGCTAAAGTATTTATCTCTGGATATCATGCCATTCATGGTCATGAAATATCCGGGTGACTTCATGGGATATGGACGAGTCTTACTCCCTGGGGGTTTGGCCAAAACCAAAGTGTTTGAGGTCATTCTGTGGGACGGAAGAAGTCCGTTTTTTGTTGTTATTGTTTTGTTTTGCTTGTTTTTGAAACTCAGGGGTCCCACCAAATGAGGGATTCCAGAGTAGAGCCCTGGGGAGGGCTGATTGTACAACCAGAAATCTGGTTAAAATTGGGTCCTAGGGACAGCTAGACTTGGGTTTCAGGGCGAGGGCACGGCATGTACCCTCGGATGATCTGAAGCAATATCACATGCATCTGAAGTCAGAGCGAGGATCAGATGCTGGCTCAGCTTGGATTTTCTGTTCATGACGGCCCCTTCATAAAGGGAGCTGAATCTCGAGGCCGTGGAGGTTTTGCCACGTTGGGAGTGGTTGGATCCCCCTCCAAGGATTCCTTCTGCAGGACAATTGAGACCTGTTGGACAGCTCCAGGACATCCCATATGGATGAGTCCAGACCAACGTTGGAGGATGGATGCCTGGGAAGCCCGACTCGCATTCCAATTGTCTCCTAGCGACAAGACAGTTTAGATCTGATGGCTCTGCGTGAGCAACCTGGGTGGCTGAGTTGAAATGGACTTTCCTGAGGATGGGTCTAATGTGTGTTTGTGTCCATGAGGGCCTTGGAATGGAGCAGTGGCACCGGGACCCTGAAGTATTCTCCTAAGATTTTGACATAGCTCCCATGCACAAGTTTCCTTGTGGAGACGAGGTTTGTTCTGATGGGTGCCTCAGGAAAACCCCAATGCTGGTATTGGAATGCAGGGTTTTGAGGAGACATGCCTGTAAACCAAAGCAATGGACCCGATATTGGCCTAGGGTCCTGTCTGGTTCAATCTTCTTCTCTGGGGACATCCTTCTAGGGTATGAGTGGAGTTAGATGTTAACCGGATGTCAGACTGCCCTTTTTTGTCCTGAGCAAACTATAATATTGGGATGGCCTCAGGGACTTTGGAGGGTTCTCCTAATTTGTACGATTTTGGACAATGGAATGGGCAGAATTCCCATGGATTGGGTAGGCACAGTCCTAATGTGTGGCTCCAGGGTCCCCAGCCTGGAGGGTATGTGTCCCAGGACTTTGAGGACAGAAGTCTGAAAACACAAACTCAGCTTATGTTTGGGGACATAGGTATGGCAGGCCCGATCTACAAACAATGAGAAGACATCTTCAGGATATGAAGATAGTGTGAGTCTGAGGCGCTTGCTTAGGCTTTTGTCTCTGGATTTTGTATCAGCGATGGTCGTGGAATGTCGAGGAGGCCTCATGGGCCATGGACGAATCTTGCTCTCTTTGGATTTGGCCCGATCCCAATTGTTTTTTGTCAATGTGTTGGATGGAGGACTCCTTTCAGGGTTGTTACATCAGGTGTCCCACCAATAGAGGAATTCCAAAGCAGAGCCCTGGGGAAGAGTGAAGGGACAACACGAACTTTGGTTAAAAATTGGGGCCTAGGGGCATGGCAAGCCCAATATGCTGTCTCTTCATCCAGCCACTGAGAGGCCTTACCTGAGGACTGGGCTAAGGCTGAGGGTCACAATGTGTGTTTGCTACCTATATGGACCGCGAGCAATGGCGGGGCCTCAAGGGACACACTGGTTTCCACTACACTGCACGTTGGACAACAAGCCAACCACAAGTTTTCCTGCCATCGGGAAGGAGTTCTGATTTCTGCATCATTTTCAAACCTGGGTAGTGATTGGAGATAAGGTCTAGGTTCTGAAGCCTGAAAACCGAGGCTGGGAAGAGATGACGACCTAAGGCCATGGCGGGTCCGATGTGCTCAGTGTGCGGTCAGCTGTCTGGGTGGGCCCAGGAGGCCCAGGCTCAGGCTGTGTCAGAAAGGGCATTCTTGCCCAGGTCATCCTATATATTTTGGGTATAGCCAAGTGTCGTGCAGGTTGATCTTCATTTGGGGTTTCTAGGTAGCCCCAGAGGGCAATGTATTTCTTCTGCAGGGCAGGTAGAGTGCTGCATTTAGTTCTGGATTGCCAAACTGGAGGGCTTGTGAGCCAGTAGTCTGTGGACAGAAGTCTGAGGACACAAGCAAGGCTTAGGTTTCTGGGTGAGGACATGGCAGGCACAATCTACAGACCTGAACCGAGATCTCGTGCATCTGAATTCAGGGTGAGGATCAGACGATCGCTCAGGTTGGAACTTATGTCCCTGATGGCCCCTTTATGAAGGTGGGGGGATCATGTGGCCATGGGGGTTCTCTCACGATGGGAGTTCTGAGAAGCTCCCAACTGCAAAGATTCTTCTGCAGGACAATTGAGACCTGTTGGTTGGCTCCAGGCCAACGATTCCGAGCAGGGTTTTAAGGATGGATGGCGGGGTAGTCCACCTCACATTCCAATTGTATCCTAGCAACAAGACAAGTTAGATCTGCTGGATCTCGCGGAGCAACTGAATATGCTCAATTGAAATGGACTCTCCTGTGGATGGGTCCTAATGTGTTTTTGTTTTCTATGGAGACCTTGTAATGGGGCAGTGGTACACAGGCCCTTTAGAATTCTCCTAACTGGAGGTTTTGAGACATCTTCAAAGGATAATTTTCCCATGTGGAGAAGAGATTTGTTCTGATTGCTGCCTCATGAAATCCCCATATGCTAATATTGGAAACCAGGCCTCTGAGGAGAGATACCTGTAACCGAAATAAATGAATCTGATTCAGGCCTAAGGGCCTGTCTAATTCAATCTTCTTCTCTGGGGACATCCATCTACGCTGAGTAGAGGTAGATGCTCAGCTGGTTTCAGATGACCCTTGTTTGTCCTGGGCGGCCTACATTATTGGGATGTCCTTGGGGACTCTGGAGGTTTTTCCTAATTTGTACGATTGTGGACAATGGAATGGGCAGAATTCCCGTGGTATGGACAGGCACAGTCCTGATGTGTGGCTCCTGGGGCCCCGCATGAAGGGTCTGTGTGCCAGGAATGTGGAGACAGAAGTCTGAAAACACAAACTCGGCTTAGGATTGGGAAATAGGTATGGCAGGCCCGATCTACAGACCGTGAGGAGAACTCTTCAGGATACGACAAAAGAGCGAGTGTGAGGCGCTTGCTCAGACTTTTGTCTCTGGATTTGTTGTCAACGATGGCTGTGGAATCTCAGGGAGGCCTCATGGGCCAAGGACGAGACTTCCTCTCTGTGAATTTGGTCCAATCCCAATTGTTTTGGGTCAATCTGAAGGATGGGAGGAGTCCTTTTAGTTTTGTTACCTCAGGTGTCCCACCAAAAGAGGGATTCCAAAGCAGAGCTCTGGGGAGGGATGAATGGACAACCCGAACAATCCAATTGGGGTGATGTCGAGAACCGAGCAGGTTGATCCTCATTTGGGGTTTACGGAGATCCCCATAGAGCAACGTTTTTCTTCAGGACAGTCAAGTACTATTGGATGGTTCCAGGATGCCCCATACAGAAAGACTCGAGAGCAGGGGCCTAAGCATGGATGCCGAGAAACGCCAACTCACCTTCCCATTGCCTGGTCGAGAGAAGGCACGCTCAATCTGCAGGCTCTTGGGTGAGCTACCCAGAAGGCTGAGTTTAAATGGACTTTCCTGAGGATGAGTCATAATGTGGGTTGGTGGCCATGGAGACCTTGGAATGTGGCAGTAGCTAAGGGACTCTGCAGGATTCTCCAACCCGAAGGGTTTGACACAACTCCAACAAGGAAGCTTTCCATTTGGAGATGAGAGGTGTTCTGTCTGGTGCCTCAGGATAGCCCCATATGCTGGTCTTCGAACCCAGGCCTCTGAGGAGTGATACCTGGACACCAAAGCAAGAGTTCATAATAGGGCCTAGGGGCCTGTCTGGTTCAATCTTCCGTCTCTGCGGATATCAGTCTGTGTGTCTGCATGGAGTTAGTAGTTGCTCAGCTGGTGTCATAATGCCCCTGTTTGTCCTGTGCGGCTTGCGGTAGTGGGATGTCCTTGGGGACCTTGAGGTTTCTACTATTTTATAGAGTTGTGGCCAATGGAACGGGCAGTTTCTTAGGAGAGAGCAGGCACAGTTCTGTGGTGTGGCTCCAGAGACCCCAGCCTGGAGGCGGTGTGTGTCACGAGTGTGCAGACAGACATCCAAAAACCAAAACTCAGCTCAGGTTTGGGGCCGAGGTTATGGCAGGCCTGATCTACAGTCCGTGAGGGGAGCTCCTCTGGATATGAAAAAAGGATGAGAGGGAGGCAGTCGCTCAGTCTTTTGTCTCTGGATATTTTGTCCACAATGGCCGTTTAATGTAGGAGTTGCCTCATGGGTCGTAGAAGTCTCCCTCTCTGATAGTTTGTTGAGCCCCCAAGGTTTGGGGTCATTCTGTGGGAAGGGAAGAGTCCTGTTTTCTGCTTCATGTGTCCCCCCAGTAGAGGGATTCTGGAGCATAGCAGTGGGTACTGACAACTGGAATACACGCTCTCTGGTGAAGCCTGGGGGCCTATGGATATGACAAGCCCCATATGCAGGATCTTGGTCCAGCCACTGAGAGGAGGTACTTTAATATGGGACTCACGCTACAGGTCACAATGCATGTCTGTGCCCTAGGCGGCCCTCAAGCCCTGGCGTGGCCTTTCCAACAATGCAGGTTTTCCCACATTGAACGTTGGACAACATGCCAACCACAAGGTTTCTGGCCATGGGGAAGGAGGAATTCTAATTTCTGCATCACGTTCACCCCTGGGCAGTGATTGGAGATAAGGTCTAGGTTCTGAAGCCTGAAAACCGAGGTTGGGAAGAGATGCCGAACTACAGCCATAGCGGGTCCCTTGTGTCCAGGTTGGAGCCAGCTGTCTAGGTGTCGTTTGGGATGTCTTGTCTCAGGCTGTGCCAGACAGGGCATTAGTATTCAGGGTAGGCTGTAAAATTGCTTTACAGTCGAGTGGCATGCATTTGATAATCATTTGGGGTTTCTTATTAGCAGCATAGGGCAAAGTTTTTCTTCTGGAGGGCAGGCAGAGTGCTGCATTGTGGCTTCGGAATTCCCAAACTGGAGGGCTTGTGGGCCAGGAGAGTGAGGACGGAAGTCTGAGAACACAAGCTAGGCTTAGGTTTCGGGGAATGGACATGGCAGGCACACTCTGCAGAGCTGAATTGAGATCTCATGAGTCTGAAGTCAGGTCGAGGATCAGACTTTGGCTCAGGTTGGAGATTCTGTCCATGTTGGCCCCTTCATGAAGGGGGGGGCATTATGAGGCCATGGGGGTTTTCCCACTATTAGAGTTGTGAGATGCTCCAAACCGCAAGGATTCCTTCTGTGGGACAATTAAGATTTGTTGGATGGCTCCAGGACGTCTCCTAAGGTATTTTTCCAGAACAGGGTTCTACGTACGGATGCCTGGGCAGACAGCCTCAATTCCAATTGTCTCCTAGCAACAAGAAACGTTTGATCTGCTGGCTTGTGGTGGCATCAGAGGGGGCTGAGTTGGAATGGACTTTCCTGAGGATGGTCTTAATGTTGGTTTGAGTCCATTGAGACCTTGGTATGGGGCAGTGGCACCAGGGCCCTGAAGGATTCTCCTAACCAGAGGTGATAACAAAGCTCCAATGAGCAAGTTTTCCATGGGGAGACGAGATTTGTTCTTATTGGTGCCTCAGGAAACCACCATTTGCTGGTATTGGAAATGAGGCCTCTGAGGAGAGATGCCTGGAAACCAAAGCAATGGATCTGATTAGGGCCTAGGGGCCTGTCCGGTTCAATATTCTTCTCTGGGGACATCTTTTGTCTGAGTGGAGGTAGTTGCTCAGCTGGTTTGAGGTCACACCTGTTTGTCCTGGGCGGCCTACACTATTGGGATGGCCTTGGTAACTTTGGAGGTTTTTCCTAATTTGCAAGGTTGTGGCCAATGGAATGGGAAGAATTCTCTTGAAAGGGAAGCACAGTCCTGAGGTGGGGCTCCAGGGACCCAAGTGTGGAGCGTGTGTGGTCCAGGGCTATTTGGACAAAAGTCTGAAAACACTAACTCCACTTAGGTTTGGGTCTGTAGGTATGGCCGGCCCGATATATAGACCGTGAGGAGAAGTCTTCGGGATATGAACAAAGGGCGAAAGTGAGGTGCTTGCTCATGCTTATTTTTTTCTGGATATGTGTCACCGATTGCCATGGAATGTCAGGGTGTCCTCATGGGCCATCGATGAGGCTCCCTTTCTGGGGTTTGACGCAATCCCAAGAGTTTGGGGTCATTCTGTGGGAAGGGAGGAGGCCTTTCTGTTTTTTTTTTTTTTTTTTTTTTTTTTTTTTTTTTTTTTTTTTACCTCAGGTGGACCACCAAAAGAGGGATTCCACAGCAGAGTCCTGCGGAGTGGCGACTGGACAACCAGAACTCTGGTTAACATTGGGACCTAAGAACATGGCAAGCCCCATATGTGGGCTCTTGGTCCAGACACTGAGAGGCCTTCCTTGAGCATAGGGCTCACATTGAGTTTCACAATGTGTTTTTGTGCCCAAGGAGCCCCTCAAGTCAGGGCATGGCCTAATGTACCATGCTGGTTTCTCCTACACTGAACGTTGCACAATATGGCAACCACAAGTTTTCTGGCCATGGGGAAGAAGGAGTTCTAATTTCTGCAACACTTTCACTCCTGGACTGTGATTGTTTTTAAGGTCTAGGTTCTGAAGCCTGAAAACAGAGGTTGGGAAGAGATGAAGACCTAAGGCCATGGTGTGACTGATGTGCTCAGTGTGCGGCCAGCTGTTGAGTGTGGGTTGGGAGGTGCAGGCTCAGGCTGTGGCAGACAGGGAATTAGTGCCCAGGCTAGACTGTATCATTGGGGTGCAGTCGAGTTTCGTGCAGGTTGGTACTCATTTGTGGTTACTGGGTAGCCCCAGAGGGCAACGTTTTTCTTCTGGAAGGAAGACACAGTGCCACATAGTGGCTCCAGAATTCCCAAACTGGAAGGCTTGTGGGCCAGGAGTGTGAGGAAAAAATTCTGAGAACACAAGCCAGACTTAGATTTCGGGGTGAGGGGACGGCAGGAACCCTCTGCAGAGATGATTCGAGATCCCGTGTACCTGAAGACAGAGCTAGGATCAGACGTTGGCTCAGGTTGGAGTTTCTGTCCGTGACGGCCCCTTCAGGAAGGGGAGGGTGTCACGAGGCCATGGAGGTTTTCCCACGATGGGAATTGTGAGATGCTCCAAACCGCAATGATTCCTTCCGTGGGACAGTCGAGACCTGCTGGATGGCTCCAGGACATCCCATAAGGAAGTTATCCAGAGCAGGGTTCTAAGGATGGATGCCTGGGCAGCCTGCCTCCCATTCCAGGTGTCTCATAGCGCCAAGGCAAGTTCCATCTGCTGGATCTAGGGGAGTAACCGAGGCGGGTGTGTTGAAATGGGTGAGTTGAGGATGGGTCATAATGTGCATTTGTGTCCATGGAGACGTTGGAATGGGGTGCTTGATCCGGGGCCTTGAGGGATGTTCATAACCGGAGGTTTTGATGGAGCTCTAAAGAGTACGTTTCCTATGTAGAGAAGAGAATTGTTTTGATGAGTGCCTAAGGAATCTCCCATAGGCTGGTATTGGAAACCAGGCCTCTGAGGAGAGATGCCTGGAAACAAAAGCAATGGATATCATTAGGGCCTAGGTGCCTGTCCGGTTCAATCTCTTTCCTGGGGATACGTGTCTATGGATCTGAGGGGAGGTAGTTGCTCGGCTTGTGTCAGATCGCCCCTTTTTGTCCTGGGCAGCCTATAATATTGGGAATGGCCTCGGGACTTTGGAGTTTCTCCTAATCTCTAGGGTTGTGGCCAATGGAATGGGCAGAAATCCCCTGGAGAGGGCAGGCACAGTTCTGAGTTTGGCTCTAGGGGCCCAGCCTTGAGGGTGTGTGGGCCAGGCCTGTGGGGACAGAAGTCTGAAAACACAAATTCCGCTTAGGATTGGGGACATAGGTATGGCACGCCCAATCTACTGACCGTGATAACACTTCGGGATATGAAAAAGGGTGAGTTTGAGGTGCTTGCTCAGGTTTTGTCTCTGGATTTGTGTCAACAATTGGGTCTGAAAGACCCCCCCTCCCCGTCGTTAACTAATTAACTGCTCTTTTGTTGTGTATAAGTACCCCTCCTCCCCTTGCAGTGAAAATACTCTTCCCCCAGGGTTGAATTCAATGTAACTGCTCTTTTACCTTTCTGTAACTGCTTGGCTTTTAGGGCATGACACTTGACTGCTGTTTGAAAAAGATACCCTCTCCTAATAGCAGGGGCATGGTCATGTAGGCAAGGGGGCTGCATGGTCACATAGGTCACGTAGACAGGATGCCTTTCTGCTGAGTAGTAAGGTCAAGCTTTCCCTCTTTGTTTCCCCTTCCAGCCTTTCTCTTCGCGCGAGGGGGTCTTCCAGGGCCAATCCACTAACACCAAGTATGCTTTTTTCAAAAGTTCAAACTGTCCTCCAATCAGTTGCACCCCACCCAAAACTTGTTTGTACCTGTCTATAAAAATCCTGCACCACCCCAGCCAGGTGTGCTCAGCTAGCAGGAGCTGCTGACCACCCGCAGGCGCGCGCTGACCACCCGCAGGCGCCTGCGTAACAATAAAGAACCTCTTGCTGATTGCATCCAGTGGCAGTGTTGGATTCTTGGGTAAGGGGATCCGTGGGTCTTTCATTTGGAGGTTCCACCGAGATCATCGGACTCCTGCCCACGGATCCAACTGACTCCCACTGGGAGGTAGGCTGGCCAGCATTCTTGTCTCCTGTCTCATGTTCTCGTTTGTATCCAGTCTCGTGTTCTTGTCTCTAGTCTTGTGAGGCCTCTGTTTGACCTATACTGCGGGTAGCGGTATAGTGTTTGTACAACAGCGTGCGTTGTTGGATTGTATTTGTAGGCAGCTTGAGAAGGAGCTGACGAGCTCGGACTTCTCCCCTGCCAACCCTGGGGGACGCTCCAGGTTGTCGAGGGGCCCAATTTTTTGGAGCCCCTCATTTGTCCGAGGGTTATATCCGTTTGTCCGTTCCAGAGGAACCCCTCGGCCCTGGACGGAATTTGTCCACCGCAGGGAGATCTCGAGGCTCCTCTGGGCCGGTGGAAACCTTGCTTTCGGTAGCATACCGAAACCGCGCAGCGACCTTTTTGTTAATTGTTTTGTGTGTTCTACTCGTTGTCCTTGGTATTTTCTTTCAGTCTAAAATGGGGCTTCTCCCTCACTCACTTCCCGTGTTAATGGCTATTACTGGAGCCAACTGGGGTTGGTCTAACTCGAGACAGAGACTATAAGGAATATTCCCAAGCAGCTGCCGAAACTCTCTTTGTTTCGGGGAAGTTTCCTTGTGTTCTCTGGCCTGACTTAGACTGCTTAACCCCTCCCCCCCCTTGCTGGTGGGAGAACATGGTGTCTGCTCCTCTGTTGGGTCTTAGGAGCTCCAAAACTGAGAATCCTTTCTCTGCCTCCTGGCGGCACTTTGTTTCTTCTGTTTCCCCCTTACGTGTTTCTGTACCAACGTGTGTGCAGCCTGCATGACTGGCCTCTAGATCATGCACCACAGCTCCTTCTCTCTCCACTGTCAAGGAGCAAGAACAACACCCCCTGGACCTAACACCTCCCCACTCCAGATCTTCCCACGCATGTCTCAGGTAAACATTCAAAGTGGAGTGAGTCCAGGTGGAACGTAAATCAGTATTGGAACTAAGTTAAGATTGTTGGTTTAATTAAGATAAGACGTGTCTTTGAAGTTACAGCAGTAATCTATCAAAGTTTACTAAAGGTCAAATAAGCTTATGTTACTTGTTAAAATTTGTTAGCAAAGGAATGACTAAACTGATGGTTAATTGTCTGTCTCAAAGTTCTAATGGGTAATTGCTGAAGTAGCTTTCAAAGTCTTTGGTAACCTGAAAGTTTTAAAGTTTTGCTTGGATGACAAATGGAATTAAATTGTGGACATCTAGGTCTTAACCAAACAGGATAAAATGCTAAGTCGTTAATTATTGGATGTAGGTTTGTGCTTTTGACTTCTTACTGCAAAGAAACTAAGAGTATTTAAATCTGTTGGTAAACTTGTTTGCCACTTAACTGATTGATAAATTGCCACCTGAAGAATTCTGTTGTAACAGTTCACAATTGGTTAATAACTAAAGGTGTTTCTAAGAATACAAAGTTCTGCTTAGTGTAACTAAGACTGATGGAAATAAAAGGAAACTCTGCATGTAGGAAAGTAGGAGATATGTAAGAAAGATTTAAGGAAGGTAATTTTGTCCTAAATGAGATGGTTATTTGGAAGGAAATGGCTTGGGACAAAACCTGAATGCAAAGGAAAGTTGTAGAAGGTTTGTGAACGGAAATCTTCACAAAAGAAATTTTAGATATGGTCAGGACAGACTAAAAAAGAAATAAAAACAGCCTCCAAGGTGATTTAGCACTCTCCTGACCTGCCTCCACATAGATTATACTTCCAAGTATAAGGGCCATTTGGCCTTGAGAGATTAAGGAAACAGCCCAACCTTGAGGGACTGCGAAAACACCCTGTTACCATCCTCCTTTGCCTGTAACCATAGAAACTCACTCTAATCTGTAAAGAGTGAAAGGGGAGACTGATCACCTCCCATTAGCCAGAGATGCCCAAAAGGGGAGGGTATCCAACCTCTTTGAATTTGAAGAGTGCCTGACTGTGTGAATATGTCTGTATGGCTCCACCACTTAGGCTACGGAGTCTGAGGGGGCTGCACCTTGAGTCTTGTGGGGCGTCATATATGGCATAACGGTCATCTACTCCACGGAGTAGACTGGTCCGGGATTTGTGCGGACAGGCCTTAGCTAAGACGATCCTAAGTTCCCGTGAGGGATGCAAACAGGACAGCAGGGGAAAGATCCCCCCCCCTCCTTTGTCTGTGACATCATTCATGATGGGAGGGAAACCCAGAAAACTCCTATCTTAAGACTGCACACTTAGAAATAAAATTTTAAAAAAAGGGAAAGACACTGGTATAAAAACTGGTTTTCTTTCTGTTTAAAAGGGGCAAAGTTTTCTTAGCTAATTGATCTGTTAAAAAGTGTAAATGGTTTTCTCTTTGCCTGCCTGAAAAATTCAGTTCCTATGTTTTGTTTTATCAGGTGTTTAACATCCCTAATTATATTTAGGCATGTGTTTTTAAACTTTCTAAGGTTTTAGCAATTGTTGACAAGATTTAAACCAATGATAAACCTTGGATTAGATTTGGGAAAATACTATAACTATTCTAGAGATTCTATGCACTTCTTAAAGTTTTAATGTTTTGAGAGATCACCGCTTGATACTGTAATTATGGAAATGTTATGTATCACAGAAATAACCTGATTTCCTTGCAGCTAAATTGTAAACTCCCGTGTCTCTTTAGCTGTAATCATATCCATTCTGAGTTTTTGTAATTTATAATTGTTTTAATTCTCTGGTAAAATGAGTTTTATCTTCAAGGATATTCCTATGAAGGACTTTCAGGACAAATACAGATATTTGATATACTTGAAAATCCTAAAACTGAAATGGGTAAGAATTTCCAGAACTGTCTAAAGCCGCATTCACCAGAATTAGTAACATGGGACTAAATGAACTAAAAGATTATAGTGTTGTGTCTCTTAATGTTCTGTCTTACTTTAAACATTGCTGGTTCTCTCTACTGTTTGCTCTTACAGACTAGGAATACTCCCTCCTAGTTATCTGTAACTTTACAGAGATGTAAAAGTGCTCATTTGTAAAAGTGCTCAAAGCATTCAACTTTTCTCTCTATCTGAACCCTCTGAAACCAAAAGGTCTCAGTAAGTATTCATTCTTCCATGGCAATCAGTCATTTGCATAAGTTCAATAAGAATCTGTTCTCCTTATAACAGGAAATAATTGGAAACACGGGTTATTTCACCAAGGCTTTGACTGGGATGTCATATTTGAAAAGACTCAGATATGACCAGACAGCTTTAAGGAACTAAGGTTGACTTTATGAAACCTGGAGCCATAAAGCCCCTTGGGACTGTTGGCCTGATACCTTGCTTACAGAAGTTCCCAGCAGCCTTACCAGGTGAGTAAAGAATGTCACTCCTTGGTAGGTGCAGTCTCGGGAAGAGGAATTCGCCCAAAGGTATTGCAGGCATGCCTCATGGCAAGTACAGGGCTTGGCTTCTGGCCCGGAGAGGCTACTAAAAGTTCAACCTAGAGATTCCTTATACAAAGTTCCAGCAAAGCAGATTCTAAAGGATCTATTGATCACAGTCACTGTTCTTGCTGAGCTTATGTAAATAATGGGCCAAGTTTGTTAAAACTGGACCTGTGTCACAAATGAATTAGTCCTGATTTGGCTATCACTGGAAATGACGGTTATTTTAGAGAGAAAAATTGTTTTAGTAACACACCTTTATGGATGTTAAATTCTAGATTTGATTGTCTTTAAATGTTTGTTTACCTAAGCTAAACAATTAGAGGTAAACTTCAGAGAAGTTACACAATAGCTCATTTAGATGATCTTCTTGCTTTTTTATTTTGTGGGGATATTAGCAGACCCCACAGCACATGATTAAACAACTAGAAAATGGGATTGATTCCCCTACAATTGTATAACTTAACTAACACCTTATGTGTGGCTGGGATAATGAAATTGCCTAAAAGCCAACCTATCAACTCCATAGGATTAACTATGGACTTGTGGAGATAATGGATGACCCCACTTTCTTTATGAGTGGATTGGATGATCCATGGGGGACTCCCCTTATCTCTTGACAAGTTCTCCCACTTGACAATGATCCTCTGTAATCAGGATATTGTTAAGGCTGGACCACTCAAAAGGTCTTATTGGCTTTATCCCTTAGTCATATTTATCCTAGAGGCCACCTCTGTTGAGGTGCGATTGCAAACAGATGCTTTAGCGAAACCTAGAACAGCCCTCCTTATTTATAAAGGAGCCTCAAAGCTCACTATGGAACAGTCCCTGACTGTAATAACTTCACATCAGGTCCATATTTGTCTTAGAAGCCAAAGACCACCAACGGATGATGGAGGCCGACTTATTAAATACTGGGCTACATTAACAGATATGCCAGAATTAATACTTAAAACTTGTCAGACTTTAAACCTAGTTACCTGTATGCCTGAACCTGACCACTGTACTTCTTTCTCTATAGAGCAAAAAAGGTTATTGATCTTGCTTACTCTATCTGGCCAGATTTAAGATGCCCCTGTTAAAAATACGAATGACAGTTGGTTTTCTGATGACCATAGTTTTCATAGAAAAGAAATAAGATAAGCTAGGTATGCCATAGTGCTCACTAGCACTTTGCAATTGCCAAAGCCTAAGAATTAACATTTATACTGACTCCAAATATGCTTTCCTGATTCTACGTGCCCATGGAGCTACTTGGAAGGAAAGGGGATTACTGTCAAGCCATAACTCCCCAATCAAATATGGGCCTAAGTTACAAAACCCTCCTTATCGCTATACTAAGGATGGCATATATCAAATCTGGGATACGTATCTGTGGCTTACACCCACGATTGGACAGCTCAGTCAGAAGGCAGTTTTATGCTGGGAACAAAAGTATCATAGGATACTTGGACAAATAACACACAGTATCGAGAATGGCTACCACTAGAAATGTGTTCCCAGATAATAGTACTCCAGACTACTGAATGTTTTGCTACTGATTGGGTAAGGTGACCTGGCATTAGATGGCCAGCTCCAAACGGAACCCACTGGATATGTGGAACTAAACTGTGGGCCTGGCTTCCTCCAGGGTGGATAGGTCGCTGTACTTTAGGACTTGCCTGGATTCATGGGCGCATTACTAAAAAACTTATCACAACTCCAGCTAATCTCCCCAACTTGAAACAAAGATGGACACGATCTGTTTTTAAATGGTATGATTACTTAGCATCCATTTTTGTTCCATCTGCGGGACTAAAGGATGTCATGTGGCATGTAGAAGCGCTTAATAAATATACTACAAAGGCACTCAATGATTCACTAAATAGCATCTCCCAGCTTAATACCGAAGTGTCACAAATATGCAAGGCAGTCCTACAAAATAGGATGGCCTTGGATGTCCTGACAGCAGCCCAGGGTGGCACATGCGCAATTATCAAGACAGAATGTTGCGTATACATCCCAGACTATTGCAAAAATGTCACAGGACTAATAAAGGATATGAATGCCCAGATTAAGGCACTACAAGGTCTCTCTCTCTCTTTTAGTGATTGGTTAAGTTCCTGGTTTGAAGGAGGACTATGGCCAAATCTCCTTTTCGGGCTTCTTATTTTTATCACCTCATTAACCTTAATATGTTGCTTTGTTCAATGTTTCTCTACTTGGTGCCGAGACTCCATTGCTACAATGACTACGCCACGACAGACGATCCTTGTCGCACGCGAGGACGCCTCTTCATTGTCAGCGCTGGATTCAGCTGCCTCCACATTTCCTAACTCCCTTATACATTCCTACCCTGATCAACATTAACCCCAGTAGGTAGGGACAGTTCTGCACCCCTATTCAGCACGAAGAAGTTACAGAAGATGAGACCTTCCACCTTCAACCCCCTTAAAGATTTCAGGGTCAAGATTGTTCAGGGGGAAATGAAGGAGCAGGAGGCTGGCTGAGGAGAAAGCAAAAGCTGGCGCCTTGCACCCCACTTAGTGCAAGAAAAGGACAAATGGATATAATATTCTATCCATGATCAAGGAAAAGGGGGGAATGAAAGACCCCCCCCGTCGTTAACTAATTAACTGCTCTTTTGTTGTGTAAAAGTACCCCTCCTCCCCTTGCAGTGAAAAGACCCTTCCCCCAGGGTTGAATTCAATGTAACTGCTCTTTTGCCTTTCTGTAACCACTTGGCTTTTAGGGCATGACACTTGACTCCTGTTTGAACAAGATACCCTCTCCTAATAGCAGGGGCATGGTCATGTAGGCAAGGGGGCTGCATGGTCACATAGGTCACGTAGACAGGATGCCTTTCTGCTGAGTAATAAGGTCAAGCTTCCCCTCTTTGTTTCCCCTTCCAGCCTTTCTCTTCGCGCGAGGGAGTCTTCCAGGGCCAATCCACTAACACCAAGTATGCCTTTTTCAAAAGTTCAAACTGTCCACCAATCAGTTGCACCCCACCCAAAACTTGTTTGTACCTGCCTATAAAAATCCTGCACCACCCCAGCCAGGTGTGCTCAGCTAGCAGGAGCTGCTGACCACCCGCAGGCGCGCGCTGACCACCCGCAGGCGCCTGCGTAACAATAAAGAACCTCTTGCTGATTGCATCCAGTGGCAGTGTTGGATTCTTGGGTAAGGGGATCTGCGGGACTTTCAGTTCGAAAGCTGGCATGGCCTCATGGGTTGTGGACGGCTTTCCTTCTCTGAGGATTTGACCCAATCCCAAGAGTTTGGGTACATTCTGTGGGATGGGAGGTGTCCTTTCTGTTTTTTATTTTATTTTATGTACCTCATGTGTGCCAATAAAAGAGGGATTCCAGAGCAGAGTCCTTGGTAGGGACAACTGGATAACCCCAACTCTGTTTAAGTTTGGGGGCCTAGGTGCATGGCAAGTCCAATATGTGGGCTCTTGATTCAGACACTGAGAGGTCTTCCTTGAGGACAGGGCTCATGCTGAGGGTCACAATGCCTATTTGTGCCCAACAAGGCCCTCAAGCATGGGAAGGGCCTCATGGGCCACGCTGGATTCTCCTACACTGAACGTTGGAGAATATGCCAACCACAAGGTTTCCGGCCATGGCGAAGGAAGAGTTGTGATTTCTGCATCACGTTCACCCCTGGACAGTGATTGGAGTTTAGGTCTAGGTTCTGAAACCTGAAAACCGAGCTTGGGAAGAGATGAAGACCTAAGGACCTGATGGGTACAATGAGCTCAGTGTGTGGCTAGCTGTTGAGTGTAGGTCTGGATGTGTGGGCTCATGCTGTGTCAGACAGGGCATTAGACAGGGTAGACTGTATATTTGGGGTGCAGTCGAGTGGCGTTCAGTTGATCCTCATTCGGGTTTCTAGGTAGCTCCATAAGGCAACGCTTTTCTTATGGAGGGCAGGCAGAGTGCTGCATTATGGCCCCAGTATTGCCAAATTGTAGGTCTTTTGGGCCAGGGGTGTGAGGACGGTAGTCTGAGAACACAAGCTAGGCTTAGTTTTTGGGGTGAGGGCACAGAAGGCACACTCTGCATAGCTGAATCAAGATCTCATGCACCTGAAACCAGGGCGAATATCAGATGTTTGCTCAGGTTGGAGTTTCTGTCCATGATGGCCCCTTTATAAAGTGGAGCGTCTCAAGAGGCCATGAAGATTTTCCCACAATGGGAGTTTTGAGATGCACCAGACTGCAAAGATTCCTTCTGTGGGACACTTGAGACCTGTTGGATGGCTCTAGGATGTCCCATATGGAACGACTCCAGAGTAGGGTTCTAAGGATGGATGCCTGGGCAGCACGCCTCCCATTCTAGTTGTCTCCTAGCAACAAGGCAGGTTTGATCTGCTGGCTCTGGGTGAGCAGCCGAGGGGGCTGATTTGAAATGGACTCTCCTGAGGATAGATCATAATGTAAGTTTGTGTCCTTGGAGACCTTGGAATTGGGCCATGGTGCCAGCGCCCTGAAGGATCCTCCTAACCTGAGGTATTGACACAGCTCCAAAGAGCAAGTTTCTCATGTGGAGATGAGATCTGTTCTGATTGTTTCCTTAGGAAACCCCCATATTCTGATATTGGAACCAGGCCTCTGAGGAGAGATACATAGAAACCAAAGCAATGGATCAGAAGTTGGCTCAGGTTGCAGTTTCTGTCCATGATGGCCCCTTTATAAAGGGGAGCATCTCATGAAGCCATGTAGGTTTTCCCACGATAGGAGTTGTGAGATGCTCCAATCTGCAAGGATTCCTTCTGCAGGACAGTCAAGACCTGTTGGAAGGCTCCCAGGACATCCCATATGGAACGGCGCCAGAGCAGGATTCCAACGATGGATGCCTAGAGAGTCTGCTTTGCATTCCAGTTGTCTCCTAGCGACAAGGCAGGTTTGATATTCTGGCTCTGGGGGAGTAATCAACGGGGCTGAGTTGAAATGTACTCTCCTGCCGAATGGTCATAATGCGGGTTTGTGTCCATGGAGACCTTGGAATAGGGCGGTGGCTCCGGTTACCAGAAGGTTTCTCCTAACTGGAGGTTTTTACAGAGCTCCAAAGGATAAGTTTCCCATGTGGAGACAAGATTTGTTCTGATTGGTATTTCTGGAATCCCCCATATGCTGGTATTGGAAAACAGGCCTCTGAGGAGAGATGCTTAGAAACAAAAGCAATGGAACCAATTACGTTCTAGGGGCCTGTCCAGTTTAATACCTTTCTCTTGGGATATCTGTCTACGGGTGAGTTGAGGTCGTTGCTCAGCTTGTGACAGATCACCCCTCTTTGTACTGGGCGGCCTACACTATTGGAATGGCCTCTGGGACTTTGGAGGTTTCTCCTAATCTGTAGGGTTGTGGCCAATGGAATGGGAAGAATTTCCTTGGAGAGGGCAGGCACAGTCCTGAGGTGTGGCTCCAGGGGCCTCAGCCTGGAGGGTGTGTGGGACAGGGATGTCAGGATAGAAGTCTGAAAACACGGTTTGGGGACGTAGGTATGGCAGGCCCGATCTACAGACTATGAGGAGAATTTTTTGGGCTATGACCTAAGGGTGAGGCTTATGTCTCTGGATTTTGTGTCAATAGTGGCCGTGGAATGTCGGGCTGGCCTCATGGGCCAAGGAGGAGTCTTTCTCTCTGGGGATGGCTTGATCCTAAGTGATTGGGGTCATTCTGTGGGTGGGAGGAATTCTTTCTCTGTTTACTTACCTCAAATGTCCCACCAAAGAGGGATTCCAGAGCAGAGCCCTGATTAGGGGTGACTAGATGTCTCTACCTCTGGTTACGATTGGGTGACTTGGGGCATGGCAGGCCCCATATGTGGGCTCCTGGTCCAGCCACTGAGAGGCTTTACTTGAGGATAGGGTTCAAACTGAGGGTCCCAATGTGTGTTTGTGCCCACCGCAGCTCTTAAGCATGGGGAGGGCCTCAGGGACCCTACACTACCCTCAGGGGCCCTACTACTACTCCTGTAGGCCCTACGGGGTCCTACACTGAACTTTGGATAAGATGCCAACCACAGGATTCTGGCGAGAGGGAAGGAGGAGTTATGATTTCTGCATCACGTTCATCCATGGGAAATGAGTAGAGATAAGGTCTAGGTTTCTGTAGCCTGAAAACCAGGTTGGAAAGAGATGGCAACCTAAGGCCATGGCGGTTCAGATGTTCTCAGTGTACGGCAAGCTGTCTGGGTGTCGGTTGGGAATTCAGGCCTCAGGTTGTGTCAGACAGGGCATTAGTGCACAGGCTAGACTATATAATTGGTGTACAGTTGAGTGGCATGCAGGTTTATCCTCATTTGAGGTTTCTGGGTATACCCATAGAGCAACGTTTTTCTTCTAGAGGGCAGACAGAGTGCAGCACTGTGTCATCGGAAATCCCAAAATGGAGGGCGTGTGGCCCAGGAGAGTGAGGACGGAAGTCTGAGACCAATAACTATGCTTAGGTTTGGGGGTGAGGGCACAGCAGGTGCACTCTGAAGAGCTTAATCTAGATCTCGTGCATCTGAAGTCAAGGCGAAGATCAGCCATTGGCTCAGGTTGGAGTTTCTTTCCATGATCCGACTTCATGAAGATTGGGGGCATCATGTGACCTTGGAAGCTTTCCATGATATGAGTTGTGAGGTGGTCCATGAACAAGGACTCCTGTGGGACAGTCAACACCTGTTGGATGGCTCAAGGATGTCACATAAGGAACGACAAAAGAGCAGGTTTCTAAGGGTTCTAAGGATCTCTAAGAGAGAAGCCTGGAAACCAAAGCAATAGATCCGATAGGTGCCTATGGGACTCGCATTCCAATTCTCTCCAAGCAACAAGACAGGTTAGATCTGCTGGATCTGGGGGAGCAACCGTGGAGGATGAGTTGAAATGGACTCTACCGTGGATGTCTCCTAATATGATTTTGTGTCTATGGAGACCTTGGAATGAAACCTGGGGCACTGAAGGTTCTCCTAAAGAGAGGCTTTCACACAGCTCCATCGTGCAAGTTTCCCATGTGTAGATGAGATTTGTTCTGATGGGTGAGTCAAAAAACAGCCATATGCTGTTATTGAAATCCAGGCCTCTGAGGAGAGATGCCTGGAAACCAAAGCAATGGATCCGATAGGTGCCTAGGGGCCTATTCCTTCCTTTTTACCTCTGGGTAAATGCCAACCACAAGGTTTCTTTCCATGGGTAAGGAATAGTACTGATTTCAGAATCATTTTCAAACCTGGGCCGTAATTGGAGATACGGTCTAGGTTCTGAAGCCTGAAAACCGAGGTTGAGAAGAGATGACGACCTAAGGCCATGGCGGGTCCGATGTGCTCAGTGTGCGGCCAGATGTCTGGGTGGGGCCAGGAGGTCCAGGCTCAGGCTGTGTCAGAAAGGGCATTTGTGCCCAGGTCAGCCTATATAATTGGGGTAGAGCCGAATGGCGTGCAGGTTGATCCTCATTTGGGGTTTCTGGGTAGCCCCAGAGGGCAATTTTTTTCTTCTGGAGGGCAGGCAGAGTGCTGCATTGTAGTTCTGGATTGCCAAACTGGAGGGCTTGTGGGCCAGTAGACTGAGGACGGAAGTCTGAGAACCCAAGCTAGGCCTAGGTTTCTGGGTGAGGATATGGAAGGCACAATCTACAGACCTGAATTGAGATCTCGTGCATCTGAAGTCAGGGCGAGGATCAGACGATCGCTCAGGTTGGACATTCTGTCCCTGATGGCCCCTTCTTGAAGTGGGGGTGGATCACGAGGCCATGGGGGTTTTCCAAGATGGGAGTTGTGAGAAGCTCCCAGCTGCAAAGATTCTTCTTCAGGACAATTGAGACCTGTTGGTTGGCTCCAGGACAACGATTCCGAGCAGGGTTCGAAGGATGGATGGCTGGGTACCCCACCTCGCATTCCAATTGTCTCCAAGCAACAAGAAAGGTTAGATCTACTGGATCTGGGGGAGCTACCGAGGAGGCTGAGTTGAAATGGACTCTCCCGTGGATGTGTCCTAATATTATTTTGTGTCTATGGAGACGTGGAATGAAGCGGTGGCACTGGGGCCCTGAAGGATTCTCCTAAAGAGAGGCTTTCACACAGCTCCATCGTGCAAGTTTCCCATGTGTAGATGAGATTTGTTCTGATTGGTGAGTCAAGACACAGCCATATGCTGTTATTGAAATCCAGGCCGCTGAGGAGAGATGCCTGGAAACCAAAGCAATGGATCCGAAAAGTGCCTAGGGGCCTGTTCGTACCTTTTTACCTCTGGGGACAACAGTCTACTGGTCTGAGTGCCGGTAGGTGCTCAGATGGGCCCAGATTGCCCCTGTATGTCCTGGGAAGCCCCAAATATTGGGATGGCCTTAGGGACTTTGGAGGTTTATCCTCTTAGTAGGGTTGTGGCCATTGGAATGGGCACATGCAATTCCCTTGGAGAAGGCAAGCACAGTCGTCAGGTTTGTCTCCAGGGTCCTGAGACTGTAGTGTGTGTAGGCCAGGGCTGTTTGGACAGTTTTCTGAAGACACAAACTCGGCTTATGTTTCGGGTCATAGGTATGGCAGGACTGATCTACAGACCACAGGAGAATTCTACGGGATATGAAAAAAGGGCGAGTGTGAGGCTCTTGCTCAAGTTTTGGTCTCTGGATATCGTGTCACTCATGGTCATGAAATTTCCGGGTGACTTCATGGAAAATGGACGAGTCTTACTCTCTGGGGGTTTGGCCCCATCCATAGAGTTTGGGGTCATTCTGTGGGAAGGAAGAAATCCTTTTTTCTGTTGTTGTTGATTTGTTTTGTTTTGTGTTTCAACCTCAGGTGTACCACCAAATGAGGGATTCCAGAGTAGAGCCCTGGGGAGGGGCGACTGGACAACCAGAAATCTGGTTAAAAATTGGGGCCTAGGGACATGTCAAGCCCATTATGACATCTAATGGTCCAACCACTGAGAGGACGTACTAGAGGACAGGACTCACGCTGAGGGTCACAATGCGTGTTTATGCCCTTGTCGCACGTAAGAATGGGCGGGGCCTCAGGGTGAATGCTGGTTTCTCCTACACTGAACGTTGGACAACATGCCAACCACAAGGTTTCTTACCATAGGTAAGAATGAGTTCTGATTTCTGCATCACAGTCACACCTGGGCAGTGATTGGAGATAAGGCCTAGGTTCTGAAACCTGAAAATGAGGTAGGGAAAGGATGATGACCTAAGGCCATGGCGGGTCTGATGTGCTCAGTGTGCGGTCAGCTGTCTGGGTGTTGGTCACGAGGTCCGGGCTCAGGTTGTAAGACAGTGCATTAGTGCCCAGGTTAGAATATATATTTTGGGTGCCTTCGAGTGCCGTGTAGGTTCTTATCTGAAGAACTCTTCAGGATACGAAGAATGAGCGAGTCTGAGGCGCGTGCTCAGGCTTTTGTCTCTGGATTTTGTATCAGCGATGGCCGTGGAATGTTGGGAAGGCCTCCTGGGCCATGGACAAATCATGCTCTCGGTGGATTTGGCCCGATCCCAATTGTTTTTCGTCAATCTGTGGGATGGGAGGACTCCTTTTAGGTTTGTTACCTCAGGTGTCCCACCAAAAGAGGAATTCCAAAGCAGAGCCCTGGGGAAGAGTGAAGGGACAGCACGAATTATGGTTAAAAATTGGGGCCTAGGGTCATGGCAAGCCCACTATGCTGTCTCTCCATCCAGCCACTGATAGGCCTTACCTGAGGACTGGGCTCAGGCTGAGGGTCTCAATGTGTGTTTGTGACCAATGTGTCCCGTAAGCATGGGCGGGGCCTCATGGGCCACACTGGTTTCATCTAAACTGAACATTGGACAACATGCCAACCGCAAGGTCTCTTGCCATGGGGAAAGAGTTCTGATTTCTGCATCGTTTTCAAACCCGGGCCATGATTGGAGATAAGGTCTAGGTTCTGAAGCCTGAAAACCGAGGTTCAGAAGAGATGACGACCTAAGGCCATGGCGGGTCCGATGTGCTCAGTGTGCGGCAAGCTGTCTGGGTGGGGCCATGAGGTCCAGGCTCAGGCTGTGTCTGAAAGGGCATTAGTGCCCAGGTCAGCCTATATATTTGGGGTACAGCCTAATGGCGTGCAGGTTGATCCTCATTTGGGGTTTCTGGGTAGCCCCAGAGGGCAATGTTTTTCTTCTGGAAGGCAGGCAGAAAGCTGAATTGTAGTTCTGGATTGCCAAACTGGAGGGCTTGTGTGCCAGTAGACTGAGGACGGAAGTCTGAGAACCCAAGTAGGCCTAGGTTTCTGGGTGAGGATATGGCAGGCACAATCAACAGACCTGAATCGAGATCTCGTGCATCTGAAGTCAGGGCGAGGATCAGACGATCGCTCAGGTTGGACATTCTGTCCCTGATGGCCCCTTCTTGAAGGGGGGGTGGATCACGAGGCCATGGGGGTTTTCCAAGATGGGAGTTGTGAGCAGCTCCCAACTGCAAAGATTCTTCTGCAGGACAATTGATACTTGTTGGTTGGCTCCAGGACAACGATTCCGAGCAGGGTTCGAAGGATGGATGGCTGGGTACCCCACCTCGCATTCCAATTGTCTCCAAGCAACAAGACAGGTTAGATCTACTGGATCTGGGGGAGCAACCGAGGAGGCTGAGTTGAAATGGACTCTCCCGTGGATGTGTCCTAAAATGATTTTGTGTCTATGGAGACGTGGAATGAAGCGGTGGCACTGGGGCCCTAAAGGATTCTCCTAAAGAGAGGCTTTCACACAGCTCCATCGTGCAAGTTTCCCATGTGTAGATGAGATTTGTTCTGATGGGTGAGTCAAGAAACAGCCATATGCTGTTATTGAAATCCAGGCCGCTGAGGAGAGATGCCTGGAAACCAAAGCAATGGATCCGAAAAGTGCCTAGGGGCCTGTTCGTTCCTTTTTACCTCTGGGGACGTCAGTCTACGGGTCTGAGTGCCGGTAGGTACTCAGATGGGCCCAGATTGCCCCTGTTTGTCCTGGGAAGCCACAAATATTGGGATGGCCTCAGGGACTTTGGAGGTTTATCCCCTTAATAGGGCTGTGGCCATGGAATGGGCACATACAATTCCCTTGGAGAGGGCAAGCACAGTCGTCAGGTTTGTCTCCAGGGTCCTGAGACTGTAGGGTGTGTAGGCCAAGGCTGTTTGGACAGTTGTCTGAAGACACAAACTCGGCTTATGTTCGGGTCATAGGTATGGCAGGACTGATCTACAGACCATGAGGAGAAGTCTTCGGGATATGAAAAAAGGGCAAATGTGAGGCTCTTGCTCAAGTTTTGGTCTCTGGATATCGTGTCACTCATGGTCGTGAAATTTCCGGGTGACTTCATGGGAAATGGACGAGTCTTACTCTCTGGGGGTTTGGCCCCATCCATAGAGTTTGGGGTCATTCTGTGGGTTGGAAGAAGTCCTTTGTTCTGTTGTTGTTGATTTGTTTTGTTTTGTTTTCCAACCTCAGGTGTACCACCAAATGAGGGATTCCAGAGTAGAGCCCTGGGGAGGGGCGACTGGACAACCAGAAATCTGGTTAAAAATCGGGGCCTAGGTACATGTCAAGCCCATTATGACATCTAATGGTCCAACCACTGAGAGGACATACTAGAGGACAGGACTCACGCTGAGGGTCACAATGCGTGTTTATGCCCTCGTCGCACTCAAGAATGGGCGGGGCCTCAGGGTGAATGCTACACTGAACGTTGGACCACATGCCAACCACAAGGTTTCTTGCCATGGGTAAGAATGAGTTCTGATTTTTGCATCACAGTCACCGCTGGGCAGTGATTGGAGATAACGTCTAGGTTCTGAAACCTGAAAACTGAGGTAGGGAAGAGATTATGACCTAAGGCCATGGCGGGTCGGATGTGCTCAGTGTGCGGTCAGCTGTCTGGATGTTGGTCACGCGGTCCGGGCTCAGGTTGTCTGACAGTGCATTAGTGCCCAGGTTAGACTATATATTTTGGGGGCCTTCGAGTGCCGTGTAGGTTCTTATCTGAAGAACTCTTCAGGATATGAAGAATGAGCGAGTCTGAGGCGCGTGCTCAGGATTTGGCTCTGGATTTGTATCAGCGATGGCCGTGGAATGTTGGGGAGGCCTCATGGGCCAAGGACGAATCTTGCTCTCTGTGGTATTTGCCCCATCCCAATTGATTTTCGTCAATCTGTGGGATGGGAGGACTCCTTTCAGGTTTGTTGCCTCAGGTGTCCCACCAAAAGAGGAATTCCAAAGCAGAGCGCTGGGGAAGAGTGAAGGGACAACCCGAACTACGGCTAAAAATTGGGGCCTAGGGGCATGGCAAGCCCAATATGCTGTCTCTCCATCCAGCCACTGAGAGGCCTTACCTGAGGACTGGGCTCAGGCTGAGGGTCACAATGTGTGTTTGTGAACAATGTGGCCTGCAAGCATGGGCGGGGCATCATGGCCACACTGGTTTCAAGTACAATGAACCTTGGACAACATGCTAACCACAAGGTTTCTTCCCATGGGGAAAGAGTTCTGATTTCTGCATCATTTTCAAACCCGGGCCGTGATTGGGGATAAGGTCTAGGTTCTGAAGCCTGAAAACCGAGGTTGAGAAGAGATGACGACCTAAGGCCATGGCGTGTCCGATGTGCTCAGTGTGCAGCCAGCTGTCTGGGTGGGGCCAGGAGGTCCAGGCTCAGGCTGTGTCAGAAAGGGCATTAGTGCCCAGTTCAGCCTATATATTTGGGGTACAGACGAATGGCGTGCAGGTTGATCCTCATTTGGGGTTTCTGGGTAGGCCCAGAGGCAATGTTTTTCTTCTGGAGGGCAGGCAGAGTGCTGCATTGTAGTTCTGGATTGCCAAACTTGAGGGCTTGTGGGCCAGTACTCTGAGGACGGAAGTCTGAGGACCCAAGCTAGGCATAGGTTTCTGGGTGAGGATATGGCAGGCACAATCTACAGACCTGAATCGAGATGTTGTGCATCTGAAGTCAGGGCGAGGATCAGAAGATCGCTCAGGTTGGACATTCAGTCCTTGATGGCCCCTTCTTGAAGGGGCCAACTGCAAAGATTCTTCTGCAGGACAATTGAGACCTGTTGGATGGCTCCAGGCAACGATTCTGAGCAGTGTTCTAAGGATGGATGGCTGGGTAGGCCACCTCGCATTCCAATTGTCTTCAAGCAACAAGACAGGTTAGATCTGTTGGATCTGGGGCAGCAACCGAGGAGGCTGAGTTGAAATGGACTCTCCCGTGGATGTGTCCTAATATTATTTTGTGTCTATGGAGACCTTGGAATGAAGGGTGTGTATGCCAGGGCTGTTTGGACAGTTGTCTGAAAACACAAACTCGGCTTATGATTCGGGTCATAGGTATGGCAGGACTTATCTACATATCATGAGGAGAACTCTTCGGGATATAATAAAAGGGCAAGTGTGAGGCTCTTGCTCAAGTTTTTGTCTCTGGATATCGTGTCACTCATGGTCGTGAAATTTCCGGGTGGCTTCATGGGAAATGGACGAGTCTTACTCTCTGGGGGTTTGGCCCCGTCCAAAGATTTTGGGGTCATTCTGTGGAATGGAAGAAGTCCGTTGTTCTGTTGTTGTTGATTTGTTTTGTTTTGTTTTTCAACCTCAGGTGTCCCACCAAATGAGGGATTCCAGAGTAGAGCCCTGGGGAGGGGCGACTGGACAACCAGAAATCTGGTTAAAAATTGGGTCCTAGGGACATGTCAAGCCCATTATGACATCTAATGGTCCAGCCACTGAGAGGACGTACTAGAGGACAGGACTCACGCTGAGGGTCACAATGCGTGTTTATGCCCTCGTCGCACTCAAGATGACTAATCTTGCTTTCTGTGGATTTGGCCCCATCCCAATTGTTTTTCGTCAATCTGTGGGATGGGAGGACTCCTTTCAGGTTTGTTACTTCAGGTGTCCCCCCAAAGAGGAATTCCAAAGTAGAGCCCTGGGGAAGAGTGAAGGGACAACCCAACGTACGGTTAAAAATTGGGGCCTAGGGTCATGGTAAGCCCAATATGCTGCTCGAATCATTGTCCTGGTGCCAACGAACAGGTCTCAATTGTCCTGCAGAAGAATCTTTGCAGTTGGGAGCTTCTCACAACTCCCATCGTGGGAAAACCCCCATGGCCTTGTTATCCACCCACCCTTCAAGAAGGGGCCACACACTTCCGTCCTGAGATTACTGGCCCCGACCTCCTGGCCCCACCCAGACAGCTGGCCGCACACTGAGCACATTGTACCCGCTATGGCCTTAGGTCGTCATCTCTTCTCAACCTCGGTTTTCAGGCTTCAGTACCTAGACCTTATCTCCAATCACGGCCCGGATTAGAAAATGATGCAGAAATCGGAACTCTTTCCCATGGCAAGAAACTTTGTTTTTGGCATGTTGTTTAAGGTTCAGTGTCGTTTGAACCAGTGTGGCCCACGAGGCCCCGCCCAAGCTTGCGGGCCACATTGGTCACAAACACACATTGTGACCCTCAGCCTGAGCCCAGTGCTCAGGTATGGCCTCTCAGTGGCTGGAAGGAGAGACAGCATATTGGGCTTGCCATGTCCCTATGCCCATATTTTTAACCAGATTTCTGGTGTCCAGACGCCCCTCCTCTAGGTCTCTACTCTGGAATCCCTCATTTGGTGGGACACCTGAGGTTGAAAAACAAAACAAAACAAATCAACAACAAGAGAACAACGGACTTCTTCCATCCGACACAATGACACCAAACTCTTTGGACGGGGCCAAACCCCCAGAGAGTAAGACCCGTCCATTTCCCATGAAGTCACCCGGAAATTTCACGACCATGAGTGACACGATATCCAGAGACAAAAACTTGAGCAAGAGCCTCACACTCGCCCTTTTTTTATATACCAAAGAGTTGTCCTCATGGTCTGGAGATCAGTCCTGCCATACCTATGACCTGAAACATAAGCCGAGTTTGTGTCTTCAGACAACTGTCCAAACAGCCCTTGCCTACACACCCTACAGGCTCAGGCCCGTGGAGCCACACCTGCCGACTGTGCTAGCCCTCTCCAAGGGAATTGTATGTGCCCATTCCAATGGCCACAACCCTACTAAGAGGATAAACCTCCAAAGTCACTGAGGCCATCCGAATATTTGTGGATTCCCAGGACAAACAAGGGCAATCTGGGCCCATCTGAGCACCTACCGGCACTCAGACCCAGAGTCTGATGTGCCCAGAGGTAAAAAGGAACGAACAGGCCCATAGGCTCCTATAGGATCTATTGCTTTGGTTTCCAGGCATCTCTCCTTAGGTATCCTTAAAAGCCTTAAAACCCTGCTCTTGCGTCGTTCCTTATGGGACATCCTTGAGCCATCCAACAGGTGTCGACTATCCCACAGGAGTCCTTGTTCATGGACCACCTCACAACTCATATCATGGACAGCTTCCAAGGTCACATGATGTCCCCAATCTTCATGGAGTCGGATCATGGAAAGAAACTCCAACCTGAGCCAACAGCTGATCTTCGCCTTGACTTCAGATGCACGTGATCTTGATTTGGCTCTTCAGAGTGCACCCGCTGTGCCCTCACCCCAAAACCTAAGCATAGCTAGCGTTCTCAGACTTCTGTCCTCACTCTCCTGGACCACACGCCCTCCATTTTGGGATTTCCGATGACACAGTGCTGCACTCTGCCTGCCCTCTAGAAGAAAAACGTTGCCCTATGGGTCTACCCAGAAACCTCAAATGAGGATAAACCTGCATGCCACTCAACTGTACACCAATTATATAGTCTAGCCTGTGCACTAATGCCCTGTCTGACACAACCTGAGGCCTGATTTCCCAACCGACACCCAGACAGCTTGCCGTACACTGAGAACATCTGAACCGCCATGGCCTTAGGTTGCCATCTCTTTCCAACCTGGTTTTCAGGCTACAGAAACCTAGACCTTATCTCTACTCATTTCCCATGGGTGAACGTGATGCAGAAATCATAACTCCTCCTTCCCTCTCGCCAGAATCTTGTGGTTGGCATATTATCCAAAGTTAAGTGTAGGACCCCTGTAGGGCCTACAGGAGTAGTAGTAGGGCCCCTGAGGGTAGTGTAGGGTCCCTGAGGCCCTGCCCAAGCTTAAGAGCTGCGGTGGGCACAAACACACATTGGGACCCTCAGTTTGAACCCTATCCTCAAGTAAAGCCTCTAAGTGGCTGGACCAGGAGCCCACATATGGGGCCTGCCATGCCCCAAGTCACCCAATCGTAACCAGAGGTAGAGACATCTAGTCACCCCTAATCAGGGCTCTGCTCTGGAATCCCTCTTTGGTGGGACATTTGAGGTAAGTAAACACAGAAAGGATTCCTCCCACCCACAGAATGACCCCAATCATTGGGATCAGGCCATCCCCCGAGAGAAAGACTCCTCCATGGCCCCTGAGGCCAGCCTGACATTCCACGGCCACTATTGACACAAAATCCAGAGACATAAGCCTCACCCTTAGGTCATAGCCCAAAAAATTCTCCTAATAGTCTGTAGATCGGGCCTGCCATACCTACGTCCCCAAACCGTGTTTTCAGACTTCTATCCTGACATCCCTGTCCCACACACCCTCCAGGCTGAGGCCCCTGGAGCCACACCTCAGGACTGTGCCTGCCCTCTCCAAGGAAATTCTTCCCATTCCATTGGCCACAACCCTACAGATTAGGAGAAACCTCCAAAGTCCCAGAGGCCATTCCAATAGTGTAGGCCGCCCAGTACAAAGAGGGGTGATCTGTCACAAGCTGAGCAACGACCTCAACTCACCCGTAGACAGATATCCCAAGAGAAAGGTATTAAACTGGACAGGCCCCTAGAACGTAATTGGTTCCATTGCTTTTGTTTCTAAGCATCTCTCCTCAGAGGCCTGTTTTCCATTACCAGCAAATGGGGGATTCCAGAGATACTATTCAGAACAAATCTTGTCTCCACTTGGGAAACTTATCCTTTGGAGCTCTGTAAAAACCTCCAGTTAGGAGAAAGCTTCGGGTAACCGGAGCCACCGCCCTATTCCAAGGTCTCCATGGACACAAACCCGCATTATGACCATTCGGCAGGAGAGTACATTTCAACTCAGCCCCGTTGATTACTCCCCCAGAGCCAGAATATCAAACCTGCCTTGTCGCTAGGAGACAACTGGAATGCAAAGCAGACATTCTAGGCATCCATCGTTGGAATCCTGCTCTGGCGCCGTTCCATATGGGATGTCCTGGGAGCCTTCCAACAGGTCTTGACTGTCCTGCAGAAGGAATCCTTGCAGATTGGAGCATCTCACAACTCCTATCGTGGGAAAACCTACATGGCCTCATGAGATGCTCCCCTATATAAAGGGGCCATCATGGACAGAAACTGCAACCTGAGCCAACTTCTGATCCATTGCTTTGGTTTCTATGTATCTCTCCTCAGAGGCCTTGTTTCCATTATCAGAATATGGGGGTTTCCTAACCAAACAATCAGAACAGATCTCATCTCCACATGAGAAACTTGCTCTTTGGAGCTGTGTCAAAACCTCAGGTTAGGAGGATCCTTCAGGGCGCTGGCACCATGGCCCAATTCCAAGGTCTCCAAAGACACAAACTTACATTATGATCCATCCTCAGGAGAGTCCATTTCAAATCAGCCCCCTCGGCTGCTCACCCAGAGCCAGCAGATCAAACCTGCCTTGTCACTAGGAGACAGTTGGAATGCGAGGTGGGCTGCCCAGGCATCCATCCTTAGAACCCTGCTCTGGAGAATTTCTTTATGGGACGTCTTGAATCCAACCAACCTGTCTTGACTGTCTCGCAGAATGAATCCTTGTGGTTTGAAGCATCACACAATCCCACTGTGAGAAAACCTCCATTTCCTCATGATGCCCCACACCTTCATAAATGGGCCATCATGGACAGAAACTCCATCCTAAGCCAAAGTCTGATCCGCGCCCTGAATTCAGAAGCACGAGATCTCGATTCAGCACTTGAGAGTGTGCCTGCTGTGCCCTCGCCCCGAAACCGAAGCCTAACTTGTGTTCTCAGACTTCCGTCTTCACAATCCTGGCCACACCCCTCCAGTTTGGCAATTCTGGAGACACAATGCAGCACTCTGCCTGCCCTCCAGAAGAAATATGTTGCCCTATAGGGCTAACCAGAAATGCCAAATGAGTAACAACCTGCATGCCTCTCGACCATACCTCAATTATACAATCTAGCCTGTGCACTAAAGCCCTGTCTGACACAGCCTGTAGGCAGACCTCCAGTCCAACACCCAGACAGCTGGCCGTACACTGAGCATATCAAACCCACAATGGCTTTCGGCCATCATCTCTACCCAACCTCAGTTTTCACCTTCAGAACCTAGACCTTATCTCCACTCACTGCTCAGGAGTGAACGTGATACAATAATCAGAACTTCTCCTTCGCCATGGCAAGAAACCTTGTGGTTGGCATGTGGTCCAACGTTCATTGTAGGAGAAAGCAGCATGGACTATGAGGCCCCACCTATCCCTGAGGGCTACAATTTGCACAAACACACATTGTGACCCTCAGCGTGAGCCCTATCCTCATGTAAAGCCTCTTAGTGACTGGAACAACAGCCCACATATGGGGCTTGCCAAGACCCTAGTCCCCCAATCTCAACTAGAGCTAGGGATGTCTAGTCACCCCTACTCAGGGCACTGCTCTGGAATCCCTCTTTGTTGGGACACCTGAGGTAAAAAAAAAAAAAAAAAAAAAAAAAAAAAAAAAAAAAACAAATACAGAAAGGAGTCTTCCCATCCACAGAATGATCCCAACCACTTGGGATCAGGCCAAATCACCAGAGAAAGACTTGTCCATGGCCCTTGAGGACACCCCGACATTCCACGGCCACCGTAGGCACAAAATCCAGAGACAAAAGCCTGAGCAAACGCCACATACTTGCCCTTTGTTCATAGCCCGGAAAATTCTCACGGTCTGTAGATCGAGCCTTCATACATACATCCCCAAACCTAAGCTGAGTTTGTGTTTTCAGACTTCTGTCCCCACAGTCCTGGCCCACACACCATCCAAGCTGGGGCCCCTGGAGCCACACCTGAGGTCTGTGGCTTCCTTCTCCAAGGGAATTCTGCCATTTCCATTGGCCACAACCCTATAGATTAGGAGAAACCTTCAAACTCCACGAGGCCAACCCAATAGTGTTGGCTGCCCAGGACAAACAGGGATGATCTTTCACAAGTTAAAAAACTACCTCCACTCAGACCCAGAGACAGATATCCCCAAAGAATAAGATTGAACTGGACAGGCACTTAGGCCCTAATCAGATCCATTGCTTTTGTTTCCAGGCATCTCTCCTCAGAGGCCTGGTTACCAATACCAGCATATGGGGGATTACTGAGGCACTCATAGAAAAATCTCGTCTCTACATAGGAAATGTACTCTTTGGAGCTCTATAAAAACTTCTGTTTAGGAGAATCTTTCAGGGCCCCGGATCAAGCTCCCCATTCTAAGGTCTCCATGGACTTAAACCAACATTATAATCTATCCTCGGTAGAGTCCATGTCAACTCATCCCCCTTGGTTTCTCCCCCAGGGCCTGCAGATCAAACCTGCCTTGTTGCTAGGAGACAACTAGAATGGGAGGCGGGCTGCCCAGGCATCCATCCTTAGAACCCTGCTCTGGAGTCGTTCCATATGGGACATCCTAGAGCCATCCAACAGGTCTCAAGTGTCCCACAGAGGGAATCTTTGCAGTCTGGTGCATCTCACAACTCCCATTGTGGGAAAATCTTCATGGCCTCTTGAGACACTCCACTTTATAAAGGGGCCATCATGGACAGAAACTCCAACCTGAGCAAACGTCTGATATTCGCCCTGGCTTCAGGTGCATGAGATCCTGATTCAGCTCTGCAGAGTGTGCCTTCTGTGCCCTCACCCCAAAAACTAAGCCTAGCTTGTGTTCTCAGGCTACCGTCCTCACACCCCTGGCCCAAAAGCCCTACAATTTGGCAATACTGGGGCCACAATGCAGCACTCTGCCTGCCCTCCAGAAGAAAAACGTTGCCTTATGGAGCTACCTAGAAACCCGAATGAGGATCAACTGAACGCCACTCCACTGCACCCCAAATATACAGTCTACCCTGTCTAATGCCCTGTCTGACACAGCATGAGCCCACACCTCCAGACCTACGCTCAACAGCTAGCCACACACTGAGCTCATTGTACCCATCAGGTCCTTAGGTCTTCATCTCTTCCCAACCTCGGTTTTCAGGTTTCAGAACCTAGACGTAAACTCCAATCACTGTACAGGGGTGAACGTGATGCTGAAATCACAACTCTTCCTTCGCCATGGCCGGAAACCTTGTGGTTGGCATATTCTCCAACGTTCAGTGTAGGAGAATCCAGCGTGGCCCATGAGGCCCTTCCCATGCTTGAGGGCCTTGTTGGGCAAAAATAGGCATTGTGACCCTCAGCATGAGCCCTGTCCTCAAGGAAGACCTCTCAGTGTCTGAATCAAGAGCCCACATATTGGACTTGCCATGCCCCTAGGCACCCAAACTTAAACAGAGGTGGGGTTATCCAATTGTCCCTACCAAGGACTCTGCTCTGGAATCCCTCTTTTATTGGCACACATGAGGTACATAAAATAAAATGAAAAAACAGAGAGGACAACTCCCTTCCCACAGAATTTACCCAGACTCTTGGGTTTGGGTCAAATCCTCAGAGAAGGAAAGCCGTCCACAACTCATGAGGCCATGCCAGCATTCGACCCACATTGTTGACACAAATCCAGAGACAAAACCTGAGCAAGCACCTCAAAATCACCCTTTTTCAAATCCCGAAGTGTTATCACGGTCTGTAGATTGGGCGTGCCATACCTATGTCCCCAATTCTAATCGGAGTTTGTGTTTTCAGACTTCTGTCCCCACAGGCCTGGCCCACACACCCTCAAGGCTGGGCCCCTAGAGCCAAACTCAGAACTGTGCCTGCCCTCTCCAGGGAATTTCTGCCCATTCCATTGGCCACATCCCTATAGATTAGGAAAAACTCCAAAGTCCCGAGGCCATTCCCAATATTATAGGCTGCCCAGGAAAAACAGGGGCGATCTGACACAAGCCGAGCAACTTCCTCCCCTCAGATCCATAGACACGTATCCCCAGGAAAGAGATTGAACCGGACAGGCACCTAGGCCCTAATCATATCCATTGCCTTTGTTTCCAGGCATCTCTCCTCAGAGGCCTGGTTTCCAATACCAGCCTATGGGAGATTCCTTAGGCACTCATCAAAACAATTCTCTTCTCTACATAGGAAACGTACTCTTTAGAGCTCCATCAAAACCTCCGGTTATGAACATCCCTCAAGGCCCCGGATCAAGCAAGCCATTCCAAGGTCTCCATGGACACAAATGCACATTATGACCCATCCTCAACTCATCCATTTCAACACACCCGCGTCGGTTACTCCCCTAGATCCAGCAGATCGAACTTGCCTTGGCGCTATGAGACACCTGGAATGGGAGGCAGGCTGCCAGGCATCCATCCTTAGAACCCTGCTCTGGATAACTTCCTTATGGGATGTCCTGGAGCCATCCAGCAGGTCTCGACTGTCCCACGGAAGGAATCATTGCGGTTTGGAGCATCTCACAATTCCCATCGTGGGAAAACCTCCATGGCCTCGTGACACCCTCCCCTTCCTGAAGGGGCCGTCATGGACAGAAACTCCAACCTGAGCCAACGTCTGATCCTAGCTCTGTCTTCAGGTACACGGGAAGTCGAATCATCTCTGCAGAGGGTTCCTGCCGTCCCCTCACTCCGAAATCTAAGTCTGGCTTGTGTTCTCAGAATTTTTTCCTCACACTCCTGGCCCACAATCCTTCCAGTTTGGGAATTCTGGAGCCACTATATGGCACTGTGTCTTCCTTCCAGAAGAAAAATGTTGCCCTCTGGGGCTACCCAGTAACTACAAATGAGTACCAACCTGCACGAAACTCGACTGCACCCCAATGATACAGTCTAGCCTGGGCACTAATTCCCTGTCTGCCACAGCCTGAGCCTGCACCTCCCAACCCACACTCAACAGCTGCCCGAACACTGAGCACATCAGTCACACCATGGCCTTAGGTCTTCATCTCTTCCCAACCTCAGTTTACAGGCTTCAGAACCTAGACCTTAAATCCAATCACAGTCCAGGAGTGAAAGTGTTGCAGAAATTAGAACTCCTTCTTCCCCATGGCCAGAAAACTTGTGGTTGCCATATTGTGCAACGTTCAGTGTAGGAGAAACCAGCATGGTACATTAGGCCACGCCGTGACTTGAGGGGCTCCTTGGGCACAAAAACACATTGTGAAACTCAATGTGAGCCCTATGCTCAAGGAAGGCCTCTCAGTGTCTGGACCAAGAGCCCACATATGGGGCTTGCCATGTTCTAAGGTCCCAATGTTAACCAGATTTCTGGTTGTCCAGTCGCCCCTCCCCAGGAATCTGCTGTGGAATCCCTCTTTTGGTGGTCCACCTGAGGTAAAAAAAAAAAAAAAAAAAAAAAACTCTTGGGATTGGGTCAAACCCCAGAAAGGGAGCCTCATCGATGGCCCATGAGGACACGTGGACATTCCATGGCAATCGGTGACACATATCCAGAAAAAAAAAAAAAAATAAGCATGTGCAAGCACCTCACTTTCGCCCTTTGTTCATATCCCGAAGAGTTCTCCTCACGGTCTATGTATCGGGCCGGCCATACCTACAGACCCAAACCTAAGTGGAGTTTGTGTTTCCAGACTTTTGTCCAAATAGCCCTGGACCACACATGCTCCACACTTGGGTCCCTGGAGCCACACCTCAGGACTGTGCTTCCCTTTCAAGAGAATTCTTCCCATTCCATTGGCCATAACCTTACAAATTAGGAAAATCCTCCAAAGTAACCGAGGCCATCCCAATAGTGTAGGCCGCCCAGGACAAACAGGTGTGATCTCAAACCAGCTGAGCAACTACCTCCAGACCAAAGATGTCCCCAGAGAAGAATATTGAACCGGACAGGCCCCTAGGCCCTAATCAGATCCATTGCTTTGGTTTCCAAGCATCTCTCCTCAGAGGCCTCATTTCCAATACCAGCAAATGGTGGTTTCCTGAGGCACCAATAAGAACAAATCTCGTCTCCCCATGGAAAACTTGCTCATTGGAGCTTTGTTATAACCTCTGGTTAGGAGAATCCTTCAGGGCCCTGGTGCCACTGCCCTATACCAAGGTCTCAATGGACTCAAACCAACATTAAGACCATCCTCAGGAAAGTCCATGTCAACTCATTTAAGAACATCCTCAGGAAAGTCCATTCCAACTCAGCCCCCTCTGATGCTTCCCCAAGCCAGCAGATCAAACGTTTCTTGTTGCTAGGAGACAATTGGAATTGAGGCTGTCTGCCCAGGCATCCATACTTAGAACCCTGTTCTGGAAAAATACCTTATGAGACGTCCTGGAGCCATCCAACAAATCTTAATTGTCCCACAGAAGGAATCCTTGCGGTTTGGAGCATCTCACAACTCTAATAGTGGGAAAACCCCCATGGCCTCATAATGCCCCCCCTTCATGAAGGGGCCAACATGGACAGAAACTCCTACCTGAGCCAAAGTCTGATCCTCGACCTGACTTCAGACTCATGAGATCTCAATTCAGCTCTGCAGAGTGTGCCTGCCATGTCCATTCCCCGAAACCTAAGCCTAGCTTGTGTTCTCAGACTTCCGTCCTCACTCTCCTGGCCCACAAGCCCTCCAGTTTGGGAATTCCGAAGCCACAATGCAGAACTCTGCCTGCCCTCCAGAAGAAAAACTTTGCCCTATGCTGCTAATAAGAAACCCCAAATGATTATCGAATGCATGCCACTCGACTGTAAAGCAATTATACAGCATACCGTGAATAGTAGTGCCCTGTCTGGCACAGCCTGAGACAAGACATCCCAAACGACACTTAGACAGCTGCCTCCAAACTGGACACAAGGGACCCGCTATGGCTGTAGTTCGTCATCTCTTCCCAACCTCGGTTTTCAGGCTTCAGAACCTAGACCTTATCTCCAATCACTGCCCAGGGGTGAACGTGATGCAGAAATTAGAATTCCTCCTTCCCCATGGCCAGAAACCTTGTGGTTGGCATGTTGTCCAACGTTCAATGTGGGAAATCCTTCATTGTCGGAAAGGCCACGCCAGTGCTTGAGGGCCGCCTAGGGCACAGACATGCATTGTGACCTGTAGCGTGAGTCCCGTATTAAAGTAACGCCTCTCAGTGGCTGGACCAAGATCCTGCATATGGGGCTTGTCATATCCATAGGCCCCCAGGCTTAACCAGAGAGTGAGTATTCCAGTTGTCAGTACCCACTGCTATGCTCCAGAATCCCTCTACTGGGGGGACACATGAAGCAGAAAACAGGACTCTTCCCTTCCCACAGAATGACCCCAAACTCTTGGGTGCTGGACAAACTACCAGAGAGGGAGACTTCTACGACCCATGAGGCAACTCCTACATTAAACGGCCATTGTGGACAAAATATCCAGAGACAAAAGACTGAGCGAATGCCTCCCTCTCACCCTTCTTTCATATCCATAGGAGCTCTCCTCACGGACTGTAGATCAGGCCTGCCATAACCTCGGCCCCAAACCTGAGCTGAGTTTGGGTTTTTGGATGTCTGTCTGCACAGCTGTGGCCCACACCGCCTCCAGGCTGGGGTCACTGGAGCCACACCACAGAACTGTGCCTGCTCTCTCCTAAGAAACTGCCCGTTCCATTGGCCACAACTCTACAAAATAGTAGAAACCTCAAGGTCCCCAAGGACATTCCACTACCTCAAGCCGCACTGGACAAACAGGGGCATTATGACACCAGCAGAGCAACTACTACCTCCATGCAGACACACAAACTGATATCCGCAGAGACAGAAGATTGAACCAGACAGGCCCCTAGGCCCTATTATAAACTCTTGCTTTGGTGTCCAGGTAGCACTCCTCAGAGGTCTGGGTTCGAAGACCAGCATATGGGGCTATCCTGAGGCACCAGACAGAACACCTCTCATCTCCACATGGAAAGCTTCCTTGTTGGAGTTGTGTCAAACCCTTCAGGATGGAGAATCCTGCAGAGTCCCTTAGCTACTGCCACATTCCAAGGTCTCCATGGCCACCAACCCACATTATGACTCATCCTCAGGAAACTCCAGTTAAACTCAGCCTTCTGGGTAGCTCACCCAAGAGCCTGCAGATTGAGCGTGCCTTGTCTCGACCAGGCAATGGGAAGGTGAGTTGGCTTTTCTCGGCATCCATGCTTAGGCCCCTGTTCTCCAGTCTTTCTGTATGGGGCATCCTGGAACCATCCAATAGTACTCGACTGTCCTGAAGAAGGAAACTTTGAAGTTTGGAGCAGCTCACAACTCCCAGCGTAGGGAAACCTCCCTGGCCTCATGACGCCCCCACCCCCTTCAGGAAGGGGCCGTCATGGACACAAACTCCAGCTTGAGGCAACATCTGATATTCGCCCTGACCTCAGATGCAGGAGATCTCGATTCAGCCTCTGCACAGTGGGCCCAAACCTCGTGCTACCTTGTGTTTTCAGACTTCCTTCCTCACACTCCTGGCAAACATGTCCTCAAGACTTGGAATTCTGGAACCAAAATGCAGCCCTATGCTGGCTCTCCAGAAGAAAAACGTTGCTCTATGGGGATCTCCATAAACCCCTAATGAGGATCAACCTGCTCGGTTCTCGACCTCACCCCAATTGGATTGTTCGGGTTGTCCATTCATCCCTCCCCAGAGCTCTGCTTTGGAATCCCTCTTTTGATGGGACACCTGAGGTAACAAAACTAAAAGGATTCCTCCCATCCTTCAGATTGACCCAAAACAATTGGGATTGGACCAAATTCACAGAGAGGAAGTCTCGTCCATGGCCCATGAGGCCTCCCCGAGATTCCACAGCCATCGTTGACAACAAATCCAGAGACAAAAGTCTGAGCAAGCGCCTCACACTCGCTCTTTTGTCGTATCCCGAAGAGTTCTCCTCACGGTCTGTAGATAGGGCCTCCCATACCTACTTCCCAAACCTAAGCCGAGTTTGTGTTTTCAGACTTCTGTCCCCACATTCCTGGCCCACAGACCCTTCAGGCTGGGGCCCCTGGAGCCACACATCAGGACTGTGCCTGTCCATACCACGGGAATTTTGCCCATTCCATTGTCCACAATCGTACAAATTAGGAAAAACCTCCAGAGTCCCCAAGGACATCCCAATAATGTAGGCCGCCCAGGAAAAACAAGGGTCATCTGAACCAGCTGAGCATCTACCTCTACTCAGCGTAGATGGATGTCCCCAGAGAAGATTTAATCAGACAGGCCCCTAGGCCTGAATCAGATTCATTGCTTTCGGTTACAGGTATCTCTCCTCAGAGGCCTGGTTTCCAATATTAGCATATGGGGATATCATGAGGCAGCAATCAGAACAAATCTCTTCTTCACATGGGAAAATTATCCTTTGAAGATGTCTCAAACCTCCAGTTAGAAGAATCCTTCAGGGCCTGTGTGCCACTGCCCCATTACAAGGTCTCCATAGACACAAAAACATATTAGGACCCATCCACAGGAGAGTCCATTTCAACTGAGCCTATTTGGTTGCTCCGCGAAATCCAGCAGATCTAACTTGTCTTGTTGCTAGGAGACAATTGGAATGTGAGGTGGCCTACCCCGCCATCCATCCTTAAAACCCTGCTCGGAATCGTTGGCCTGGAGCCAACCAACAGGTCTCAATTGTCCTGCAGAAAAATCTTTGCAGTTGGGAGCTTCTCAGAACTCCCATCGTGAGAGAACCCCCATGGCCACATGATCCCCCCCCTTCATAAAGGGGCCATCAGGGACATAAGGTCCAACCTGAGCGATCGTCTGATCCTCACCCTTACTTTAGATGCACGAGATCTCGGTTCAGGTCTGTAGATTGTGCCTGCCATGTCCTCACCTAGAAACCTAAGCCTTGCTTGTGTCGTCAAACTTCTGTCCACAGACTACTGGCTCACAAGCCCTCCAGTTTGTCAATCCAGAACTACAATGCAGCACTCTACCTGCCCTGTAGAAGAAATACATTGCCCTCTGGGGCTACCTAGAAACCCCAAATGAAGATCAACCTGCACGACACTTGGCTATACCCAAAATATATAGGATGACCTGGGCAAGAATGCCCTTTCTGACACAGCCTGAGCCTGGGCCTCCTGGGCCCACCCAGACAGCTGGCTACAAACTGAGAACTTCAGACCCCCCATGGCCTTAGGTCGTTATCCCTTCCCAACCTCAGTTTTCAGGCTTCAGAACCTAGACCTTATCTCCAATCACTACCCAGGTTGGAAAATGATGCAGAAATCAGAACTCTTTCCCGATGGCAGGAAAACTTGTGGTTGGCTTGTTGTCCAACGTTCAGTGTAGTGGAAACCAGTGTGTCTCCTGAGGCCCCGCCATTGCTCGCGGTCCAGATAGGTAGCAAACACACATTGTGACCCTCAGCCTAAGCCCAGTCCTCAGGTAAGGACTCTCAGTGGCTGGATGAAGAGACAGCATATTGGGCTTGCCATGCCCCTAGTCCCCAATTTTTAACCATAGTTCGTGTTGTCCCTTCACTCTTCCCCAGGGCTCTGCTTTGGAATTCCTCTTTTGGTGGGACACCTGATGTAACAACCCTGAAAGGAGTCCTCCATCCAACAGATTGACGAAAAACATTTGGGATCGGGCCAAATCCACAGAGAGCCAGATTCGTCCATGGACCATGAGGCCTCCTCGACATTCCACGGCCATCGCTGATACAAAATCCAGACACAAAAGCCTAAGCAAGCGCCTCAGACTCGCACTATCTTCATATCCTGAAGATGTCTTCTCATGGTTTGTAGATCGGGCCTGCCATACCTACATCCCCAAACATAAGCTGGGTTTGTGTTTTCAGACTTCTGTCCTCAATGTCCTGGGCCACATACCCTCCAGGCTGGGGACCCTGGAGCCACACATTAGGACTGTGCCTACCCAATACATGGGAATTCTGCCCATTCCATTGTGCAAAATCGTACAAATTAGGAGAACCCTCCAAAGTCCCTGAGGCCATGCCAATAGTATAGGTCGCCCGGGACAAAAAAGGGCAGGCTGACAACAGCTGAGCATCTAACTCCATTCATACCCGAGAAGGATGTCCCCAGAGAAGAAGATTGAACCCGACAGGACCCTAGGCCAAAATCGGATCCATTGCTTTGGTTTACAGGCATGTCTCCTCAAAACCCTGGATTCCAATACCAGCATTGGGGTTTTCCTGAGGCACCCATCAGAACAAACCTCGTCTCCACAAGGAAACTTGTGCATGGGAGCTATGTCAAAAGCCTAGGAGAATACTTCAGGGTCACGGTGCCACCACCCCATTCCAAGGCCCTCATGGACACAAACACACATTCGACCCATCCTCAGGAAAGTCCATTTCAACTCAGCCACCCCGATTGCTCCCGCAGAGCCATCAGATCTAAACTGCCTTGTCACTAGGAGACAATTGGAATGCGAAGCGGGCTTCTCAGGCATCCATCCTCGAACGTTGGTCTGGACTCATCCATATGGGATGTCCTGGAGCTGTCCAACAGGTCTCAATTGTCCCACAGAAGGAATCCTTGGAGGGGGCATCCCACCACTCCCAACGTGGGAAACCTCCACGGCATCGAGATTTGGCTCCCTTTATGAGGGGGCCGTCATGAACAGAAAATCCAGGCTGAGCCAACGTCAGATCCTCGTTCTGAGTTCAGATGCATGAGATATTGCTTCAGATCTTCAGGGGGTACATGCCGTGCCCTCGCCCTGAAACCCAAGTCTAGCTGTCCCTAGGACCCAATTTTAACCAGATTTCTGGTTATCCAATCGCCCCTCCCTAGGGCTCTACTCTGGAAACCCTCATTTGGTGGGACCCCTGAGTATGAAAAACAAAACAAAACAAAACAACAACAACAAAAAACGGACTTCTTCCGTCCCACAGAATGATCCCAAACTCTTTAGATTGGGCCAAACCCCCAGGGAGTAAGACTCGTACATTTCACATGAAGTCACCCGGAAATTTCATGACCATGAATGGCATGATATCCAGAGATAAATACTTGAGCAAGAGCCTCACACTCGCCCTTTTTTCATATCCCGAAGAGTTCTCCTCATGGTCTGTAGATCAGTCCTGCCATACAAATGACCGGAAACATAAGCCGAGTTTCTGTTTTCAGACAACTGTCCAAACAGCCATGGCCTAAACAGGCTACAGGCCCGTGGAGCCAAGCTGAGGACTGTACTTGCCCTCTCCAAGGGAATTCTGTGTGCCCATTCCAATGGCCACAACGCTATTAATAGGATAAACCTCCAATGTCCCTGAGGCCATCCCAATAGTGGTGGCTTCCCATGACAAACAGGAGCAATCTGAGCCCATCTGAGAACCTACCTGCACTCAGACTTGTAGACTGATATCCCCAGAGTTAAAAAGGAACGAACAGGCCCCTAGGCCCTAATCGGATCCATTGCTTTGGTTTCCAGGCATCTCTCCTCAGAGGCCTGGATTTCAGTAGCAGCATATGGCTGTTTCTTGACTCACCCACCAGAACAATTCTCATCTACACATGGGAAACTTGCACAATGGAGCTATGTGAAAGCCACTTTTTAGGAGAACCCTTCATGGCCCCAGTGCCACCGCGTCATTCCAAGGTATCCATAGACACAAAAACACATTAGGACCCATCGACAGGAGAGTCCATTTCAACTCAGTGTATTCGGTTGCTCCGCGAGATCCAGCAGATCTAACGTGTCTTGTTGCTAGGAGACAATTGGAATGCGAGGTTGACTACCCCGCCATCCATCCTTAGAACCCTGCTTGGAATCGTTAGCCTGGAGCCAATCAACAGGTCTCAATTTTCCTGCAGAAGAATCTTTGAAGTTGGGAGCTTCTCACAACTCCCATCATGAGAAAACACCCATGGTCTCGTGATCCCCCCCCCTTCATGAAGTGGCCCTCAGGGACATAAGGTCCAGCCTGAGCATTCGTCTGATCCTCACCCTGACTTCAGATGCACGAGATCTCGGTTAAGATCTGTAGATTGTGCCTGCCATGTCCTCACACAGAAACCTAAGCCTAGCTTGTGTCCTCAGACTTCCGTCCTCAGACTAATGGCCCACAAGCCCTACAGTTTGGCAATCCAGAATTATAATGCAGCACTCTGCTTGCCCTCCAGAAGAAAAACATTGCCTTCTGGGGCTACCCAGAAACCCAAAATGAAGATCAACCAGCATGCCACTTGGCTGTACCCAAAATATATAGGCTGACCTGGGCAATAGTGCCCTTTCTGACAGAGGCTGAGCCTGGACCTCCTAGCCCCAACCATACAGCTGGCCGCTCACTGAGCACATCAGACCAGCCATTGCCTTAGGTCCTTATCTCTTCCTAGCCTCGGTTTTCAGGATTTAGAACCTAGACCTTAACTCCAATCACTGCCCATGTTTGAAAATGATGCAGAAATCAAAACTCTTTCCCGATGGCAAGAAACCTTGTGGTAGGCTTGTTGCATAATGTTCAGTGTAGTGGATACCAGTGTGTCCAATGAGGCCCCGCCATTGCTCGCGGGCCACATAGGTGGCAAACAAACATTGTGACCCTCAGCCTTAGCCCAGTCCTCAGGTAAGGCCTCTCAGTGGCTGGATGAAGAGACAGCATATTGGGCTTGCCATGCTCCTAGGCCCCAATTTTTAACAATAGTTCGGGTTGTCCCTTCACTCTTCCCCAGGGCTCTGCTTTGGAACTCCTCTATTGTTGGGACACCTGAGGTAACAACCCTGAAAGGAGTACTCCATCCAACAGATTGATGAAAAACTGTTGGGACTGGGCAAAATCCACAGAGAGCAAGATTCGTCCATGGCCCATGAGGCCTCCTCGACATTCCACGGCCATCGCTGAAACAAAATCCAGAGACAAAAGACTGAGCAAGCGCCTCAGACTCGCACTATCTTCATATCCTGAAGATGTCTTCTCATGGTTTGTAGATCGGGCCTGCCACACCTACATCCCCAAACATAAGCTGAGTTTGTGTTTTCAGACTTCTGTCCTCAAAGTCCTGGGCCACACACCATCCAGGCTGGGGACCCTGGAGCCACACATTAGGACTGTGCCTACCCAATCCATGGGAATTCTGCCCATTCCATTGTCCAAAATCGTACAAATTAGGAGAACCCTCCAAATTCCCTGAGAACATCCCAATAGTATAGGTCGCCCGGGACAAAAAAGGTCAGTCTGTCACCAGCTGAGCATCTACCTCCACTCATACCCTAGATGGATGTCCCCAGAGAAGAAGATTGAACCAGACAGGACCCTAGGCCAAAATCGGATCCATTGCTTTGGTTTACAGGCATGTCTCCTCAAAACCCTGGATTCCAATACCAGCATTGGGGTTTTCCAGAGGCACCCATCAGAACAAACCTCGTCTCCACAAGGAAACTTGTGTATGGGAGCTATGTCAAATGCTTAGGAGAATACTTCAGTGTCCCGGTGCCACCGCCCCATTCCAAGGCCCTCATGGACACAAACACACATTAGACCCATCCTCAGGAAAGTCCATTTCAAATCAGCCACCCCGGTTGCTCCCGCAGAGCCATCAGATCTAAACGCCTTTTCGCTAGGAGACAATTGGAATGCGAGGCGGGCTTCCCAGGCATCCATCCTTGAACGTTGGTCTGGACTCATCCATATGGGATGTCCTGGAGCTGTCCAACAGGTCTCAATTGTCCTGCAGAAGGAATCCTATGAGGGCGCATCCCACCACTCCAAACGTGGGAAAACCTCCACGGCCTCGAGATTCGGCTCCCTTCATGAAGGGGCCGTCATGAACAGAAAATCCAAGCTGAGCCAACGTCTGATCCTCGCTCTGACTTCAGATGCATGAGATTTTGCTTCAGATCTTCAGGATGTAAATGCCGTGCCCTCGCCCTGAATCCCAAGTCTAGCTTGTGTTCTCAGACTTCCGTCCTCACACTCCTGGCCCCGAAGCCCACAAGTTTGGCAATTCCGGACCATCATTGCAGCACTCTGCCTGCCTTCGAGAAACAAAATATTGCCGAATGAACTGCCCGGGCACATTAAATGAGAATAAACCTACACGGCACTCGAATGTACCCAAATTATATAGTCTAACCTGGGCAGTAATGCACTGCCTGACACACCCTGAGCCGGGAACTCCTGAACAACACCCAGACAGCAGACCGCACCCTGAGCCCATAAGACCCGCCGTGGCCTTAGGTCATCATCTCTTCCCTACCTCAGTTTTCAGGCTTCAGTACCTAGACCTTATCTCCAATCACTGCCCAGGGGTGACTGTGATGCAGTAATCAGAACTCTTCCTTACCCATGGCAAGAAACCTTATGGTTGGCATGTTTTCCAACGTTCAGTGTAGGGGAAACCAGCATTCACATTGAGGCCCCGCCCATTCTTGAGTGCGACGAGGGCATAAACACGCATTGTGACACTCAGCGTGAGTCCTGTCCTCTAGTATGTCCTCTCAGTGGCTAGACCATTAGATGCCATAATGGCTTGACATGTCCCTAGGCCCCAAATTTAAACCAGATTTCTGGTTGTCCAGTCGCCCCTCCCCAGGGCTCTACTCTGGAATCCCTCATTTGGTGGAGTTTGAAAAACAAAACAAAACAACAAGAACAACAACAACAACAAAAAAAAACGGACTTCTTCCATCCCACAGAATGACCCAAAACTCTTTGGACGGGGCCAAACCCCAGAGAGTACGGCTCGTCCATTTCCCATGAAGTCACCCGGATATTTCATGACCATGAATGGCACGATATCCAGAGATAAAAAATTGAGCAAGGGCCTCACACTCGCCCATTTTTCATATCCCGAACAGTTCTAATCATGGTCTCTAGATCAGTACTGCCATACCTATGACCTGAAACATAATCCGAGTCTGTGTTTTCAGACAACAGTCCATAAAGCCCAGGCCTACACACCCAACAGGCTCAGGCCCCTGGAGCCAACCTGAGGACTGTACTTGCCCTCTCCAAGGGAATTCTGTGTGCCCATTCCAATGGCCACAACCCTACTAATAGAATAAACCTCCAAAGTCCATGAGCCCATCCCAATAGTGGCGGCTTCCCAGGACAAACAGGAGCAATCTGAGCCCATTTGAGAACCTACCTGCACTCAGACTCATAGACTGATATCCCCAGAGGTAAAAAGGAACGAACAGGAACCTAGGCCCTAATCGGATCCATTGCTTTGGTTTGCAGGCATCTTCCTCAGAGGCCTGGATTTCAGTACCAGCATATGGCTGTTTCTTGACTCACCCATCAGAAAAAAACTCATCTACACATGGGAAACTTGCACGTGGGAGGTGTGTCAAAGCCTCTTTTTAGGAGAACCCTTCAGGGCCCCAGTGCCACCGCTTCATTCGAAGGTCTCCATAGACACAAAATCATATTAGGACACATGCACGGGAGAGTCCAGTTCAACTCAGCATATTCGGTTGCTCCGCGAGATCCAGCAGATCTAACGTGTCTTGTTGCTAGGAGACAATTGGAATGCGAGGTGGGCTACCCCGCCTTCCATCCTTAGAACTCTGCTCAGAATCATTGGCCTGAGCCAACCAACAGGTCTCAATTTTCCTGCAGAAGAATCTTTGCAGTAGGGAGCTTCTCACAACTCCCATCGTGAGAAACCCCCATGGCCTCGTGATACCTCCCCTTCATGAAGGGGCCATCAGGGACATAAGGTCCAACCTGAGAAATAGTCTGACCCTCACCCTGACTTCAGATGCACGAGATCTCGATTCAGGTCTGTATATTGTGCCTGCCATGTCCTCACACAGAAACATAAGCCTAGCTTGTGTCCTCAGACTTCCGTCCTCAGACTAATGGCCCACAAGCCCTACAGTTTGGCAAACCAGAATTACAATGCAGCACCCTGCTTGCCAACCAGAAGAAAAACATTGCCCTCTGGGGCTACCCAGAAACCCCAAATGAAGATCAACCTGCACGCCTCTAGGCTGTACCCAAAATATATAGGCTGACCTGGGCAATAATGCCCTTTCTGACAGAGCCTGAGCCTGGACCTCCTGGCCCCACCCAGACAGCTTGCCGCTCACTGAGCACATAGGACCAGCCATTGCCTTAGGTTGTTATCTCTTCCCAACCTCGGTTTTCAGGATTCAGATCTTAGAACTTATCTCCAATCACTGCCCAGGTTTGAAAATGATGCAGAAATCAGAACTCCTTCCCTATGTCAAGAACCTTGTGGTTGGCTTGTTGTCAAATGTGCAGTGCATGGAAACCTGTTTGTCCGATGAGGCCCCGCCATTGCTCGCGGGCCACATAGGTGGCAAACTCACATTGTGACCCACAGCCTTAGCCCAGTCCTCAGGTAAGGCCTCTCAGTGGCTGGATGAAGAGACAGCATATTGGGCTTGCCATGCCCATAGGCCCCAATTTTTAACCATAGTTCGGGTTGTCCCTTCATTCTTCCCCAGGGCTCTGCTTTGGAATTCCTCTTTTGGTGGGACACCTGAAGTAACAAACCTGAAAGGAGTCCTCCATCCAACAGATTGACGAAAAACAATTGGGATCGGGCCAAATCCACAGAGAGCAAGATTCGTCCATGGCCCATGAGGCCTCCTCGACATTCCACGGCCATCGCTGAAACAAAATCCAGAGACAAAACTGAGCAAGCGCCTGAGACTCGCACTTTCTTCATATCCTGAAGATGTCTTCTCATGGTTTGTAGATCGGGTTGCCATACGTATGTCCCCAAACATAAGCTGAGTTTGTGTTTTCAGACTTCTGTCCTCAAAGTCCTGGGCCACACACCATCCAGGCTGGGGACCCTGGAGCCACACATTAGGACTGTGCCTACCCAATCCATGGGAATTCTGCCCATTCCATTGTCCAAAATCGTACAAATTAGGAGAACCCTCCAAATTCCCTGAGGACATCCCAATAGTATAGGTCGCCCGGGACAAAAAAGGTCAGTCTGACACCAGCTGAGCATCTACCTCCACTCATACCCTAGATGGATGTCCCCAGAGAAGAAGATTGAACCAGACAGGACCCTAGGCCAAAATCGGATCCATTGCTTTGGTTTACAGGCATGTCTCCTCAAAACCCTGGTTTACAATACCAGCATTGGGGTTTTCGTGAGGCACCCATCAGAACCAAACTCGTCTCCACAAGGAAACTTGTGCATGGGAGCTATGTCAAAAGCAGAGGAGAATACTTCAGGTTCCCGGTGCCACCGCACCATTCCAAGGCCCTCATGGACACAAACACACAATAGACCCATCCTCAGGAAAGTCCATTTCAACTCAGCCACCCCGGTTGCTCCCCCAGAGCCATCAGATCTACACTGCCTTGTCGCTAGGAGACAATTTGAATGCGAGGCGGGCTTCCCAGGCATCCATCCTAGAACGTTGGTCAAGACTCATCTATATGGGATGTCCTGGAGCTGTCCAACAGGTCTCAATTGTCCCACAGAAGGAATCCTTGGAGGGGGCATCCCACCACTCCCAACGTGGATAAACCTCCACGCTCTCGAGAATCCGCTCCCTTCATGAAGGGTCCGTCATGAACAGGAAATCCAAGCTGAGCCAACGTCTGATCCTCGCTCTGACTTCAGAAGCATGAGATATTGCTTCAAATCTTCAGGGGGTCGTGCCGTGCCCTCGCCCTGAAACCCAAGTCTAGCTTGTGTCTCAGAATTCCATCCTCACACTCCTGGCCCTGAAGCCTACAAGTTTGGCAATTCCAGACCATCATTGCGGCACTCTGCCTGAACTCTAGAAAAAATATATTGCATAATGAACTGTCCGGGCACATTAAATGAGAATAAACCTACACGGCACTCGAATGTACCGAAATTATATAGTCTAACCTGGGCAGTTTTGCACTGTCTGACACAACCTGAGCCGGGACCTCCTGAGCAACACCCAGACAGCTGACCGCACACTGAGCACATCAGACCCGCCATGGCCAAGGGTCATCACATCAGCCCTACCTCATTTTTCAGGATTCAGAACCTAGACCTTATCTCCAATCACTGCCCATGGGTGACTGTGATGCAGAATTCAGAACTCATGCTTACCCAAGGCAAGAAACCTTGTGGTTGCCATGTTGTCCTACGTTCAGTGTAGGAGAAACCAGCATTCACGCTGAGGTCACGCCCATTCTTGAGTTCGACGATGGCATAAAAACGCATTGTGACCCTCAGCGTGATTCCTGACCTCTATAAAATCCTCTCAGTGGCTGGACCATTTGATGTCATAATGGGCTTGACATGTCCCTAGGCCCCAATTTTTAACCAGATTTCTGGTTGTCCAGTCACAACTCCCCAGGGCTCTACTCTGGAATCCCTCATTTGGTGGGACACCTGAGGTAAAAAAACAAAACAAAACAAATCAACAACAACAAAAAAAACGGACTTCTTCCTTCCCACAGAGTGACCCAAAACAACTTGGACGGGGACAAACCCCCAGACAGTAAGACTCGTCCATTTCCCATGAAGTCACCTGGAAATTTCACGACCATGAGTGACACGATATCTAGAGACAAAAACGTGAGCAAGAGCCTCACACTCGCCCATTTTTCATATCCCAAAATGTTCTCCTCATGGTATTTAGATCAGTCCTGCCATACCTATGAGCTGAAACATAAGACTTGTTTGTGTTTTCAGCAAATGTCCCAACAGCTCTGGCCTACACACCCTATAGGCTCAGGCCTCTGAGGCCAATCCTGAAGACTGTGTTTGCCCTCTCCAAGGGAATTGTATGTGCCCATTCCAATGGCCACAACCCTACTAAGAGGATAAACCTCGAAAATTCCTGAGGCCATACCAATATTTGTGGCTTCCCAGGACAAAGAGGGGCAATCTGAGCCCATCTGAGCACCTACCTGCACTCAGACCCGTAGACTGATATCCCCAGATGTAATAAGGAACGAATAGGCCCCTAGGCACCTATCAGATCCATTGCTTTGGTATCGAGGCATCTTTCCACAGAGGCCTGGATTTCAATAACAGCATATGGCTGCTTCTTGACTCACCATCAGAACAAATCTCATCTACACATGGGAAATTTGCACGATGGAGCTGTGTGAAAGCCTCTCTTTAGGAGAACCCTTCAGGGCCCCAGTGCCACCGCTTCATTCCAAGGTCTCCATAGACACAAAATCATATTAGGACACATCCATGAGAGAGTCCATTTCAACTCAGCCACCTCGGTTGCTCCCCCAGATCCAGCAGATCTAACCTGTCTTGTCGCTTGGAGACAATTGGAATGCGTGGTGGGCTACCCAGCCATCCATCCTTCGAACTCAGCTCGGAAACGTTGTCCTGGAGCCAACAAACAGGTCTCAATTGTCCTGCAGAAGAATCTTTGCAGTTGGAAGCGTCTCACAACTCCCATCGTGGGAAAAGCCCCATTGCCTCGCGACCCACCCCCCGCTTCAAGAAGTGGCCATCAGGGACAGAATGTCCTACCTGAACGATCGTCTGATTCTCGCCCTGACTTCAGAAGCACGAGATCTCGATTCAGGTCTATAGATTGTGCCTGCCATATCCTCACCCAAAAACCTAGGCCTAGCTTGGGTTCTCAGACTACCGTCCTCAGACTACTGAACCACAAACCCTCCAGTCTGGCAATCCAGAACTACAATGCAGCACTCTGGCTGCCCTCCAGAAGAAAAACATTGCCTTCTGGGGCTACCCAGAAACCCCAAATGAGGATCAACCTGCACTCCATTCGGCTGTACCCCAAATATATAGGCTGAACTGGGCACTAATGCACTTTCTGACACAGCCTGAGCCAGGAGCTCCTGGCCCCACCCAGACAGCTGGCCGCACACTGAGCACATCGGACCCGCCATGGCCTTAGGTCGTCATCTCTCCTCAATCTCGGTTTTCAGGCTTCCGAACCTAGACCTTATCTCCAATCACGGCCCGCGTGTGAAAATGATGCAGACATCAGAGCTCTTTCCCCATGGCAAGAAACCTTGTGGTTGGCATGTTGTCCAAGGTTCAGAGTACTTGAAACCAGTGTGGCCCATGAGGCCCTGCCCATGCTTGCGGGCCACATTGGTCACAAACACATATTGTGACCCTCAGCCTGAGCCCAGTCCTCAGGTAAGGCCTCTCATTGGCTTGATGGAGAGACAGCATATTGGGCCTGCCATGCCCCTAGGCCCCAATTTTTAACCATAGTTCGGGTTGTCCCTTCACTCTTCCCCAGGGTCTGCTTTGGAATTCCTCTTTTGGTGGGACACCTGAGGTAACAAACATGAAAGGAGTCCTCCCATCCCACAGATTGACGAAAAACAATTGGGATCGGGCCAAATCCACAGAGAGCAAGATTCGTCCATGGCCCATGAGACCTCCCCAACATTCTTCGGCCATCGCTGATACAAAATCCAGAGACAAAAGCCTGAGCATGCGCCTCAGACTCGCTCATTCTTCATATCCTGAAGAATTCTTCAGATAAGAACCTACACGGCACTCGAATGCACCCAAAATATATAGTCTAACCTGGGCACTAATGCACTGTCTGACAACCTGACCCAGACCTCCTGACCAACACCCAGACAGCTGACCGCACACTGAGAATATCAGACCGGCGTGGCCTTACGACATCATCTCTTCCCTACCTCAGTTTTCGGGCTTCAGAACCTAGACCTTATATCCAATCACTGCCCAGGGGTGACTGTGATGCAGAAATCAGAACTCTTCCTTACCCATGGCAAGAAACCTTGTGGTTGGCATGTTGTCCAACGTTCAGTCTAGGGGAAACAAGCATCACCCTGAGGCCCCGCCCACTCTTGAGTGCTACGAGGGCATAAAAACGCATTGTTACCCGCAGCGTGAGTCCTGTCCTCTAGTACGTCCTCTCAGTGGCTGGACCATTACATGTCATAATGGGCTTGACATGTCCCTAGGCCCCAAATTATAACCAGATTTCTGGTTGTCCAGTCACAACTCCCCAGGGCTCTACTCTGGAATCCCTCATTTGGTGGGACACCTGAGGTTGAAAAACAAAACAAAACAAATCAACAACAACAGAACAACAGACTTCTTCCATCCCACAGAATGACCCCAAACTCTTTGGACGGGGCCAAACCCCCAGAGAGTAAGATTCATCCATTTCCCATGAAGTCACCCGGAAAATTCACGACCATGAGTGACACGATATCTTGAGACAAAAACTTGAGCAAGAGCCTCACACTCGCCCTTTTTTCATATCCCGAAGAGTTCTCCTCATGGTCTGTAGATCAGTCCTGCCATACCTATGACCCGAAACATAAGCCGAGTTTGTGTTTTCAGACAACTGTCCAAACAGCCCTGGCTTACACACCCTACAGGCTCAGGCCCCTGGAGCCAAAATTGACGACTGTGCTTGCCCTTTCCAAGGGAATTGTATGTGCCCATTCCAATGGCCACAACCCTACTAATAGGATAAACCTCCAAATTCCCTGAGGCCATCCCAATATTTCTGGCTTCCCAGGACAAACAGTGGCAATCTGGGCCCATCTGAGCACCTACCCGAACTCAGACCCGTAGACTGCTGTCCCCAGAATTAAAAAGGAACGAACAGGCCCTTAGGAACCTATCAGATCCATTGCTTTGGTTTTCAGGCATCTCTCCTCAGAGGCCTGTATTTCAAGAACAGCTTTTTTTGGCTGTTTCTTGACTCACCCATCAGAACAAATCTCATCTACACATGGGAAACTTGCACGATGGAGCTGTGTGAAAGCCTCTATTTAGGAGAACCCTTCAGGGCCCCAGTGCCATCGCTTCATTCCATGGTCACCATAGACACAAAATCAAATTAGGACACATCCACGGGAGAGTCAATTTCAACTCAGCCTCCTCGGTTGCTCCCGCAGATCCAGCAGAACTAACCTGTCTTGTTGCTTGAAGACAATTGGAATGAGAGGTGGGCTACCCAGCCATTCATCCTTAGAACCCTGCTCGGAATCTTTGTCCTGGAGCCAACCAACAGGTCTCAATTGTCCTGCAGTAGAATCTTTGCAGTTGTGAGCTTCTCAAAACTCCCATCGTGGGAAAACCCCCATGGCCTCGTGATCCACTCCCCCTTCAAGAAGGGGCCATCAGGGACAGAAAGTCCAACCTGAGTGTTCGTCTGATCCTCGCCCTGACTTCAGATGCACGATATCTCGATTCAAGTCTGTAGATTGTGCCTGCCATATCCTCACCCAGAAGCCTAGGCCTAGCTTGGTTTCTCAGACTTCAGTCCTCAGACTACTGGCCCACAAGCCCTCAAGTTTGGCAATCCAGAACTACAATGCAGCACTCTGACGGCCCTCCAGAAGAAAAACATTGCCCTCTGGGGCTACACAGAAACCCCAAATGAGGATCAAACTGCACGCCATTCGGCTGTACCCCAAATATATAGGCTGACCTGGGCACTAATGCCCTTTCTGAGACAGCCTGAGCCAGGAGCTCATGGCCCCACCCAGACAGCTGGCCGCACAATGAGCACATCGGACCCGCCATGGCCTTAGGTCGTCATCTCTCCTCAATCTCGGGTTTCAGGCTTCCGAACCTAGACCTTATCTCCAATCACGGCCCGGGTGTGAAAATGATGCAGAAATCAGAGCTCTTTCCCCATGGCAAGAAACCTTGTGGTTGGCATGTTGTCCAAGGTTCAGTGTACTTGAAACCTGTGTGGCCCATGAGGCCCTGCCCATGCTTGCGGGCCATATTGGTCACAAACACATATTGTGACCCTCAGCCTGAGCCCAGTCCTCAGGTAAGGCCTCTCATTGGCTGGATGGAGAGACAGCATATTGGGCCTACCATGCCCCTAGGCCCCAATTTTTAACCATAGTTCAGGTTGTCCCTTCACTCTTCCCCAGGGTCTGCTTTAGAATTCCTCTTTTGGTGGGACACCTGAGGTAACAAACATGAAAGGAGTCCTCCCATCCCACAGATTGACGAAAAACAATTGGGATCGGGCCAAGTCCACAGAGAGTAAGATTCGTCCATGGCCAATGAGGCCCCCCCAACATTCCACGGCCATCGCTGATACAAAATCCCGAGACAAAAGCCTGAGCACGCAGCTCAGACTCGCGCATTCTTCATATCCTGAAGAGTTCTACAGATAAGAACTTACACGGCACTCGAATGCACCCAAAATATATAGTCTAACCTGGGCACTAATGCACTGTCTGACAACCTGACCCAGACCTCCTGACCAACACCCAGACAGCTGACCGCACACTGAGCACATCGGACCGGCCGTGGCCTTACGACATCATCTCTTCCCTACCTCAGTTTTCAGGCTTCAGAACCTAGACCTTATATCCAATCACTGCCCAGGGGTGACTGTGATGCAGAAATCAGAACTCTTCCTTACCCATGGCAAGAAACCTTGTGGTTGGCATGTTGTCCAACGTTCAGTCTAGGGGAAACCAGCATTCACCCTGAGGCCCCGCCCATTCTTGAGTGCGATGAGGGCATAAACACGCATTGTGACCCTCAGTGTGAGTCCTGTCCTCTAGTACGTCCTCTCATTGGATTGAACATTAGACGTCATAATGGGCTTGACATGTCCCTAGGCCCCAATTTTTAACCAGATTTCTGGTTGTCCAGTCACAACTCCCCAGGGCTCTACTCTGGAATCCCTCATTTGGTGGGACACCTGAGGTAGAAAAACAAAACAAAACAAATCAACAACAACAACAACAAAAAAAAAAAACGGACTTCTTCCATCCCACAGAGTGACCCAAAACTCCTTGGACGGGGATAAACCCCCAGAGAGTAAGACTCGTCCATTTCCAATGAAGTCACCCGGAAATTTCACGACCATGAGTGACACGATATCTAGAGACAAAAACGTGAGCAAGAGCCTCACACTCGCCCATTTTTCATATCCCAACGTGTTCTCTTCATAGTATTTAGATCAGTCCTGCCATACCTACGACCTGAAAGATAAGCCGAATTTGTGTTTTTAGACAACTGTACAACAGCTCTGGCCTACACACCCTACAGGCTCAGGCCCCTGAGGCCAAACCTGAAGACTGTGCTTGCCCTCTCCAAGGGCATTGCATGTGCCCATTCCAATGGCCACAACCCTACTAAGAGAATAAAACTCCAAAATTCCTAGGGCCATCCCAATATTTGTGGCTTCCCAGGACAAAGAGGGGTAATCTGAGCCCATCTGAGCACCTACCTGCACTCATAACCGTAGACTGATATCCCCAGAGGTAGTAAGGAACGAACAGGCCCCTAGGCACATATCGGATCCATTGCTTTGGTTTCCAGGCATCTCTCCTCAGAGGCCTGGATTTCAATAACAGCATATGGCTGTTTCTTGACTCACCCATCAGAAAAAATCTCATCTACACATGGGAAACTTGCACGATGGAGCTGTGTGAAAGCCTCTCTTTAGGAGAACCCTTCAGGGCCCCAGTGCCACCGCTTCATTCCAAGGTCTCCATAGACACAAAATTATATTAGGTCACATCCACGGGTGAGTCCATTTCAACACAGCCTCCTCGGTTGCTCCCCCGGATCCAGCAGATCTAACCTGTCTTGTTGCTTGGAGACAGTTGGAATGCGAGGTCGGCTGTCCAGACATCCATCCTTAGAACCCTGCTCGGAATCATCCTGGAGCCAACCAACGGGTCTCAATTGTCCTGCAGAAGAATCTTTGCAGTTGGGAGGTTCTCACAACTCCCAACGTGGGAAAACACACATCTCCTCGTGATACACCCCCCCCCCCTTCAAGAAGGGGCCATCAGAGACAGAATGTCTGACCTGAGCGATCGTCTGATACTTTCCCTGATTTCAGATGCACGAGATCTCCATTCAGGTCTGTAGATGTGCCTGCCATATCCTACCCAGAAACCTAGGCCTAGCTTGGGTTCTCAGACTTCCGTCCTCAGACTACTGAACCACAAACCCTCGAGTTTGGCAATCCAGAACTACAATGCAGCACTCTGCCTGCCCTCCAGAATAAAAACATTGCCTTCTGGGTCTACCCTGAAACCCCAAATGAGGATCAACCTGCACGCCATTCAGCTGTACCCCAAATATATAGGCTGACCTGGCCACTAATGCCCTTTCTGACACAGCCTGAGCCAGGACTTACTGGCCCCACCCAGACAGCTGGCCGCACACTGAGCACATCGGACCGCCGTGGCCTTAGGTCGTCATCTCTTCTCAATCTCGGTTTTCAGGCTTCCGAACCTAGACCTTATCTCCAATCACGGCCCGGGTGTGAAAATGATGCAGAAATCAGAACTCTTTCCCCATGGCAAGAAACCTTGTGGTTGGCATGTTGTCCAAGGTTCAGTGTACTTGAAACCAGTGTGGCCCATGAGGCCCCGCCCATGCTTGGGGGCCACATTGGTCACAAAAGCACATTGTGACCCTCAGCCTGAGCCCAGGCCTCAGGTAAGGCCTCTCAGTGGCTGGATGTAGAGACAGCATATTGGGCTTGCCATGCCCCTAGGCCCCAATTTTTAACCATAGTTCGGGTTGTCCCTTCAATATTCCCCAGGGCTCTGCTTTGGAATTCCTCTTTTGGTGGGACACCTGAGGTAACAAACCTGAAAGGAGTCCTCCCATCCCACAGATTGACGAAAAACAATTGGGATCGGGCCAAATCCACAGAGAGCAAGATTCGTCCATGCCCCATGAGGCCTCCCCAACATTCCACGGCCATCGCTGATACAAAATACATAGACAACAGCCTGAGCACGCGCCTCAGACTCGCTCATTCTTCATATCCTGGAGAATTCTTCAGATAAGAACCTACACTGCACTCCAATGCACCCAAAATATATAGTCTAACCTGGGCACTAATGCACTGTCTGACAACCTGAGCCCGGACATCATGACCAACAACCAGACAGCTGACCGTACACTGAGCACATCAGACCCGCCATGGCCTTAGGTCATCATATCTTCCCTACCTCAGTTTTCAGGCTTCAGAACCTAGACCTTATCTCAAATACTGCCCAGGGGTGACTGTGAGGCAGAAATCAGAACTCTTCCTTACCCATGTCAAGAAACCTTGTGGTTGGCATGTTGTCCAAAGTTCAGTGTAGGAGAAACCAGCAGTCACCCTGAGGCCCCCGCCCACTCTTGAGTGCTAGGAGGGCATAAACACGCATTGTTACCCGCAGCGTGAGTCCTGTCCTCTAGTACGTCCTCTCAGTGGCTGGACCATTAGATGTCATAATGGGCTTGACATGTCCCTAGGCCCCAAATTATAACCAGATTTCTGGTTGTCCAGTCACAACTCCCCAGGGCTCTACTCTGGAATCCCTCATTTGGTGGGACACCTGAGGTTTGAAAAACAAAACAAAACAAATCAACAACAACAGAACAACGGACTTCTTCCATCCCACAGAATGACCCCAAACTCTTTGGACGGGGCCAAACCCCCAGAGAGTAAGATTCGTCCATTTCCCATGAAGTCACCCGGAAAATTCACGACCATGAGTGACACGATATCCTGAGACAAAAACTTGAGCAAGAGCCTCACACTCGCCCTTTTTTCATATCCCGAAGAGTTCTCCTCATGGTCTGTAGATCAGTCCTGCCATACCTATGACCCGAAACATAAGCCGAGTTTGTGTTTTCAGACAACTGTCCAAACAGCCCTGGCTTACACACCCTACAGGCTCAGGCCCCTGGAGCCAAAACTGACGACTGTGCTTGCCCTTTCCAAGGGAATTGTATGTGCCCATTCCAATGGCCACAACCCTACTAATAGGATAAACCTCCAAATTCCCTGAGGCCATCCCAATATTTCTGGCTTCCCAGGACAAACAGTGGCAATCTGGGCCCATCTGAGCACCTACCCGAACTCAGACCCGTAGACTGCTGTCCCCAGAATTAAAAAGGAACGAACAGGCCCTTAGGAACCTATCAGATCCATTGCTTTGGTTTTCAGGCATCTCTCCTCAGAGGCCTGTATTTCAAGAACAGCTTTTGGCTGTTTCTTGACTCACCCATCAGAACAAATCTCATCTACACATGGGAAACTTGCACGATGGAGCTGTGTGAAAGCCTCTATTTAGGAGAACCCTTCAGGGCCCCAGTGCTATCGCTTCATTCCATGGTCACCATAGACACAAAATCAAATTAGGACACATCCACGGGAGAGTCAATTTCAACTCAGCCTCCTCGGTTGCTCCCGAAGATCCAGCAGAACTAACCTGTCTTGTTGCTTGAAGACAATTGGAATGAGAGGTGGGCTACCCAGCCATTCATCCTTAGAACCCTGCTCGGAATCTTTGTCCTGGAGCCAACCAACAGGTCTCAATTGTCCTGCAGTAGAATCTTTGCAGTTGTGAGCTTCTCAAAACTCCCATCGTGGGAAAACCCCCCATGGCCTCGTGATCCACTCCCCCTTCAAGAAGGGGCCATCAGGGACAGAAAGTCCAACCTGAGTGTTCGTCTGATCCTCGCCCTGACTTCAGATGCACGATATCTCGATTCAAGTCTGTAGATTGTGCCTGCCATATCCTCACCCAGAAGCCTAGGCCTAGCTTGGTTTCCTCAGACTTCAGTCCTCAGACTACTGGCCCACAAGCCCTCAAGTTTGGCAATCCAGAACTACAATGCAGCACTCTGACGGCCCTCCAGAAGAAAAACATTGCCCTCTGGGGCTACACAGAAACCCCAAATGAGGATCAAACTGCACGCCATTCGGCTGTACCCCCAAATATATAGGCTGACCTGGGCACTAATGCCCTTTCTGAGACAGCCTGAGCCTGGACCTCCTGGCCCCACCCAGACAGCTGGCCGCACACTGACAACATCGGACCCGCCATGGCCTTAGGTCGTCATCTCTACTCAACCTCGATTTTCAGGCCTCAGAACCTAGACCTTATCTCCAATCACGGCCCGGGTTTGAAAGTGATGCAGAAATCAGAACTCTTTCCCCATGGCAAGAAACCTTGTGGTTGGCATGTTGTCCAAGTTTCATTGTTGTTGAATCCAGTGTGGCCCAAGAGGCCCCGCCCATGCTTGTGGGCCACATTGGTCACAAACACACATTGTGACCCTCAGCCTGAGCCCAGGCCTCAGGTAAGGCCTCTCAGTGGCTGGATGGAGTAAGACTCGTCCATTTCCCATGAAGTCACCCGAAAATTTCACGACCATGAGTGACACGATATCCAGAGACAAAAAGTTGAGCAAGAGCCTCACACTCACCCTTTTTTCATATCCCGAAGAGTTCTCCTCATGGTCTGTAGATCAGTCCTGCCATACCTATGACCCGAAACATAAGCCGAGTTTGTGTTTTCAGACGACTGTCCAAACAGCCCTGGCCTACACACCCTACAGGCTCAGGCCCCTGGAGCCAAACCTGACGACTGTGATTGCCCTCTCCAATGGAATTGTTTGTGCCCACTCCAATGCCCACAACCCTACTAATAGGATAAACCTCCAAAGTCTCTGAGGCCATCCCAATATTTGTGGCTTCCCAGGACAAACAGGGGAAATCTGGGCACATCTGAGCACTTACCGGCACTCATACCCGTTGACTGATGTCCCCAGAGGTAAAAAGGAACGAACAGGCCCCTAGGCACATATCGGATCCATTGCTTTGGTTTCCAGGCATCTCTCCTCAGAGGCCTGGATTTCAATAACAGCATATGGCTGTTTCTTGACTCACCCATCAGAAAAAATCTCATCTACACATGGGAAACTTGCACGATGGAGCTGTGTGAAAGCCTCTCTTTAGGAGAACCCTTCAGGGCCCCAGTGCCACCGCTTCATTCCAAGGTCTCCATAGACACAAAATTATATTAGGACACATCCACAGGAGAGTCCATTTCAACTCAGCCTCATCGGTTGCTCCCCCAGATCCAGCAGATCTAACCTGTCTTGTTGCTTGGAGACAGTTGGAATGCGAGGTCGGCTGTCCAGACATCCATCCTTAGAACCCTGCTCGGAATCATCCTGGAGCCAACCAACAGGTCTCAATTGTCCTGCAGAAGAATCTTTGCAGTTGGGAGCTTCTCACAACTCCCATCGTTGGAAAACACCCATCTCCTCGTGATACACCCCCCCCCCCCCTTCAAGAAGGGGCCATCAGAGACAGAATGTCTGACCTGAGCGATCGTCTGATACTTTCCCTGATTTCAGATGCACGAGATCTCCATTCAGGTCTGTAGATGTGCCTGCCATATCCTACCCAGAAACCTAGGCCTAGCTTGGGTTCTCAGACTTCCGTCCTCAGACTACTGAACCACAAACCCTCGAGTTTGGCAATCCAGAACTACAATGCAGCACTCTGCCTGCCCTCCAGAATAAAAACATTGCCTTCTGGGTCTACCCTGAAACCCCAAATGAGGATCAACCTGCACGCCATTCAGCTGTACCCCAAATATATAGGCTGACCTGGCCACTAATGCCCTTTCTGACACAGCCTGAGCCAGGACTTACTGGCCCCACCCAGACAGCTGGCCGCACACTGAGCACATCGGACCGCCGTGGCCTTAGGTCGTCATCTCTTCTCAATCTCGGTTTTCAGGCTTCCGAACCTAGACCTTATCTCCAATCACGGCCCGGGTGTGAAAATGATGCAGAAATCAGAACTCTTTCCCCATGGCAAGAAACCTTGTGGTTGGCATGTTGTCCAAGGTTCAGTGTACTTGAAACCAGTGTGGCCCATGAGGCCCCGCCCATGCTTGGGGCCACATTGGTCACAAAAAAGCACATTGTGACCCTCAGCCTGAGCCCAGGCCTCAGGTAAGGCCTCTCAGTGGCTGGATGTAGAGACAGCATATTGGGCTTGCCATGCCCCTAGGCCCCAATTTTTAACCATAGTTCGGGTTGTCCCTTCAATATTCCCCAGGGCTCTGCTTTGGAATTCCTCTTTTGGTGGGACACCTGAGGTAACAAACCTGAAAGGAGTCCTCCCATCCCACAGATTGACGAAAAACAATTGGGATCGGGCCAAATCCACAGAGAGCAAGATTCGTCCATGGCCCATGAGGCCTCCCCAACATTCCACGGCCATCGCTGATACAAAATACATAGACAACAGCACCTGAGCACGCGCCTCAGACTCGCTCATTCTTCATATCCTGGAGAATTCTTCAGATAAGAACCTACACTGCACTCCAATGCACCCAAAATATATAGTCTAACCTGGGCACTAATGCACTGTCTGACAACCTGAGCCCGGACATCATGACCAACAACCAGACAGCTGACCGTACACTGAGCACATCAGACCCGCCATGGCCTTAGGTCATCATATCTTCCCTACCTCAGTTTTCAGGCTTCAGAACCTAGACCTTATCTCAAATACTGCCCAGGGGTGACTGTGAGGCAGAAATCAGAACTCTTCCTTACCCATGTCAAGAAACCTTGTGGTTGGCATGTTGTCCAAAGTTCAGTGTAGGAGAAACCAGCAGTCACCCTGAGGCCCCGCCCACTCTTGAGTGCTAGGAGGGCATAAACACGCATTGTTACCCGCAGCGTGAGTCCTGTCCTCTAGTACGTCCTCTCAGTGGCTGGACCATTAGATGTCATAATGGGCTTGACATGTCCCTAGGCCCCAAATTATAACCAGATTTCTGGTTGTCCAGTCACAACTCCCCAGGGCTCTACTCTGGAATCCCTCATTTGGTGGGACACCTGAGGTTGAAAAACAAAACAAAACAAATCAACAACAACAGAACAACGGACTTCTTCCATCCCACAGAATGACCCCAAACTCTTTGGACGGGGCCAAACCCCCAGAGAGTAAGATTCGTCCATTTCCCATGAAGTCACCCGGAAAATTCACGACCATGAGTGACACGATATCCTGAGACAAAAACTTGAGCAAGAGCCTCACACTCGCCCTTTTTTCATATCCCGAAGAGTTCTCCTCATGGTCTGTAGATCAGTCCTGCCATACCTATGACCCGAAACATAAGCCGAGTTTGTGTTTTCAGACAACTGTCCAAACAGCCCTGGCTTACACACCCCCTACAGGCTCAGGCCCCTGGAGCCAAAACTGACGACTGTGCTTGCCCTTTCCAAGGGAATTGTATGTGCCCATTCCAATGGCCACAACCCTACTAATAGGATAAACCTCCAAATTCCCTGAGGCCATCCCAATATTTCTGGCTTCCCAGGACAAACAGTGGCAATCTGGGCCCATCTGAGCACCTACCCGAACTCAGACCCGTAGACTGCTGTCCCCAGAATTAAAAAGGAACGAACAGGCCCTTAGGAACCTATCAGATCCATTGCTTTGGTTTTCAGGCATCTCTCCTCAGAGGCCTGTATTTCAAGAACAGCTTTTGGCTGTTTCTTGACTCACCCATCAGAACAAATCTCATCTACACATGGGAAACTTGCACGATGGAGCTGTGTGAAAGCCTCTATTTAGGAGAACCCTTCAGGGCCCCAGTGCCATCGCTTCATTCCATGGTCACCATAGACACAAAATCAAATTAGGACACATCCACGGGAGAGTCAATTTCAACTCAGCCTCCTCGGTTGCTCCCGCAGATCCAGCAGAACTAACCTGTCTTGTTGCTTGAAGACAATTGGAATGAGAGGTGGGCTACCCAGCCATTCATCCTTAGAACCCTGCTCGGAATCTTTGTCCTGGAGCCAACCAACAGGTCTCAATTGTCCTGCAGTAGAATCTTTGCAGTTGTGAGCTTCTCAAAACTCCCATCGTGGGAAAACCCCCATGGCCTCGTGATCCACTCCCCCTTCAAGAAGGGGCCATCAGGGACAGAAAGTCCAACCTGAGTGTTCGTCTGATCCTCGCCCTGACTTCAGATGCACGATATCTCGATTCAAGTCTGTAGATTGTGCCTGCCATATCCTCACCCAGAAGCCTAGGCCTAGCTTGGTTTCTCAGACTTCAGTCCTCAGACTACTGGCCCACAAGCCCTCAAGTTTGGCAATCCAGAACTACAATGCAGCACTCTGACGGCCCTCCAGAAGAAAAAACATTGCCCTCTGGGGCTACACAGAAACCCCAAATGAGGATCAAACTGCACGCCATTCGGCTGTACCCCAAATATATAGGCTGACCTGGGCACTAATGCCCTTTCTGAGACAGCCTGAGCCTGGACCTCCTGGCCCCACCCAGACAGCTGGCCGCACACTGACAACATCGGACCCGCCATGGCCTTAGGTCGTCATCTCTACTCAACCTCGATTTTCAGGCCTCAGAACCTAGACCTTATCTCCAATCACGGCCCGGGTTTGAAAATGATGCAGAAATCAGAACTCTTTCCCCATGGCAAGAAACCTTGTGGTTGGCATGTTGTCCAAGTTTCATTGTTGTTGAATCCAGTGTGGCCCAAGAGGCCCCGCCCATGCTTGCGGGCCACATTGGTCACAAACACACATTGTGACCCTCAGCCTGAGCCCAGGCCTCAGGTAAGGCCTCTCAGTGGCTGGATGGAGTAAGACTCGTCCATTTCCCATGAAGTCACCCGAAAATTTCACGACCATGAGTGACACGATATCCAGAGACAAAAAGTTGAGCAAGAGCCTCACACTCACCCTTTTTTCATATCCCGAAGAGTTCTCCTCATGGTCTGTAGATCAGTCCTGCCATACCTATGACCCGAAACATAAGCCGAGTTTGTGTTTTCAGACGACTGTCCAAACAGCCCTGGCCTACACACCCTACAGGCTCAGGCCCCTGGAGCCAAACCTGACGACTGTGATTGCCCTCTCCAATGGAATTGTTTGTGCCCACTCCAATGCCCACAACCCTACTAATAGGATAAACCTCCAAAGTCTCTGAGGCCATCCCAATATTTGTGGCTTCCCAGGACAAACAGGGGAAATCTGGGCACATCTGAGCACTTACCGGCACTCATACCCGTTGACTGATGTCCCCAGAGGTAAAAAGGAACGAACAGGCCCCTAGGCACATATCGGATCCATTGCTTTGGTTTCCAGGCATCTCTCCTCAGAGGCCTGGATTTCAATAACAGCATATGGCTGTTTCTTGACTCACCCATCAGAAAAAATCTCATCTACACATGGGAAACTTGCACGATGGAGCTGTGTGAAAGCCTCTCTTTAGGAGAACCCTTCAGGGCCCCAGTGCCACCGCTTCATTCCAAGGTCTCCATAGACACAAAATTATATTAGGACACATCCACAGGAGAGTCCATTTCAACTCAGCCTCATCGGTTGCTCCCCCAGATCCAGCAGATCTAACCTGTCTTGTTGCTTGGAGACAGTTGGAATGCGAGGTCGGCTGTCCAGACATCCATCCTTAGAACCCTGCTCGGAATCATCCTGGAGCCAACCAACAGGTCTCAATTGTCCTGCAGAAGAATCTTTGCAGTTGGGAGCTTCTCACAACTCCCATCGTTGGAAAACACCCATCTCCTCGTGATACACCCCCCCCCCCCTTCAAGAAGGGGCCATCAGAGACAGAATGTCTGACCTGAGCGATCGTCTGATACTTTCCCTGATTTCAGATGCACGAGATCTCCATTCAGGTCTGTAGATGTGCCTGCCATATCCTACCCAGAAACCTAGGCCTAGCTTGGGTTCTCAGACTTCCGTCCTCAGACTACTGAACCACAAACCCTCGAGTTTGGCAATCCAGAACTACAATGCAGCACTCTGCCTGCCCTCCAGAATAAAAACATTGCCTTCTGGGTCTACCCTGAAACCCCAAATGAGGATCAACCTGCACGCCATTCAGCTGTACCCCAAATATATAGGCTGACCTGGCCACTAATGCCCTTTCTGACACAGCCTGAGCCAGGACTTACTGGCCCCACCCAGACAGCTGGCCGCACACTGAGCACATCGGACCGCCGTGGCCTTAGGTCGTCATCTCTTCTCAATCTCGGTTTTCAGGCTTCCGAACCTAGACCTTATCTCCAATCACGGCCCGGGTGTGAAAATGATGCAGAAATCAGAACTCTTTCCCCATGGCAAGAAACCTTGTGGTTGGCATGTTGTCCAAGGTTCAGTGTACTTGAAACCAGTGTGGCCCATGAGGCCCCGCCCATGCTTGGGGGCCACATTGGTCACAAAAGCACATTGTGACCCTCAGCCTGAGCCCAGGCCTCAGGTAAGGCCTCTCAGTGGCTGGATGTAGAGACAGCATATTGGGCTTGCCATGCCCCTAGGCCCCAATTTTTAACCATAGTTCGGGTTGTCCCTTCAATATTCCCCAGGGCTCTGCTTTGGAATTCCTCTTTTGGTGGGACACCTGAGGTAACAAACCTGAAAGGAGTCCTCCCATCCCACAGATTGACGAAAAACAATTGGGATCGGGCCAAATCCACAGAGAGCAAGATTCGTCCATGGCCCATGAGGCCTCCCCAACATTCCACGGGCCATCGCTGATACAAAATACATAGACAACAGCCTGAGCACGCGCCTCAGACTCGCTCATTCTTCATATCCTGGAGAATTCTTCAGATAAGAACCTACACTGCACTCCAATGCACCCAAAATATATAGTCTAACCTGGGCACTAATGCACTGTCTGACAACCTGAGCCCGGACATCATGACCAACAACCAGACAGCTGACCGTACACTGAGCACATCAGACCCGCCATGGCCTTAGGTCATCATATCTTCCCTACCTCAGTTTTCAGGCTTCAGAACCTAGACCTTATCTCAAATACTGCCCAGGGGTGACTGTGAGGCAGAAATCAGAACTCTTCCTTACCCATGTCAAGAAACCTTGTGGTTGGCATGTTGTCCAAAGTTCAGTGTAGGAGAAACCAGCAGTCACCCTGAGGCCCCGCCCACTCTTGAGTGCTAGGAGGGCATAAACACGCATTGTTACCCGCAGCGTGAGTCCTGTCCTCTAGTACGTCCTCTCAGTGGCTGGACCATTAGATGTCATAATGGGCTTGACATGTCCCTAGGCCCCAAATTATAACCAGATTTCTGGTTGTCCAGTCACAACTCCCCAGGGCTCTACTCTGGAATCCCTCATTTGGTGGGACACCTGAGGTTGAAAAACAAAACAAAACAAATCAACAACAACAGAACAACGGACTTCTTCCATCCCACAGAATGACCCCAAACTCTTTGGACGGGGGGCCAAACCCCCAGAGAGTAAGATTCGTCCATTTCCCATGAAGTCACCCGGAAAATTCACGACCATGAGTGACACGATATCCTGAGACAAAAACTTGAGCAAGAGCCTCACACTCGCCCTTTTTTCATATCCCGAAGAGTTCTCCTCATGGTCTGTAGATCAGTCCTGCCATACCTATGACCCGAAACATAAGCCGAGTTTGTGTTTTCAGACAACTGTCCAAACAGCCCTGGCTTACACACCCTACAGGCTCAGGCCCCTGGAGCCAAAACTGACGACTGTGCTTGCCCTTTCCAAGGGAATTGTATGTGCCCATTCCAATGGCCACAACCCTACTAATAGGATAAACCTCCAAATTCCCTGAGGCCATCCCAATATTTCTGGCTTCCCAGGACAAACAGTGGCAATCTGGGCCCATCTGAGCACCTACCCGAACTCAGACCCGTAGACTGCTGTCCCCAGAATTAAAAAGGAACGAACAGGCCCTTAGGAACCTATCAGATCCATTGCTTTGGTTTTCAGGCATCTCTCCTCAGAGGCCTGTATTTCAAGAACAGCTTTTGGCTGTTTCTTGACTCACCCATCAGAACAAATCTCATCTACACATGGGAAACTTGCACGATGGAGCTGTGTGAAAGCCTCTATTTAGGAGAACCCTTCAGGGCCCCAGTGCCATCGCTTCATTCCATGGTCACCATAGACACAAAATCAAATTAGGACACATCCACGGGAGAGTCAATTTCAACTCAGCCTCCTCGGTTGCTCCCGCAGATCCAGCAGAACTAACCTGTCTTGTTGCTTGAAGACAATTGGAATGAGAGGTGGGCTACCCAGCCATTCATCCTTAGAACCCTGCTCGGAATCTTTGTCCTGGAGCCAACCAACAGGTCTCAATTGTCCTGCAGTAGAATCTTTGCAGTTGTGAGCTTCTCAAAACTCCCATCGTGGGAAAACCCCCATGGCCTCGTGATCCACTCCCCCTTCAAGAAGGGGCCATCAGGGACAGAAAGTCCAACCTGAGTGTTCGTCTGATCCTCGCCCTGACTTCAGATGCACGATATCTCGATTCAAGTCTGTAGATTGTGCCTGCCATATCCTCACCCAGAAGCCTAGGCCTAGCTTGGTTTCTCAGACTTCAGTCCTCAGACTACTGGCCCACAAGCCCTCAAGTTTGGCAATCCAGAACTACAATGCAGCACTCTGACGGCCCTCCAGAAGAAAAACATTGCCCTCTGGGGCTACACAGAAACCCCAAATGAGGATCAAACTGCACGCCATTCGGCTGTACCCCAAATATATAGGCTGACCTGGGCACTAATGCCCTTTCTGAGACAGCCTGAGCCTGGACCTCCTGGCCCCACCCAGACAGCTGGCCGCACACTGACAACATCGGACCCGCCATGGCCTTAGGTCGTCATCTCTACTCAACCTCGATTTTCAGGCCTCAGAACCTAGACCTTATCTCCAATCACGGCCCGGGTTTGAAAATGATGCAGAAATCAGAACTCTTTCCCCATGGCAAGAAACCTTGTGGTTGGCATGTTGTCCAAGTTTCATTGTTGTTGAATCCAGTGTGGCCCAAGAGGCCCCGCCCATGCTTGCGGGCCACATTGGTCACAAACACACATTGTGACCCTCAGCCTGAGCCCAGGCCTCAGGTAAGGCCTCTCAGTGGCTGGATGGAGTAAGACTCGTCCATTTCCCATGAAGTCACCCGAAAATTTCACGACCATGAGTGACACGATATCCAGAGACAAAAAGTTGAGCAAGAGCCTCACACTCACCCTTTTTTCATATCCCGAAGAGTTCTCCTCATGGTCTGTAGATCAGTCCTGCCATACCTATGACCCGAAACATAAGCCGAGTTTGTGTTTTCAGACGACTGTCCAAACAGCCCTGGCCTACACACCCTACAGGCTCAGGCCCCTGGAGCCAAACCTGACGACTGTGATTGCCCTCTCCAATGGAATTGTTTGTGCCCACTCCAATGCCCACAACCCTACTAATAGGATAAACCTCCAAAGTCTCTGAGGCCATCCCAATATTTGTGGCTTCCCAGGACAAACAGGGGAAATCTGGGCACATCTGAGCACTTACCGGCACTCATACCCGTTGACTGATGTCCCCAGAGGTAAAAAGGAACGAACAGGCCCCTAGGCACATATCGGATCCATTGCTTTGGTTTCCAGGCATCTCTCCTCAGAGGCCTGGATTTCAATAACAGCATATGGCTGTTTCTTGACTCACCCATCAGAAAAAATCTCATCTACACATGGGAAACTTGCACGATGGAGCTGTGTGAAAGCCTCTCTTTAGGAGAACCCTTCAGGGCCCCAGTGCCACCGCTTCATTCCAAGGTCTCCATAGACACAAAATTATATTAGGACACATCCACAGGAGAGTCCATTTCAACTCAGCCTCATCGGTTGCTCCCCCAGATCCAGCAGATCTAACCTGTCTTGTTGCTTGGAGACAGTTGGAATGCGAGGTCGGCTGTCCAGACATCCATCCTTAGAACCCTGCTCGGAATCATCCTGGAGCCAACCAACAGGTCTCAATTGTCCTGCAGAAGAATCTTTGCAGTTGGGAGCTTCTCACAACTCCCATCGTTGGAAAACACCCATCTCCTCGTGATACACCCCCCCCCCCTTCAAGAAGGGGCCATCAGAGACAGAATGTCTGACCTGAGCGATCGTCTGATACTTTCCCTGATTTCAGATGCACGAGATCTCCATTCAGGTCTGTAGATGTGCCTGCCATATCCTACCCAGAAACCTAGGCCTAGCTTGGGTTCTCAGACTTCCGTCCTCAGACTACTGAACCACAAACCCTCGAGTTTGGCAATCCAGAACTACAATGCAGCACTCTGCCTGCCCTCCAGAATAAAAACATTGCCTTCTGGGTCTACCCTGAAACCCCAAATGAGGATCAACCTGCACGCCATTCAGCTGTACCCCAAATATATAGGCTGACCTGGCCACTAATGCCCTTTCTGACACAGCCTGAGCCAGGACTTACTGGCCCCACCCAGACAGCTGGCCGCACACTGAGCACATCGGACCGCCGTGGCCTTAGGTCGTCATCTCTTCTCAATCTCGGTTTTCAGGCTTCCGAACCTAGACCTTATCTCCAATCACGGCCCGGGTGTGAAAATGATGCAGAAATCAGAACTCTTTCCCCATGGCAAGAAACCTTGTGGTTGGCATGTTGTCCAAGGTTCAGTGTACTTGAAACCAGTGTGGCCCATGAGGCCCCGCCCATGCTTGGGGGCCACATTGGTCACAAAACACACACATTGTGACCCTCAGCCTGAGCCCAGGCCTCAGGTAAGGCCTCTCAGTGGCTGGATGTAGAGACAGCATATTGGGCTTGCCATGCCCCTAGGCCCCAATTTTTAACCATAGTTCGGGTTGTCCCTTCAATATTCCCCAGGGCTCTGCTTTGGAATTCCTCTTTTGGTGGGACACCTGAGGTAACAAACCTGAAAGGAGTCCTCCCATCCCACAGATTGACGAAAAAAAACAATTGGGATCGGGCCAAATCCACAGAGAGCAAGATTCGTCCATGGCCCATGAGGCCTCCCCAACATTCCACGGCCATCGCTGATACAAAATACATAGACAACAGCCTGAGCACGCGCCTCAGACTCGCTCATTCTTCATATCCTGGAGAATTCTTCAGATAAGAACCTACACTGCACTCCAATGCACCCAAAATATATAGTCTAACCTGGGCACTAATGCACTGTCTGACAACCTGAGCCCGGACATCATGACCAACAACCAGACAGCTGACCGTACACTGAGCACATCAGACCCGCCATGGCCTTAGGTCATCATATCTTCCCTACCTCAGTTTTCAGGCTTCAGAACCTAGACCTTATCTCAAATACTGCCCAGGGGTGACTGTGAGGCAGAAATCAGAACTCTTCCTTACCCATGTCAAGAAACCTTGTGGTTGGCATGTTGTCCAAAGTTCAGTGTAGGAGAAACCAGCAGTCACCCTGAGGCCCCGCCCACTCTTGAGTGCTAGGAGGGCATAAACACGCATTGTTACCCGCAGCGTGAGTCCTGTCCTCTAGTACGTCCTCTCAGTGGCTGGACCATTAGATGTCATAATGGGCTTGACATGTCCCTAGGCCCCAAATTATAACCAGATTTCTGGTTGTCCAGTCACAACTCCCCAGGGCTCTACTCTGGAATCCCTCATTTGGTGGGACACCTGAGGTTGAAAAACAAAACAAAACAAATCAACAACAACAGAACAACGGACTTCTTCCATCCCACAGAATGACCCCAAACTCTTTGGACGGGGCCAAACCCCCAGAGAGTAAGATTCGTCCATTTCCCATGAAGTCACCCGGAAAATTCACGACCATGAGTGACACGATATCCTGAGACAAAAACTTGAGCAAGAGCCTCACACTCGCCCTTTTTTCATATCCCGAAGAGTTCTCCTCATGGTCTGTAGATCAGTCCTGCCATACCTATGACCCGAAACATAAGCCGAGTTTGTGTTTTCAGACAACTGTCCAAACAGCCCTGGCTTACACACCCTACAGGCTCAGGCCCCTGGAGCCAAAACTGACGACTGTGCTTGCCCTTTCCAAGGGAATTGTATGTGCCCATTCCAATGGCCACAACCCTACTAATAGGATAAACCTCCAAATTCCCTGAGGCCATCCCAATATTTCTGGCTTCCCAGGACAAACAGTGGCAATCTGGGCCCATCTGAGCACCTACCCGAACTCAGACCCGTAGACTGCTGTCCCCAGAATTAAAAAGGAACGAACAGGCCCTTAGGAACCTATCAGATCCATTGCTTTGGTTTTCAGGCATCTCTCCTCAGAGGCCTGTATTTCAAGAACAGCTTTTGGCTGTTTCTTGACTCACCCATCAGAACAAATCTCATCTACACATGGGAAACTTGCACGATGGAGCTGTGTGAAAGCCTCTATTTAGGAGAACCCTTCAGGGCCCCAGTGCCATCGCTTCATTCCATGGTCACCATAGACACAAAATCAAATTAGGACACATCCACGGGAGAGTCAATTTCAACTCAGCCTCCTCGGTTGCTCCCGCAGATCCAGCAGAACTAACCTGTCTTGTTGCTTGAAGACAATTGGAATGAGAGGTGGGCTACCCAGCCATTCATCCTTAGAACCCTGCTCGGAATCTTTGTCCTGGAGCCAACCAACAGGTCTCAATTGTCCTGCAGTAGAATCTTTGCAGTTGTGAGCTTCTCAAAACTCCCATCGTGGGAAAACCCCCATGGCCTCGTGATCCACTCCCCCTTCAAGAAGGGGCCATCAGGGACAGAAAGTCCAACCTGAGTGTTCGTCTGATCCTCGCCCTGACTTCAGATGCACGATATCTCGATTCAAGTCTGTAGATTGTGCCTGCCATATCCTCACCCAGAAGCCTAGGCCTAGCTTGGTTTCTCAGACTTCAGTCCTCAGACTACTGGCCCACAAGCCCTCAAGTTTGGCAATCCAGAACTACAATGCAGCACTCTGACGGCCCTCCAGAAGAAAAACATTGCCCTCTGGGGCTACACAGAAACCCCAAATGAGGATCAAACTGCACGCCATTCGGCTGTACCCCAAATATATAGGCTGACCTGGGCACTAATGCCCTTTCTGAGACAGCCTGAGCCTGGACCTCCTGGCCCCACCCAGACAGCTGGCCGCACACTGACAACATCGGACCCGCCATGGCCTTAGGTCGTCATCTCTACTCAACCTCGATTTTCAGGCCTCAGAACCTAGACCTTATCTCCAATCACGGCCCGGGTTTTGAAAATGATGCAGAAATCAGAACTCTTTCCCCATGGCAAGAAACCTTGTGGTTGGCATGTTGTCCAAGTTTCATTGTTGTTGAATCCAGTGTGGCCCAAGAGGCCCCGCCCATGCTTGCGGGCCACATTGGTCACAAACACACATTGTGACCCTCAGCCTGAGCCCAGGCCTCAGGTAAGGCCTCTCAGTGGCTGGATGGAGTAAGACTCGTCCATTTCCCATGAAGTCACCCGAAAATTTCACGACCATGAGTGACACGATATCCAGAGACAAAAAGTTGAGCAAGAGCCTCACACTCACCCTTTTTTCATATCCCGAAGAGTTCTCCTCATGGTCTGTAGATCAGTCCTGCCATACCTATGACCCGAAACATAAGCCGAGTTTGTGTTTTCAGACGACTGTCCAAACAGCCCTGGCCTACACACCCTACAGGCTCAGGCCCCTGGAGCCAAACCTGACGACTGTGATTGCCCTCTCCAATGGAATTGTTTGTGCCCACTCCAATGCCCACAACCCTACTAATAGGATAAACCTCCAAAGTCTCTGAGGCCATCCCAATATTTGTGGCTTCCCAGGACAAACAGGGGAAATCTGGGCACATCTGAGCACTTACCGGCACTCATACCCGTTGACTGATGTCCCCAGAGGTAAAAAGGAACGAACAGGCCCCTAGGCACATATCGGATCCATTGCTTTGGTTTCCAGGCATCTCTCCTCAGAGGCCTGGATTTCAATAACAGCATATGGCTGTTTCTTGACTCACCCATCAGAAAAAATCTCATCTACACATGGGAAACTTGCACGATGGAGCTGTGTGAAAGCCTCTCTTTAGGAGAACCCTTCAGGGCCCCAGTGCCACCGCTTCATTCCAAGGTCTCCATAGACACAAAATTATATTAGGACACATCCACAGGAGAGTCCATTTCAACTCAGCCTCATCGGTTGCTCCCCCAGATCCAGCAGATCTAACCTGTCTTGTTGCTTGGAGACAGTTGGAATGCGAGGTCGGCTGTCCAGACATCCATCCTTAGAACCCTGCTCGGAATCATCCTGGAGCCAACCAACAGGTCTCAATTGTCCTGCAGAAGAATCTTTGCAGTTGGGAGCTTCTCACAACTCCCATCGTTGGAAAACACCCATCTCCTCGTGATACACCCCCCCCCCTTTCAAGAAGGGGCCATCAGAGACAGAATGTCTGACCTGAGCGATCGTCTGATACTTTCCCTGATTTCAGATGCACGAGATCTCCATTCAGGTCTGTAGATGTGCCTGCCATATCCTACCCAGAAACCTAGGCCTAGCTTGGGTTCTCAGACTTCCGTCCTCAGACTACTGAACCACAAACCCTCGAGTTTGGCAATCCAGAACTACAATGCAGCACTCTGCCTGCCCTCCAGAATAAAAACATTGCCTTCTGGGTCTACCCTGAAACCCCAAATGAGGATCAACCTGCACGCCATTCAGCTGTACCCCAAATATATAGGCTGACCTGGCCACTAATGCCCTTTCTGACACAGCCTGAGCCAGGACTTACTGGCCCCACCCAGACAGCTGGCCGCACACTGAGCACATCGGACCGCCGTGGCCTTAGGTCGTCATCTCTTCTCAATCTCGGTTTTCAGGCTTCCGAACCTAGACCTTATCTCCAATCACGGCCCGGGTGTGAAAATGATGCAGAAATCAGAACTCTTTCCCCATGGCAAGAAAACCTTGTGGTTGGCATGTTGTCCAAGGTTCAGTGTACTTGAAACCAGTGTGGCCCATGAGGCCCCGCCCATGCTTGGGGGCCACATTGGTCACAAACACACATTGTGACCCTCAGCCTGAGCCCAGGCCTCAGGTAAGGCCTCTCAGTGGCTGGATGTAGAGACAGCATATTGGGCTTGCCATGCCCCTAGGCCCCAATTTTTAACCATAGTTCGGGTTGTCCCTTCAATATTCCCCAGGGCTCTGCTTTGGAATTCCTCTTTTGGTGGGACACCTGAGGTAACAAACCTGAAAGGAGTCCTCCCATCCCACAGATTGACGAAAAACAATTGGGATCGGGCCAAATCCACAGAGAGCAAGATTCGTCCATGGCCCATGAGGCCTCCCCAACATTCCACGGCCATCGCTGATACAAAATACATAGACAACAGCCTGAGCACGCGCCTCAGACTCGCTCATTCTTCATATCCTGGAGAATTCTTCAGATAAGAACCTACACTGCACTCCAATGCACCCAAAATATATAGTCTAACCTGGGCACTAATGCACTGTCTGACAACCTGAGCCCGGACATCATGACCAACAACCAGACAGCTGACCGTACACTGAGCACATCAGACCCGCCATGGCCTTAGGTCATCATATCTTCCCTACCTCAGTTTTCAGGCTTCAGAACCTAGACCTTATCTCAAATACTGCCCAGGGGTGACTGTGAGGCAGAAATCAGAACTCTTCCTTACCCATGTCAAGAAACCTTGTGGTTGGCATGTTGTCCAAAGTTCAGTGTAGGAGAAACCAGCAGTCACCCTGAGGCCCCGCCCACTCTTGAGTGCTAGGAGGGCATAAACACGCATTGTTACCCGCAGCGTGAGTCCTGTCCTCTAGTACGTCCTCTCAGTGGCTGGACCATTAGATGTCATAATGGGCTTGACATGTCCCTAGGCCCCAAATTATAACCAGATTTCTGGTTGTCCAGTCACAACTCCCCAGGGGCTCTACTCTGGAATCCCTCATTTGGTGGGACACCTGAGGTTGAAAAACAAAACAAAACAAATCAACAACAACAGAACAACGGACTTCTTCCATCCCACAGAATGACCCCAAACTCTTTGGACGGGGCCAAACCCCCAGAGAGTAAGATTCGTCCATTTCCCATGAAGTCACCCGGAAAATTCACGACCATGAGTGACACGATATCCTGAGACAAAAACTTGAGCAAGAGCCTCACACTCGCCCTTTTTTCATATCCCGAAGAGTTCTCCTCATGGTCTGTAGATCAGTCCTGCCATACCTATGACCCGAAACATAAGCCGAGTTTGTGTTTTCAGACAACTGTCCAAACAGCCCTGGCTTACACACCCTACAGGCTCAGGCCCCTGGAGCCAAAACTGACGACTGTGCTTGCCCTTTCCAAGGGAATTGTATGTGCCCATTCCAATGGCCACAACCCTACTAATAGGATAAACCTCCAAATTCCCTGAGGCCATCCCAATATTTCTCTGGCTTCCCAGGACAAACAGTGGCAATCTGGGCCCATCTGAGCACCTACCCGAACTCAGACCCGTAGACTGCTGTCCCCAGAATTAAAAAGGAACGAACAGGCCCTTAGGAACCTATCAGATCCATTGCTTTGGTTTTCAGGCATCTCTCCTCAGAGGCCTGTATTTCAAGAACAGCTTTTGGCTGTTTCTTGACTCACCCATCAGAACAAATCTCATCTACACATGGGAAACTTGCACGATGGAGCTGTGTGAAAGCCTCTATTTAGGAGAACCCTTCAGGGCCCCAGTGCCATCGCTTCATTCCATGGTCACCATAGACACAAAATCAAATTAGGACACATCCACGGGAGAGTCAATTTCAACTCAGCCTCCTCGGTTGCTCCCGCAGATCCAGCAGAACTAACCTGTCTTGTTGCTTGAAGACAATTGGAATGAGAGGTGGGCTACCCAGCCATTCATCCTTAGAACCCTGCTCGGAATCTTTGTCCTGGAGCCAACCAACAGGTCTCAATTGTCCTGCAGTAGAATCTTTGCAGTTGTGAGCTTCTCAAAACTCCCCATCGTGGGAAAACCCCCATGGCCTCGTGATCCACTCCCCCTTCAAGAAGGGGCCATCAGGGACAGAAAGTCCAACCTGAGTGTTCGTCTGATCCTCGCCCTGACTTCAGATGCACGATATCTCGATTCAAGTCTGTAGATTGTGCCTGCCATATCCTCACCCAGAAGCCTAGGCCTAGCTTGGTTTCTCAGACTTCAGTCCTCAGACTACTGGCCCACAAGCCCTCAAGTTTGGCAATCCAGAACTACAATGCAGCACTCTGACGGCCCTCCAGAAGAAAAACATTGCCCTCTGGGGCTACACAGAAACCCCAAATGAGGATCAAACTGCACGCCATTCGGCTGTACCCCAAATATATAGGCTGACCTGGGCACTAATGCCCTTTCTGAGACAGCCTGAGCCTGGACCTCCTGGCCCCACCCAGACAGCTGGCCGCACACTGACAACATCGGACCCGCCATGGCCTTAGGTCGTCATCTCTACTCAACCTCGATTTTCAGGCCTCAGAACCTAGACCTTATCTCCAATCACGGCCCGGGTTTGAAAATGATGCAGAAATCAGAACTCTTTCCCCATGGCAAGAAACCTTGTGGTTGGCATGTTGTCCAAGTTTCATTGTTGTTGAATCCAGTGTGGCCCAAGAGGCCCCGCCCATGCTTGCGGGCCACATTGGTCACAAACACACATTGTGACCCTCAGCCTGAGCCCAGGCCTCAGGTAAGGCCTCTCAGTGGCTGGATGGAGTAAGACTCGTCCATTTCCCATGAAGTCACCCGAAAATTTCACGACCATGAGTGACACGATATCCAGAGACAAAAAAGTTGAGCAAGAGCCTCACACTCACCCTTTTTTCATATCCCGAAGAGTTCTCCTCATGGTCTGTAGATCAGTCCTGCCATACCTATGACCCGAAACATAAGCCGAGTTTGTGTTTTCAGACGACTGTCCAAACAGCCCTGGCCTACACACCCTACAGGCTCAGGCCCCTGGAGCCAAACCTGACGACAGTGATTGCCCTCTCCAATGGAATTGTTTGTGCCCACTCCAATGCCCACAACCCTACTAATAGGATAAACCTCCAAAGTCTCTGAGGCCATCCCAATATTTGTGGCTTCCCAGGACAAACAGGGGAAATCTGGGCACATCTGAACTCTTACCGGCACTCATACCCGTTGACTGATGTCCCCAGAGGTAAAAAGGAACGAACAGGCCCCTAGGCACATATCGGATCCATTGCTTTGGTTTCCAGGCATCTCTCCTCAGAGGCCTGGATTTCAATAACAGCATATGGCTGTTTCTTGACTCACCCATCAGAAAAAATCTCATCTACACATGGGAAACTTGCACGATGGAGCTGTGTGAAAGCCTCTCTTTAGGAGAACCCTTCAGGGCCCCAGTGCCACCGCTTCATTCCAAGGTCTCCATAGACACAAAATTATATTAGGACACATCCACAGGAGAGTCCATTTCAACTCAGCCTCATCGGTTGCTCCCCCAGATCCAGCAGATCTAACCTGTCTTGTTGCTTGGAGACAGTTGGAATGCGAGGTCGGCTGTCCAGACATCCATCCTTAGAACCCTGCTCGGAATCATCCTGGAGCCAACCAACAGGTCTCAATTGTCCTGCAGAAGAATCTTTGCAGTTGGGAGCTTCTCACAACTCCCATCGTTGGAAAACACCCATCTCCTCGTGATACACCCCCCCCCCCCTTCAAGAAGGGGCCATCAGAGACAGAATGTCTGACCTGAGCGATCGTCTGATACTTTCCCTGATTTCAGATGCACGAGATCTCCATTCAGGTCTGTAGATGTGCCTGCCATATCCTACCCAGAAACCTAGGCCTAGCTTGGGTTCTCAGACTTCCGTCCTCAGACTACTGAACCACAAACCCTCGAGTTTGGCAATCCAGAACTACAATGCAGCACTCTGCCTGCCCCCTCCAGAATAAAAACATTGCCTTCTGGGTCTACCCTGAAACCCCAAATGAGGATCAACCTGCACGCCATTCAGCTGTACCCCAAATATATAGGCTGACCTGGCCACTAATGCCCTTTCTGACACAGCCTGAGCCAGGACTTACTGGCCCCACCCAGACAGCTGGCCGCACACTGAGCACATCGGACCGCCGTGGCCTTAGGTCGTCATCTCTTCTCAATCTCGGTTTTCAGGCTTCCGAACCTAGACCTTATCTCCAATCACGGCCCGGGTGTGTGAAAATGATGCAGAAATCAGAACTCTTTCCCCATGGCAAGAAACCTTGTGGTTGGCATGTTGTCCAAGGTTCAGTGTACTTGAAACCAGTGTGGCCCATGAGGCCCCGCCCATGCTTGGGGGCCACATTGGTCACAAACACACATTGTGACCCTCAGCCTGAGCCCAGGCCTCAGGTAAGGCCTCTCAGTGGCTGGATGTAGAGACAGCATATTGGGCTTGCCATGCCCCTAGGCCCCAATTTTTAACCATAGTTCGGGTTGTCCCTTCAATATTCCCCAGGGCTCTGCTTTGGAATTCCTCTTTTGGTGGGACACCTGAGGTAACAAACCTGAAAGGAGTCCTCCCATCCCACAGATTGACGAAAAACAATTGGGATCGGGCCAAATCCACAGAGAGCAAGATTCGTCCATGGCCCATGAGGCCTCCCCAACATTCCACGGCCATCGCTGATACAAAATACATAGACAACAGCCTGAGCACGCGCCTCAGACTCGCTCATTCTTCATATCCTGGAGAATTCTTCAGATAAGAACCTACACTGCACTCCAATGCACCCAAAATATATAGTCTCTACCTGGGCACTAATGCACTGTCTGACAACCTGAGCCCGGACATCATGACCAACAACCAGACAGCTGACCGTACACTGAGCACATCAGACCCGCCATGGCCTTAGGTCATCATATCTTCCCTACCTCAGTTTTCAGGCTTCAGAACCTAGACCTTATCTCAAATACTGCCCAGGGGTGACTGTGAGGCAGAAATCAGAACTCTTCCTTACCCATGTCAAGAAACCTTGTGGTTGGCATGTTGTCCAAAGTTCAGTGTAGGAGAAACCAGCAGTCACCCTGAGGCCCCGCCCACTCTTGAGTGCTAGGAGGGCATAAACACGCATTGTTACCCGCAGCGTGAGTCCTGTCCTCTAGTACGTCCTCTCAGTGGCTGGACCATTAGATGTCATAATGGGCTTGACATGTCCCTAGGCCCCAAATTATAACCAGATTTCTGGTTGTCCAGTCACAACTCCCCAGGGCTCTACTCTGGAATCCCTCATTTGGTGGGACACCTGAGGTTGAAAAACAAAACAAAACAAATCAACAACAACAGAACAACGGACTTCTTCCATCCCACAGAATGACCCCAAACTCTTTGGACGGGGCCAAACCCCCAGAGAGTAAGATTCGTCCATTTCCCATGAAGTCACCCGGAAAATTCACGACCATGAGTGACACGATATCCTGAGACAAAAACTTGAGCAAGAGCCTCACACTCGCCCTTTTTTCATATCCCGAAGAGTTCTCCTCATGGTCTGTAGATCAGTCCTGCCATACCTATGACCCGAAACATAAGCCGAGTTTGTGTTTTCAGACAACTGTCCAAACAGCCCTGGCTTACACACCCTACAGGCTCAGGCCCCTGGAGCCAAAACTGACGACTGTGCTTGCCCTTTCCAAGGGAATTGTATGTGCCCATTCCAATGGCCACAACCCTACTAATAGGATAAACCTCCAAATTCCCTGAGGCCATCCCAATATTTCTGGCTTCCCAGGACAAACAGTGGCAATCTGGGCCCATCTGAGCACCTACCCGAACTCAGACCCGTAGACTGCTGTCCCCAGAATTAAAAAGGAACGAACAGGCCCTTAGGAACCTATCAGATCCATTGCTTTGGTTTTCAGGCATCTCTCCTCAGAGGCCTGTATTTCAAGAACAGCTTTTGGCTGTTTCTTGACTCACCCATCAGAACAAATCTCATCTACACATGGGAAACTTGCACGATGGAGCTGTGTGAAAGCCTCTATTTAGGAGAACCCTTCAGGGCCCCAGTGCCATCGCTTCATTCCATGGTCACCATAGACACAAAATCAAATTAGGACACATCCACGGGAGAGTCAATTTCAACTCAGCCTCCTCGGTTGCTCCCGCAGATCCAGCAGAACTAACCTGTCTTGTTGCTTGAAGACAATTGGAATGAGAGGTGGGCTACCCAGCCATTCATCCTTAGAACCCTGCTCGGAATCTTTGTCCTGGAGCCAACCAACAGGTCTCAATTGTCCTGCAGTAGAATCTTTGCAGTTGTGAGCTTCTCAAAACTCCCATCGTGGGAAAACCCCCATGGCCTCGTGATCCACTCCCCCTTCAAGAAGGGGCCATCAGGGACAGAAAGTCCAACCTGAGTGTTCGTCTGATCCTCGCCCTGACTTCAGATGCACGATATCTCGATTCAAGTCTGTAGATTGTGCCTGCCATATCCTCACCCAGAAGCCTAGGCCTAGCTTGGTTTCTCAGACTTCAGTCCTCAGACTACTGGCCCACAAGCCCTCAAGTTTGGCAATCCAGAACTACAATGCAGCACTCTGACGGCCCTCCAGAAGAAAAACATTGCCCTCTGGGGCTACACAGAAACCCCAAATGAGGATCAAACTGCACGCCATTCGGCTGTACCCCAAATATATAGGCTGACCTGGGCACTAATGCCCTTTCTGAGACAGCCTGAGCCTGGACCTCCTGGCCCCACCCAGACAGCTGGCCGCACACTGACAACATCGGACCCGCCATGGCCTTAGGTCGTCATCTCTACTCAACCTCGATTTTCAGGCCTCAGAACCTAGACCTTATCTCCAATCACGGCCCGGGTTTGAAAATGATGCAGAAATCAGAACTCTTTCCCCATGGCAAGAAACCTTGTGGTTGGCATGTTGTCCAAGTTTCATTGTTGTTGAATCCAGTGTGGCCCAAGAGGCCCCGCCCATGCTTGCGGGCCACATTGGTCACAAACACACATTGTGACCCTCAGCCTGAGCCCAGGCCTCAGGTAAGGCCTCTCAGTGGCTGGATGGAGTAAGACTCGTCCATTTCCCATGAAGTCACCCGAAAATTTCACGACCATGAGTGACACGATATCCAGAGACAAAAAGTTGAGCAAGAGCCTCACACTCACCCTTTTTTCATATCCCGAAGAGTTCTCCTCATGGTCTGTAGATCAGTCCTGCCATACCTATGACCCGAAACATAAGCCGAGTTTGTGTTTTCAGACGACTGTCCAAACAGCCCTGGCCTACACACCCTACAGGCTCAGGCCCCTGGAGCCAAACCTGACGACTGTGATTGCCCTCTCCAATGGAATTGTTTGTGCCCACTCCAATGCCCACAACCCTACTAATAGGATAAACCTCCAAAGTCTCTGAGGCCATCCCAATATTTGTGGCTTCCCAGGACAAACAGGGGAAATCTGGGCACATCTGAGCACTTACCGGCACTCATACCCGTTGACTGATGTCCCCAGAGGTAAAAAGGAACGAACAGGCCCCTAGGCACATATCGGATCCATTGCTTTGGTTTCCAGGCATCTCTCCTCAGAGGCCTGGATTTCAATAACAGCATATGGCTGTTTCTTGACTCACCCATCAGAAAAAATCTCATCTACACATGGGAAACTTGCACGATGGAGCTGTGTGAAAGCCTCTCTTTAGGAGAACCCTTCCTTCAGGGCCCCAGTGCCACCGCTTCATTCCAAGGTCTCCATAGACACAAAATTATATTAGGACACATCCACAGGAGAGTCCATTTCAACTCAGCCTCATCGGTTGCTCCCCCAGATCCAGCAGATCTAACCTGTCTTGTTGCTTGGAGACAGTTGGAATGCGAGGTCGGCTGTCCAGACATCCATCCTTAGAACCCTGCTCGGAATCATCCTGGAGCCAACCAACAGGTCTCAATTGTCCTGCAGAAGAATCTTTGCAGTTGGGAGCTTCTCACAACTCCCATCGTTGGAAAACACCCATCTCCTCGTGATACACCCCCCCCCCCCTTCAAGAAGGGGCCATCAGAGACAGAATGTCTGACCTGAGCGATCGTCTGATACTTTCCCTGATTTCAGATGCACGAGATCTCCATTCAGGTCTGTAGATGTGCCTGCCATATCCTACCCAGAAACCTAGGCCTAGCTTGGGTTCTCAGACTTCCGTCCTCAGACTACTGAACCACAAACCCTCGAGTTTGGCAATCCAGAACTACAATGCAGCACTCTGCCTGCCCTCCAGAATAAAAACATTGCCTTCTGGGTCTACCCTGAAACCCCAAATGAGGATCAACCTGCACGCCATTCAGCTGTACCCCAAATATATAGGCTGACCTGGCCACTAATGCCCTTTCTGACACAGCCTGAGCCAGGACTTACTGGCCCCACCCAGACAGCTGGCCGCACACTGAGCACATCGGACCGCCGTGGCCTTAGGTCGTCATCTCTTCTCAATCTCGGTTTTCAGGCTTCCGAACCTAGACCTTATCTCCAATCACGGCCCGGGTGGGTGTGAAAATGATGCAGAAATCAGAACTCTTTCCCCATGGCAAGAAACCTTGTGGTTGGCATGTTGTCCAAGGTTCAGTGTACTTGAAACCAGTGTGGCCCATGAGGCCCCGCCCATGCTTGGGGGCCACATTGGTCACAAACACACATTGTGACCCTCAGCCTGAGCCCAGGCCTCAGGTAAGGCCTCTCAGTGGCTGGATGTAGAGACAGCATATTGGGCTTGCCATGCCCCTAGGCCCCAATTTTTAACCATAGTTCGGGTTGTCCCTTCAATATTCCCCAGGGCTCTGCTTTGGAATTCCTCTTTTGGTGGGACACCTGAGGTAACAAACCTGAAAGGAGTCCTCCCATCCCACAGATTGACGAAAAAAACAATTGGGATCGGGCCAAATCCACAGAGAGCAAGATTCGTCCATGGCCCATGAGGCCTCCCCAACATTCCACGGCCATCGCTGATACAAAAATACATAGACAACAGCCTGAGCACGCGCCTCAGACTCGCTCATTCTTCATATCCTGGAGAATTCTTCAGATAAGAACCTACACTGCACTCCAATGCACCCAAAATATATAGTCTAACCTGGGCACTAATGCACTGTCTGACAACCTGAGCCCGGACATCATGACCAACAACCAGACAGCTGACCGTACACTGAGCACATCAGACCCCCGCCATGGCCTTAGGTCATCATATCTTCCCTACCTCAGTTTTCAGGCTTCAGAACCTAGACCTTATCTCAAATACTGCCCAGGGGTGACTGTGAGGCAGAAATCAGAACTCTTCCTTACCCATGTCAAGAAACCTTGTGGTTGGCATGTTGTCCAAAGTTCAGTGTAGGAGAAACCAGCAGTCACCCTGAGGCCCCCCCCGCCCACTCTTGAGTGCTAGGAGGGCATAAACACGCATTGTTACCCGCAGCGTGAGTCCTGTCCTCTAGTACGTCCTCTCAGTGGCTGGACCATTAGATGTCATAATGGGCTTGACATGTCCCTAGGCCCCAAATTATAACCAGATTTCTGGTTGTCCAGTCACAACTCCCCAGGGCTCTACTCTGGAATCCCTCATTTGGTGGGACACCTGAGGTTGAAAAACAAAACAAAAACAAATCAACAACAACAGAACAACGGACTTCTTCCATCCCACAGAATGACCCCAAACTCTTTTGGACGGGGCCAAACCCCCAGAGAGTAAGATTCGTCCATTTCCCATGAAGTCACCCGGAAAATTCACGACCATGAGTGACACGATATCCTGAGACAAAAACTTGAGCAAGAGCCTCACACTCGCCCTTTTTTCATATCCCGAAGAGTTCTCCTCATGGTCTGTAGATCAGTCCTGCCATACCTATGACCCGAAACATAAGCCGAGTTTGTGTTTTCAGACAACTGTCCAAACAGCCCTGGCTTACACACCCTACAGGCTCAGGCCCCTGGAGCCAAAACTGACGACTGTGCTTGCCCTTTCCAAGGGAATTGTATGTGCCCATTCCAATGGCCACAACCCTACTAATAGGATAAACCTCCAAATTCCCTGAGGCCATCCCAATATTTCTGGCTTCCCAGGACAAACAGTGGCAATCTGGGCCCATCTGAGCACCTACCCGAACTCAGACCCGTAGACTGCTGTCCCCAGAATTAAAAAGGAACGAACAGGCCCTTAGGAACCTATCAGATCCATTGCTTTGGTTTTCAGGCATCTCTCCTCAGAGGCCTGTATTTCAAGAACAGCTTTTGGCTGTTTCTTGACTCACCCATCAGAACAAATCTCATCTACACATGGGAAACTTGCACGATGGAGCTGTGTGAAAGCCTCTATTTAGGAGAACCCTTCAGGGCCCCAGTGCCATCGCTTCATTCCATGGTCACCATAGACACAAAATCAAATTAGGACACATCCACGGGAGAGTCAATTTCAACTCAGCCTCCTCGGTTGCTCCCGCAGATCCAGCAGAACTAACCTGTCTTGTTGCTTGAAGACAATTGGAATGAGAGGTGGGCTACCCAGCCATTCATCCTTAGAACCCTGCTCGGAATCTTTGTCCTGGAGCCAACCAACAGGTCTCAATTGTCCTGCAGTAGAATCTTTGCAGTTGTGAGCTTCTCAAAACTCCCATCGTGGGAAAACCCCCATGGCCTCGTGATCCACTCCCCCTTCAAGAAGGGGCCATCAGGGACAGAAAGTCCAACCTGAGTGTTCGTCTGATCCTCGCCCTGACTTCAGATGCACGATATCTCGATTCAAGTCTGTAGATTGTGCCTGCCATATCCTCACCCAGAAGCCTAGGCCTAGCTTGGTTTCTCAGACTTCAGTCCTCAGACTACTGGCCCACAAGCCCTCAAGTTTGGCAATCCAGAACTACAATGCAGCACTCTGACGGCCCTCCAGAAGAAAAACATTGCCCTCTGGGGCTACACAGAAACCCCAAATGAGGATCAAACTGCACGCCATTCGGCTGTACCCCAAATATATAGGCTGACCTGGGCACTAATGCCCTTTCTGAGACAGCCTGAGCCTGGACCTCCTGGCCCCACCCAGACAGCTGGCCGCACACTGACAACATCGGACCCGCCATGGCCTTAGGTCGTCATCTCTACTCAACCTCGATTTTCAGGCCTCAGAACCTAGACCTTATCTCCAATCACGGCCCGGGTTTGAAAATGATGCAGAAATCAGAACTCTTTCCCCATGGCAAGAAACCTTGTGGTTGGCATGTTGTCCAAGTTTCATTGTTGTTGAATCCAGTGTGGCCCAAGAGGCCCCGCCCATGCTTGCGGGCCACATTGGTCACAAACACACATTGTGACCCTCAGCCTGAGCCCAGGCCTCAGGTAAGGCCTCTCAGTGGCTGGATGGAGTAAGACTCGTCCATTTCCCATGAAGTCACCCGAAAATTTCACGACCATGAGTGACACGATATCCAGAGACAAAAAGTTGAGCAAGAGCCTCACACTCACCCTTTTTTCATATCCCGAAGAGTTCTCCTCATGGTCTGTAGATCAGTCCTGCCATACCTATGACCCGAAACATAAGCCGAGTTTGTGTTTTCAGACGACTGTCCAAACAGCCCTGGCCTACACACCCTACAGGCTCAGGCCCCTGGAGCCAAACCTGACGACTGTGATTGCCCTCTCCAATGGAATTGTTTGTGCCCACTCCAATGCCCACAACCCTACTAATAGGATAAACCTCCAAAGTCTCTGAGGCCATCCCAATATTTGTGGCTTCCCAGGACAAACAGGGGAAATCTGGGCACATCTGAGCACTTACCGGCACTCATACCCGTTGACTGATGTCCCCAGAGGTAAAAAGGAACGAACAGGCCCCTAGGCACATATCGGATCCATTGCTTTGGTTTCCAGGCATCTCTCCTCAGAGGCCTGGATTTCAATAACAGCATATGGCTGTTTCTTGACTCACCCATCAGAGAAAAAATCTCATCTACACATGGGAAACTTGCACGATGGAGCTGTGTGAAAGCCTCTCTTTAGGAGAACCCTTCAGGGCCCCAGTGCCACCGCTTCATTCCAAGGTCTCCATAGACACAAAATTATATTAGGACACATCCACAGGAGAGTCCATTTCAACTCAGCCTCATCGGTTGCTCCCCCAGATCCAGCAGATCTAACCTGTCTTGTTGCTTGGAGACAGTTGGAATGCGAGGTCGGCTGTCCAGACATCCATCCTTAGAACCCTGCTCGGAATCATCCTGGAGCCAACCAACAGGTCTCAATTGTCCTGCAGAAGAATCTTTGCAGTTGGGAGCTTCTCACAACTCCCATCGTTGGAAAACACCCATCTCCTCGTGATACACCCCCCCCCCCCTTCAAGAAGGGGCCATCAGAGACAGAATGTCTGACCTGAGCGATCGTCTGATACTTTCCCTGATTTCAGATGCACGAGATCTCCATTCAGGTCTGTAGATGTGCCTGCCATATCCTACCCAGAAACCTAGGCCTAGCTTGGGTTCTCAGACTTCCGTCCTCAGACTACTGAACCACAAACCCTCGAGTTTGGCAATCCAGAACTACAATGCAGCACTCTGCCTGCCCTCCAGAATAAAAACATTGCCTTCTGGGTCTACCCTGAAACCCCAAATGAGGATCAACCTGCACGCCATTCAGCTGTACCCCAAATATATAGGCTGACCTGGCCACTAATGCCCTTTCTGACACAGCCTGAGCCAGGACTTACTGGCCCCACCCAGACAGCTGGCCGCACACTGAGCACATCGGACCGCCGTGGCCTTAGGTCGTCATCTCTTCTCAATCTCGGTTTTCAGGCTTCCGAACCTAGACCTTATCTCCAATCACGGCCCGGGTGTGAAAATGATGCAGAAATCAGAACTCTTTCCCCATGGCAAGAAACCTTGTGGTTGGCATGTTGTCCAAGGTTCAGTGTACTTGAAACCAGTGTGGCCCATGAGGCCCCGCCCATGCTTGGGGGCCACATTGGTCACAAAACACACATTGTGACCCTCAGCCTGAGCCCAGGCCTCAGGTAAGGCCTCTCAGTGGCTGGATGTAGAGACAGCATATTGGGCTTGCCATGCCCCTAGGCCCCAATTTTTAACCATAGTTCGGGTTGTCCCTTCAATATTCCCCAGGGCTCTGCTTTGGAATTCCTCTTTTGGTGGGACACCTGAGGTAACAAACCTGAAAGGAGTCCTCCCATCCCACAGATTGACGAAAAACAATTGGGATCGGGCCAAATCCACAGAGAGCAAGATTCGTCCATGGCCCATGAGGCCTCCCCAACATTCCACGGCCATCGCTGATACAAAATACATAGACAACAGCCTGAGCACGCGCCTCAGACTCGCTCATTCTTCATATCCTGGAGAATTCTTCAGATAAGAACCTACACTGCACTCCAATGCACCCAAAATATATAGTCTAACCTGGGCACTAATGCACTGTCTGACAACCTGAGCCCGGACATCATGACCAACAACCAGACAGCTGACCGTACACTGAGCACATCAGACCCGCCATGGCCTTAGGTCATCATATCTTCCCTACCTCAGTTTTCAGGCTTCAGAACCTAGACCTTATCTCAAATACTGCCCAGGGGTGACTGTGAGGCAGAAATCAGAACTCTTCCTTACCCATGTCAAGAAACCTTGTGGTTGGCATGTTGTCCAAAGTTCAGTGTAGGAGAAACCAGCAGTCACCCTGAGGCCCCGCCCACTCTTGAGTGCTAGGAGGGCATAAACACGCATTGTTACCCGCAGCGTGAGTCCTGTCCTCTAGTACGTCCTCTCAGTGGCTGGACCATTAGATGTCATAATGGGCTTGACATGTCCCTAGGCCCCAAATTATAACCAGATTTCTGGTTGTCCAGTCACAACTCCCCAGGGCTCTACTCTGGAATCCCTCATTTGGTGGGACACCCTGAGGTTGAAAAACAAAACAAAACAAATCAACAACAACAGAACAACGGACTTCTTCCATCCCACAGAATGACCCCAAACTCTTTGGACGGGGCCAAACCCCCAGAGAGTAAGATTCGTCCATTTCCCATGAAGTCACCCGGAAAAATTCACGACCATGAGTGACACGATATCCTGAGACAAAAACTTGAGCAAGAGCCTCACACTCGCCCTTTTTTCATATCCCGAAGAGTTCTCCTCATGGTCTGTAGATCAGTCCTGCCATACCTATGACCCGAAACATAAGCCGAGTTTGTGTTTTCAGACAACTGTCCAAACAGCCCTGGCTTACACACCCTACAGGCTCAGGCCCCTGGAGCCAAAACTGACGACTGTGCTTGCCCTTTCCAAGGGAATTGTATGTGCCCATTCCAATGGCCACAACCCTACTAATAGGATAAACCTCCAAATTCCCTGAGGCCATCCCAATATTTCTGGCTTCCCAGGACAAACAGTGGCAATCTGGGCCCATCTGAGCACCTACCCGAACTCAGACCCGTAGACTGCTGTCCCCAGAATTAAAAAGGAACGAACAGGCCCTTAGGAACCTATCAGATCCATTGCTTTGGTTTTCAGGCATCTCTCCTCAGAGGCCTGTATTTCAAGAACAGCTTTTGGCTGTTTCTTGACTCACCCATCAGAACAAATCTCATCTACACATGGGAAACTTGCACGATGGAGCTGTGTGAAAGCCTCTATTTAGGAGAACCCTTCAGGGCCCCAGTGCCATCGCTTCATTCCATGGTCACCATAGACACAAAATCAAATTAGGACACATCCACGGGAGAGTCAATTTCAACTCAGCCTCCTCGGTTGCTCCCGCAGATCCAGCAGAACTAACCTGTCTTGTTGCTTGAAGACAATTGGAATGAGAGGTGGGCTACCCAGCCATTCATCCTTAGAACCCTGCTCGGAATCTTTGTCCTGGAGCCAACCAACAGGTCTCAATTGTCCTGCAGTAGAATCTTTGCAGTTGTGAGCTTCTCAAAACTCCCATCGTGGGAAAACCCCCATGGCCTCGTGATCCACTCCCCCTTCAAGAAGGGGCCATCAGGGACAGAAAGTCCAACCTGAGTGTTCGTCTGATCCTCGCCCTGACTTCAGATGCACGATATCTCGATTCAAGTCTGTAGATTGTGCCTGCCATATCCTCACCCAGAAGCCTAGGCCTAGCTTGGTTTCTCAGACTTCAGTCCTCAGACTACTGGCCCACAAGCCCTCAAGTTTGGCAATCCAGAACTACAATGCAGCACTCTGACGGCCCTCCAGAAGAAAAACATTGCCCTCTGGGGCTACACAGAAACCCCAAATGAGGATCAAACTGCACGCCATTCGGCTGTACCCCAAATATATAGGCTGACCTGGGCACTAATGCCCTTTCTGAGACAGCCTGAGCCTGGACCTCCTGGCCCCACCCAGACAGCTGGCCGCACACTGACAACATCGGACCCGCCATGGCCTTAGGTCGTCATCTCTACTCAACCTCGATTTTCAGGCCTCAGAACCTAGACCTTATCTCCAATCACGGCCCGGGTTTGAAAATGATGCAGAAATCAGAACTCTTTCCCCATGGCAAGAAACCTTGTGGTTGGCATGTTGTCCAAGTTTCATTGTTGTTGAATCCAGTGTGGCCCAAGAGGCCCCGCCCATGCTTGCGGGCCACATTGGTCACAAACACACATTGTGACCCTCAGCCTGAGCCCAGGCCTCAGGTAAGGCCTCTCAGTGGCTGGATGGAGTAAGACTCGTCCATTTCCCATGAAGTCACCCGAAAATTTCACGACCATGAGTGACACGATATCCAGAGACAAAAAGTTGAGCAAGAGCCTCACACTCACCCTTTTTTCATATCCCGAAGAGTTCTCCTCATGGTCTGTAGATCAGTCCTGCCATACCTATGACCCGAAACATAAGCCGAGTTTGTGTTTTCAGACGACTGTCCAAACAGCCCTGGCCTACACACCCTACAGGCTCAGGCCCCTGGAGCCAAACCTGACGACTGTGATTGCCCTCTCCAATGGAATTGTTTGTGCCCACTCCAATGCCCACAACCCTACTAATAGGATAAACCTCCAAAGTCTCTGAGGCCATCCCAATATTTGTGGCTTCCCAGGACAAACAGGGGAAATCTGGGCACATCTGAGCACTTACCGGCACTCATACCCGTTGACTGATGTCCCCAGAGGTAAAAAGGAACGAACAGGCCCCTAGGCACATATCGGATCCATTGCTTTGGTTTCCAGGCATCTCTCCTCAGAGGCCTGGATTTCAATAACAGCATATGGCTGTTTCTTGACTCACCCATCAGAAAAAATCTCATCTACACATGGGAAACTTGCACGATGGAGCTGTGTGAAAGCCTCTCTTTAGGAGAACCCTTCAGGGCCCCAGTGCCACCGCTTCATTCCAAGGTCTCCATAGACACAAAATTATATTAGGACACATCCACAGGAGAGTCCATTTCAACTCAGCCTCATCGGTTGCTCCCCCCAGATCCAGCAGATCTAACCTGTCTTGTTGCTTGGAGACAGTTGGAATGCGAGGTCGGCTGTCCAGACATCCATCCTTAGAACCCTGCTCGGAATCATCCTGGAGCCAACCAACAGGTCTCAATTGTCCTGCAGAAGAATCTTTGCAGTTGGGAGCTTCTCACAACTCCCATCGTTGGAAAACACCCATCTCCTCGTGATACACCCCCCCCCCCCCTTCAAGAAGGGGCCATCAGAGACAGAATGTCTGACCTGAGCGATCGTCTGATACTTTCCCTGATTTCAGATGCACGAGATCTCCATTCAGGTCTGTAGATGTGCCTGCCATATCCTACCCAGAAACCTAGGCCTAGCTTGGGTTCTCAGACTTCCGTCCTCAGACTACTGAACCACAAACCCTCGAGTTTGGCAATCCAGAACTACAATGCAGCACTCTGCCTGCCCTCCAGAATAAAAACATTGCCTTCTGGGTCTACCCTGAAACCCCAAATGAGGATCAACCTGCACGCCATTCAGCTGTACCCCAAATATATAGGCTGACCTGGCCACTAATGCCCTTTCTGACACAGCCTGAGCCAGGACTTACTGGCCCCACCCAGACAGCTGGCCGCACACTGAGCACATCGGACCGCCGTGGCCTTAGGTCGTCATCTCTTCTTCTCAATCTCGGTTTTCAGGCTTCCGAACCTAGACCTTATCTCCAATCACGGCCCGGGTGTGAAAATGATGCAGAAATCAGAACTCTTTCCCCATGGCAAGAAACCTTGTGGTTGGCATGTTGTCCAAGGTTCAGTGTACTTGAAACCAGTGTGGCCCATGAGGCCCCGCCCATGCTTGGGGGCCACATTGGTCACAAACACACATTGTGACCCTCAGCCTGAGCCCAGGCCTCAGGTAAGGCCTCTCAGTGGCTGGATGTAGAGACAGCATATTGGGCTTGCCATGCCCCTAGGCCCCAATTTTTAACCATAGTTCGGGTTGTCCCTTCAATATTCCCCAGGGCTCTGCTTTGGAATTCCTCTTTTGGTGGGACACCTGAGGTAACAAACCTGAAAGGAGTCCTCCCATCCCACAGATTGACGAAAAACAATTGGGATCGGGCCAAATCCACAGAGAGCAAGATTCGTCCATGGCCCATGAGGCCTCCCCAACATTCCACGGCCATCGCTGATACAAAATACATAGACAACAGCCTGAGCACGCGCCTCAGACTCGCTCATTCTTCATATCCTGGAGAATTCTTCAGATAAGAACCTACACTGCACTCCAATGCACCCAAAATATATAGTCTAACCTGGGCACTAATGCACTGTCTGACAACCTGAGCCCGGACATCATGACCAACAACCAGACAGCTGACCGTACACTGAGCACATCAGACCCGCCATGGCCTTAGGTCATCATCATATCTTCCCTACCTCAGTTTTCAGGCTTCAGAACCTAGACCTTATCTCAAATACTGCCCAGGGGTGACTGTGAGGCAGAAATCAGAACTCTTCCTTACCCATGTCAAGAAACCTTGTGGTTGGCATGTTGTCCAAAGTTCAGTGTAGGAGAAACCAGCAGTCACCCTGAGGCCCCGCCCACTCTTGAGTGCTAGGAGGGCATAAACACGCATTGTTACCCGCAGCGTGAGTCCTGTCCTCTAGTACGTCCTCTCAGTGGCTGGACCATTAGATGTCATAATGGGCTTGACATGTCCCTAGGCCCCAAATTATAACCAGATTTCTGGTTGTCCAGTCACAACTCCCCAGGGCTCTACTCTGGAATCCCTCATTTGGTGGGACACCTGAGGTTGAAAAACAAAACAAAACAAATCAACAACAACAGAACAACGGACTTCTTCCATCCCACAGAATGACCCCAAACTCTTTGGACGGGGCCAAACCCCCAGAGAGTAAGATTCGTCCATTTCCCATGAAGTCACCCGGAAAATTCACGACCATGAGTGACACGATATCCTGAGACAAAAACTTGAGCAAGAGCCTCACACTCGCCCTTTTTTTCATATCCCGAAGAGTTCTCCTCATGGTCTGTAGATCAGTCCTGCCATACCTATGACCCGAAACATAAGCCGAGTTTGTGTTTTCAGACAACTGTCCAAACAGCCCTGGCTTACACACCCTACAGGCTCAGGCCCCTGGAGCCAAAAACTGACGACTGTGCTTGCCCTTTCCAAGGGAATTGTATGTGCCCATTCCAATGGCCACAACCCTACTAATAGGATAAACCTCCAAATTCCCTGAGGCCATCCCAATATTTCTGGCTTCCCAGGACAAACAGTGGCAATCTGGGCCCATCTGAGCACCTACCCGAACTCAGACCCGTAGACTGCTGTCCCCAGAATTAAAAAAGGAACGAACAGGCCCTTAGGAACCTATCAGATCCATTGCTTTGGTTTTCAGGCATCTCTCCTCAGAGGCCTGTATTTCAAGAACAGCTTTTGGCTGTTTCTTGACTCACCCATCAGAACAAATCTCATCTACACATGGGAAACTTGCACGATGGAGCTGTGTGAAAGCCTCTATTTAGGAGAACCCTTCAGGGCCCCAGTGCCATCGCTTCATTCCATGGTCACCATAGACACAAAATCAAATTAGGACACATCCACGGGAGAGTCAATTTCAACTCAGCCTCCTCGGTTGCTCCCGCAGATCCAGCAGAACTAACCTGTCTTGTTGCTTGAAGACAATTGGAATGAGAGGTGGGCTACCCAGCCATTCATCCTTAGAACCCTGCTCGGAATCTTTGTCCTGGAGCCAACCAACAGGTCTCAATTGTCCTGCAGTAGAATCTTTGCAGTTGTGAGCTTCTCAAAACTCCCATCGTGGGAAAACCCCCATGGCCTCGTGATCCACTCCCCCTTCAAGAAGGGGCCATCAGGGACAGAAAGTCCAACCTGAGTGTTCGTCTGATCCTCGCCCTGACTTCAGATGCACGATATCTCGATTCAAGTCTGTAGATTGTGCCTGCCATATCCTCACCCAGAAGCCTAGGCCTAGCTTGGTTTCTCAGACTTCAGTCCTCAGACTACTGGCCCACAAGCCCTCAAGTTTGGCAATCCAGAACTACAATGCAGCACTCTGACGGCCCTCCAGAAGAAAAACATTGCCCTCTGGGGCTACACAGAAACCCCAAATGAGGATCAAACTGCACGCCATTCGGCTGTACCCCAAATATATAGGCTGACCTGGGCACTAATGCCCTTTCTGAGACAGCCTGAGCCTGGACCTCCTGGCCCCACCCAGACAGCTGGCCGCACACTGACAACATCGGACCCGCCATGGCCTTAGGTCGTCATCTCTACTCAACCTCGATTTTCAGGCCTCAGAACCTAGACCTTATCTCCAATCACGGCCCGGGTTTGAAAATGATGCAGAAATCAGAACTCTTTCCCCATGGCAAGAAACCTTGTGGTTGGCATGTTGTCCAAGTTTCATTGTTGTTGAATCCAGTGTGGCCCAAGAGCCCCCGCCCATGCTTGCGGGCCACATTGGTCACAAACACACATTGTGACCCTCAGCCTGAGCCCAGGCCTCAGGTAAGGCCTCTCAGTGGCTGGATGGAGTAAGACTCGTCCATTTCCCATGAAGTCACCCGAAAATTTCACGACCATGAGTGACACGATATCCAGAGACAAAAAGTTGAGCAAGAGCCTCACACTCACCCTTTTTTCATATCCCGAAGAGTTCTCCTCATGGTCTGTAGATCAGTCCTGCCATACCTATGACCCGAAACATAAGCCGAGTTTGTGTTTTCAGACGACTGTCCAAACAGCCCTGGCCTACACACCCTACAGGCTCAGGCCCCTGGAGCCAAACCTGACGACTGTGATTGCCCTCTCCAATGGAATTGTTTGTGCCCACTCCAATGCCCACAACCCTACTAATAGGATAAACCTCCAAAGTCTCTGAGGCCATCCCAATATTTGTGGCTTCCCAGGACAAACAGGGGAAATCTGGGCACATCTGAGCACTTACCGGCACTCATACCCGTTGACTGATGTCCCCAGAGGTAAAAAGGAACGAACAGGCCCCTAGGCACATATCGGATCCATTGCTTTGGTTTCCAGGCATCTCTCCTCAGAGGCCTGGATTTCAATAACAGCATATGGCTGTTTCTTGACTCACCCATCAGAAAAAATCTCATCTACACATGGGAAACTTGCACGATGGAGCTGTGTGAAAGCCTCTCTTTAGGAGAACCCTTCAGGGCCCCAGTGCCACCGCTTCATTCCAAGGTCTCCATAGACACAAAATTATATTAGGACACATCCACAGGAGAGTCCATTTCAACTCAGCCTCATCGGTTGCTCCCCCAGATCCAGCAGATCTAACCTGTCTTGTTGCTTGGAGACAGTTGGAATGCGAGGTCGGCTGTCCAGACATCCATCCTTAGAACCCTGCTCGGAATCATCCTGGAGCCAACCAACAGGTCTCAATTGTCCTGCAGAAGAATCTTTGCAGTTGGGAGCTTCTCACAACTCCCATCGTTGGAAAACACCCATCTCCTCGTGATACACCCCCCCCCTTCAAGAAGGGGCCATCAGAGACAGAATGTCTGACCTGAGCGATCGTCTGATACTTTCCCTGATTTCAGATGCACGAGATCTCCATTCAGGTCTGTAGATGTGCCTGCCATATCCTACCCAGAAACCTAGGCCTAGCTTGGGTTCTCAGACTTCCGTCCTCAGACTACTGAACCACAAACCCTCGAGTTTGGCAATCCAGAACTACAATGCAGCACTCTGCCTGCCCTCCAGAATAAAAACATTGCCTTCTGGGTCTACCCTGAAACCCCAAATGAGGATCAACCTGCACGCCATTCAGCTGTACCCCAAAAATATATAGGCTGACCTGGCCACTAATGCCCTTTCTGACACAGCCTGAGCCAGGACTTACTGGCCCCACCCAGACAGCTGGCCGCACACTGAGCACATCGGACCGCCGTGGCCTTAGGTCGTCATCTCTTCTCAATCTCGGTTTTCAGGCTTCCGAACCTAGACCTTATCTCCAATCACGGCCCGGGTGTGAAAATGATGCAGAAATCAGAACTCTTTCCCCATGGCAAGAAACCTTGTGGTTGGCATGTTGTCCAAGGTTCAGTGTACTTGAAACCAGTGTGGCCCATGAGGCCCCGCCCATGCTTGGGGGCCACATTGGTCACAAACACACATTGTGACCCTCAGCCTGAGCCCAGGCCTCAGGTAAGGCCTCTCAGTGGCTGGATGTAGAGACAGCATATTGGGCTTGCCATGCCCCTAGGCCCCAATTTTTAACCATAGTTCGGGTTGTCCCTTCAATATTCCCCAGGGCTCTGCTTTGGAATTCCTCTTTTGGTGGGACACCTGAGGTAACAAACCTGAAAGGAGTCCTCCCATCCCACAGATTGACGAAAAACAATTGGGATCGGGCCAAATCCACAGAGAGCAAGATTCGTCCATGGCCCATGAGGCCTCCCCAACATTCCACGGCCATCGCTGATACAAAATACATAGACAACAGCCTGAGCACGCGCCTCAGACTCGCTCATTCTTCATATCCTGGAGAATTCTTCAGATAAGAACCTACACTGCACTCCAATGCACCCAAAATATATAGTCTAACCTGGGCACTAATGCACTGTCTGACAACCTGAGCCCGGACATCATGACCAACAACCAGACAGCTGACCGTACACTGAGCACATCAGACCCGCCATGGCCTTAGGTCATCATATCTTCCCTACCTCAGTTTTCAGGCTTCAGAACCTAGACCTTATCTCAAATACTGCCCAGGGGTGACTGTGAGGCAGAAATCAGAACTCTTCCTTACCCATGTCAAGAAACCTTGTGGTTGGCATGTTGTCCAAAGTTCAGTGTAGGAGAAACCAGCAGTCACCCTGAGGCCCCGCCCACTCTTGAGTGCTAGGAGGGCATAAACACGCATTGTTACCCGCAGCGTGAGTCCTGTCCTCTAGTACGTCCTCTCAGTGGCTGGACCATTAGATGTCATAATGGGCTTGACATGTCCCTAGGCCCCAAATTATAACCAGATTTCTGGTTGTCCAGTCACAACTCCCCAGGGCTCTACTCTGGAATCCCTCATTTGGTGGGACACCTGAGGTTGAAAAACAAAACAAAACAAATCAACAACAACAGAACAACGGACTTCTTCCATCCCACAGAATGACCCCAAACTCTTTGGACGGGGCCAAACCCCCAGAGAGTAAGATTCGTCCATTTCCCATGAAGTCACCCGGAAAATTCACGACCATGAGTGACACGATATCCTGAGACAAAAACTTGAGCAAGAGCCTCACACTCGCCCTTTTTTCATATCCCGAAGAGTTCTCCTCATGGTCTGTAGATCAGTCCTGCCATACCTATGACCCGAAACATAAGCCGAGTTTGTGTTTTCAGACAACTGTCCAAACAGCCCTGGCTTACACACCCTACAGGCTCAGGCCCCTGGAGCCAAAACTGACGACTGTGCTTGCCCTTTCCAAGGGAATTGTATGTGCCCATTCCAATGGCCACAACCCTACTAATAGGATAAACCTCCAAATTCCCTGAGGCCATCCCAATATTTCTGGCTTCCCAGGACAAACAGTGGCAATCTGGGCCCATCTGAGCACCTACCCGAACTCAGACCCGTAGACTGCTGTCCCCAGAATTAAAAAGGAACGAACAGGCCCTTAGGAACCTATCAGATCCATTGCTTTGGTTTTCAGGCATCTCTCCTCAGAGGCCTGTATTTCAAGAACAGCTTTTGGCTGTTTCTTGACTCACCCATCAGAACAAATCTCATCTACACATGGGAAACTTGCACGATGGAGCTGTGTGAAAGCCTCTATTTAGGAGAACCCTTCAGGGCCCCAGTGCCATCGCTTCATTCCATGGTCACCATAGACACAAAATCAAATTAGGACACATCCACGGGAGAGTCAATTTCAACTCAGCCTCCTCGGTTGCTCCCGCAGATCCAGCAGAACTAACCTGTCTTGTTGCTTGAAGACAATTGGAATGAGAGGTGGGCTACCCAGCCATTCATCCTTAGAACCCTGCTCGGAATCTTTGTCCTGGAGCCAACCAACAGGTCTCAATTGTCCTGCAGTAGAATCTTTGCAGTTGTGAGCTTCTCAAAACTCCCATCGTGGGAAAACCCCCATGGCCTCGTGATCCACTCCCCCTTCAAGAAGGGGCCATCAGGGACAGAAAGTCCAACCTGAGTGTTCGTCTGATCCTCGCCCTGACTTCAGATGCACGATATCTCGATTCAAGTCTGTAGATTGTGCCTGCCATATCCTCACCCAGAAGCCTAGGCCTAGCTTGGTTTCTCAGACTTCAGTCCTCAGACTACTGGCCCACAAGCCCTCAAGTTTGGCAATCCAGAACTACAATGCAGCACTCTGACGGCCCTCCAGAAGAAAAAACATTGCCCTCTGGGGCTACACAGAAACCCCAAATGAGGATCAAACTGCACGCCATTCGGCTGTACCCCAAATATATAGGCTGACCTGGGCACTAATGCCCTTTCTGAGACAGCCTGAGCCTGGACCTCCTGGCCCCACCCAGACAGCTGGCCGCACACTGACAACATCGGACCCGCCATGGCCTTAGGTCGTCATCTCTACTCAACCTCGATTTTCAGGCCTCAGAACCTAGACCTTATCTCCAATCACGGCCCGGGTTTGAAAATGATGCAGAAATCAGAACTCTTTCCCCATGGCAAGAAACCTTGTGGTTGGCATGTTGTCCAAGTTTCATTGTTGTTGAATCCAGTGTGGCCCAAGAGGCCCCGCCCATGCTTGCGGGCCACATTGGTCACAAACACACATTGTGACCCTCAGCCTGAGCCCAGGCCTCAGGTAAGGCCTCTCAGTGGCTGGATGGAGTAAGACTCGTCCATTTCCCATGAAGTCACCCGAAAATTTCACGACCATGAGTGACACGATATCCAGAGACAAAAACATGAGCAAGAGCCTCACACTCACCCTTTTTTCATATCCCGAAGAGTTCTCCTCATGGTCTGTAGATCAGTCCTGCCATACCTATGACCCGAAACATAAGCCGAGTTTGTGTTTTCAGACGACTGTCCAAACAGCCCTGGCCTACACACCCTACAGGCTCAGGCCCCTGGAGCCAAACCTGACGACTGTGATTGCCCTCTCCAATGGAATTGTTTGTGCCCACTCCAATGCCCACAACCCTACTAATAGGATAAACCTCCAAAGTCTCTGAGGCCATCCCAATATTTGTGGCTTCCCAGGACAAACAGGGGAAATCTGGGCACATCTGAGCACTTACCGGCACTCATACCCGTTGACTGATGTCCCCAGAGGTAAAAAGGAACGAACAGGCCCCTAGGCACATATCGGATCCATTGCTTTGGTTTCCAGGCATCTCTCCTCAGAGGCCTGGATTTCAATAACAGCATATGGCTGTTTCTTGACTCACCCATCAGAAAAAAATCTCATCTACACATGGGAAACTTGCACGATGGAGCTGTGTGAAAGCCTCTCTTTAGGAGAACCCTTCAGGGCCCCAGTGCCACCGCTTCATTCCAAGGTCTCCATAGACACAAAATTATATTAGGACACATCCACAGGAGAGTCCATTTCAACTCAGCCTCATCGGTTGCTCCCCCAGATCCAGCAGATCTAACCTGTCTTGTTGCTTGGAGACAGTTGGAATGCGAGGTCGGCTGTCCAGACATCCATCCTTAGAACCCTGCTCGGAATCATCCTGGAGCCAACCAACAGGTCTCAATTGTCCTGCAGAAGAATCTTTGCAGTTGGGAGCTTCTCACAACTCCCATCGTTGGAAAACACCCATCTCCTCGTGATACACCCCCCCCCCTTCAAGAAGGGGCCATCAGAGACAGAATGTCTGACCTGAGCGATCGTCTGATACTTTCCCTGATTTCAGATGCACGAGATCTCCATTCAGGTCTGTAGATGTGCCTGCCATATCCTACCCAGAAACCTAGGCCTAGCTTGGGTTCTCAGACTTCCGTCCTCAGACTACTGAACCACAAACCCTCGAGTTTGGCAATCCAGAACTACAATGCAGCACTCTGCCTGCCCTCCAGAATAAAAACATTGCCTTCTGGGTCTACCCTGAAACCCCAAATGAGGATCAACCTGCACGCCATTCAGCTGTACCCCAAATATATAGGCTGACCTGGCCACTAATGCCCTTTCTGACACAGCCTGAGCCAGGACTTACTGGCCCCACCCAGACAGCTGGCCGCACACTGAGCACATCGGACCGCCGTGGCCTTAGGTCGTCATCTCTTCTCAATCTCGGTTTTCAGGCTTCCGAACCTAGACCTTATCTCCAATCACGGCCCGGGTGTGAAAATGATGCAGAAATCAGAACTCTTTCCCCATGGCAAGAAACCTTGTGGTTGGCATGTTGTCCAAGGTTCAGTGTACTTGAAACCAGTGTGGCCCATGAGGCCCCGCCCATGCTTGGGGGCCACATTGGTCACAAACACACATTGTGACCCTCAGCCTGAGCCCAGGCCTCAGGTAAGGCCTCTCAGTGGCTGGATGTAGAGACAGCATATTGGGCTTGCCATGCCCCTAGGCCCCAATTTTTAACCATAGTTCGGGTTGTCCCTTCAATATTCCCCAGGGCTCTGCTTTGGAATTCCTCTTTTGGTGGGACACCTGAGGTAACAAACCTGAAAGGAGTCCTCCCATCCCACAGATTGACGAAAAACAATTGGGATCGGGCCAAATCCACAGAGAGCAAGATTCGTCCATGGCCCATGAGGCCTCCCCCCAACATTCCACGGCCATCGCTGATACAAAATACATAGACAACAGCCTGAGCACGCGCCTCAGACTCGCTCATTCTTCATATCCTGGAGAATTCTTCAGATAAGAACCTACACTGCACTCCAATGCACCCAAAATATATAGTCTAACCTGGGCACTAATGCACTGTCTGACAACCTGAGCCCGGACATCATGACCAACAACCAGACAGCTGACCGTACACTGAGCACATCAGACCCGCCATGGCCTTAGGTCATCATAACTTCCCTACCTCAGTTTTCAGGCTTCAGAACCTAGACCTTATCTCAAATACTGCCCAGGGGTGACTGTGAGGCAGAAATCAGAACTCTTCCTTACCCATGTCAAGAAACCTTGTGGTTGGCATGTTGTCCAAAGTTCAGTGTAGGAGAAACCAGCAGTCACCCTGAGGCCCCGCCCACTCTTGAGTGCTAGGAGGGCATAAACACACGCATTGTTACCCGCAGCGTGAGTCCTGTCCTCTAGTACGTCCTCTCAGTGGCTGGACCATTAGATGTCATAATGGGCTTGACATGTCCCTAGGCCCCAAATTATAACCAGATTTCTGGTTGTCCAGTCACAACTCCCCAGGGCTCTACTCTGGAATCCCTCATTTGGTGGGACACCCGAGGTTGAAAAACAAAACAAAACAAATCAACAACAACAGAACAACGGACTTCTTCCATCCCACAGAATGACCCCAAACTCTTTGGACGGGGCCAAACCCCCAGAGAGTAAGATTCGTCCATTTCCCATGAAGTCACCCGGAAAATTCACGACCATGAGTGACACGATATCCTGAGACAAAAACTTGAGCAAGAGCCTCACACTCGCCCTTTTTTCATATCCCGAAGAGTTCTCCTCATGGTCTGTAGATCAGTCCTGCCATACCTATGACCCGAAACATAAGCCGAATTTGTGTTTTCTGACAACTGTCCAAACAGCCCTGGCCTACATACCCTACAGGCTCAGGCCCCTGGAGCCAAAACTGACGACTGTGCTTGCCCTTTCCAAGGGAATTGTATGTGCCCATTCCAATGGCCACAACCCTACTAATAGGATAAACCTCCAAATTCCCTGAGGCCATCCCAATATTTGTGGCTTCCCAGGACAAACAGTGGCAATCTGGGCCCATCTGAGCACCTACCCGAACTCAAACCCGTAGACTGCTGTCCCCAGAAGTAAAAAGGAACGAACAGGCCCTTAGGAACCTATCAGATCCATTGCTTTGGTTTTCAGGCATCTCTCCTCAGAGGCCTGTATTTCAAGAACAGCTTTTGGCTGTTTCTTGACTCACCCATCAGAACAAATCTCATCTACACATGGGAAACTTGCACGATGGAGCTGTGTGAAAGCCTCTATTTAGGAGAACCCTTCAGGGCCCCAGTGCCATCGCTTCATTCCATGGTCTCCATAGACACAAAATCAAATTAGGACACATCCACGGGAGAGTCAATTTCAACTCAGCCTCCTCGGTTGCTCCCGCAGATCCAGCAGAACTAACCTGTCTTGTTGCTTGAAGACAATTGGAATGAGAGGTGGGCTACCCAGCCATCCATCCTTAGAACCCTGCTCGGAATCTTTGTCCTGGAGCCAACCAACAGGTCTCAATTGTCCTGCAGTAGAATCTTTGCAGTTGTGAGCTTCTCAAAACTCCCATCGTGGGAAAACCCCCATGGCCTCGTGATCCACTCCCCCTTCAAGAAGGGGGCCATCAGGGACAGAAAGTCCAACCTGAGTGTTCGTCTGATCCTCGCCCTGACTTCAGATGCACGATATCTTGATTCAAGTCTGTAGATTGTGCCTGCCATATCCTCACCCAGAAGCCTAGGCCTAGCTTGGTTTCTCAGACTTCAGTCCTCAGACTACTGGCCCAAAAGCCCTCAAGTTTGGCAATCCAGAACTACAATGCAGCACTCTGACGGCCCTCCAGAAGAAAAAACATTGCCCTCTGGGGCTACACAGAAACCCCAAATGAGGATCAAACTGCACGCCATTCGGCTGTACCCCAAATATATAGGCTGACCTGGGCACTAATGCCCTTTCTGAGACAGCCTGAGCCTGGACCTCCTGGCCCCACCCAGACAGCTGGCCGCACACTGACAACATCGGACCCGCCATGGCCTTAGGTCGTCATCTCTACTCAACCTCGATTTTCAGGCCTCAGAACCTAGACCTTATCTCCAATCACGGCCCGGGTTTTGAAAAATGATGCAGAAATCAGAACTCTTTCCCCATGGCAAGAAACCTTGTGGTTGGCATGTTGTCCAAGTTTCATTGTTGTTGAATCCAGTGTGGCCCAAGAGGCCCCGCCCATGCTTGCGGGCCACATTGGTCACAAACACACATTGTGACCCTCAGCCTGAGCCCAGGCCTCAGGTAAGGCCTCTCAGTGGCTGGATGGAGTAAGACTCGTCCATTTCCCATGAAGTCACCCGAAAATTTCACGACCATGAGTGACACGATATCCAGAGACAAAAACATGAGCAAGAGCCTCACACTCACCCTTTTTTCATATCCCGAAGAGTTCTCCTCATGGTCTGTAGATCAGTCCTGCCATACCTATGACCCGAAACATAAGCCGAGTTTGTGTTTTCAGACGACTGTCCAAACAGCCCTGGCCTACACACCCTACAGGCTCAGGCCCCTGGAGCCAAACCTGACGACTGTGATTGCCCTCTCCAATGGAATTGTTTGTGCCCACTCCAATGCCCACAACCCTACTAATAGGATAAACCTCCAAAGTCTCTGAGGCCATCCCAATATTTGTGGCTTCCCAGGACAAACAGGGGAAATCTGGGCACATCTGAGCACTTACCGGCACTCATACCCGTTGACTGATGTCCCCAGAGGTAAAAAGGAAACGAACAGGCCCCTAGGCACATATCGGATCCATTGCTTTGGTTTCCAGGCATCTCTCCTCAGAGGCCTGGATTTCAATAACAGCATATGGCTGTTTCTTGACTCACCCATCAGAAAAAATCTCATCTACACATGGGAAACTTGCACGATGGAGCTGTGTGAAAGCCTCTCTTTAGGAGAACCCTTCAGGGCCCCAGTGCCACCGCTTCATTCCAAGGTCTCCATAGACACAAAATTATATTAGGACACATCCACAGGAGAGTCCATTTCAACTCAGCCTCATCGGTTGCTCCCCCAGATCCAGCAGATCTAACCTGTCTTGTTGCTTGGAGACAGTTGGAATGCGAGGTCGGCTGTCCAGACATCCATCCTTAGAACCCTGCTCGGAATCATCCTGGAGCCAACCAACAGGTCTCAATTGTCCTGCAGAAGAATCTTTGCAGTTGGGAGCTTCTCACAACTCCCATCGTTGGAAAACACCCATCTCCTCGTGATACACCCCCCCCCCCCCTTCAAGAAGGGGGCCATCAGAGACAGAATGTCTGACCTGAGCGATCGTCTGATACTTTCCCTGATTTCAGATGCACGAGATCTCCATTCAGGTCTGTAGATGTGCCTGCCATATCCTACCCAGAAACCTAGGCCTAGCTTGGGTTCTCAGACTTCCGTCCTCAGACTACTGAACCACAAACCCTCGAGTTTGGCAATCCAGAACTACAATGCAGCACTCTGCCTGCCCTCCAGAATAAAAACATTGCCTTCTGGGTCTACCCTGAAACCCCAAATGAGGATCAACCTGCACGCCATTCAGCTGTACCCCAAATATATAGGCTGACCTGGCCACTAATGCCCTTTCTGACACAGCCTGAGCCAGGACTTACTGGCCCCACCCAGACAGCTGGCCGCACACTGAGCACATCGGACCGCCGTGGCCTTAGGTCGTCATCTCTTCTCAATCTCGGTTTTCAGGCTTCCGAACCTAGACCTTATCTCCAATCACGGCCCGGGTGTGAAAATGATGCAGAAATCAGAACTCTTTCCCCATGGCAAGAAACCTTGTGGTTGGCATGTTGTCCAAGGTTCAGTGTACTTGAAACCAGTGTGGCCCATGAGGCCCCGCCCATGCTTGGGGGCCACATTGGTCACAAACACACATTGTGACCCTCAGCCTGAGCCCAGGCCTCAGGTAAGGCCTCTCAGTGGCTGGATGTAGAGACAGCATATTGGGCTTGCCATGCCCCTAGGCCCCAATTTTTAACCATAGTTCGGGTTGTCCCTTCAATATTCCCCAGGGCTCTGCTTTGGAATTCCTCTTTTGGTGGGACACCTGAGGGAACAAACCTGAAAGGAGTCCTCCCATCCCACAGATTGACGAAAAACAATTGGGATCGGGCCAAATCCACAGAGAGCAAGATTCGTCCATGGCCCATGAGGCCTCCCCAACATTCCACGGCCATCGCTGATACAAAATACATAGACAACAGCCTGAGCACGCGCCTCAGACTCGCTCATTCTTCATATCCTGGAGAATTCTTCAGATAAGAACCTACACTGCACTCCAATGCACCCAAAATATATAGTCTAACCTGGGCACTAATGCACTGTCTGACAACCTGAGCCCGGACATCATGACCAACAACCAGACAGCTGACCGTACACTGAGCACATCAGACCCGCCATGGCCTTAGGTCATCATATCTTCCCTACCTCAGTTTTCAGGCTTCAGAACCTAGACCTTATCTCAAATACTGCCCAGGGGTGACTGTGAGGCAGAAATCAGAACTCTTCCTTACCCATGTCAAGAAACCTTGTGGTTGGCATGTTGTCCAAAGTTCAGTGTAGGAGAAACCAGCAGTCACCCTGAGGCCCCGCCCACTCTTGAGTGCTAGGAGGGCATAAACACGCATTGTTACCCGCAGCGTGAGTCCTGTCCTCTAGTACGTCCTCTCAGTGGCTGGACCATTAGATGTCATAATGGGCTTGACATGTCCCTAGGCCCCAAATTATAACCAGATTTCTGGTTGTCCAGTCACAACTCCCCAGGGCTCTACTCTGGAATCCCTCATTTGGTGGGACACCTGAGGTTGAAAAACAAAACAAAACAAATCAACAACAACAGAACAACGGACTTCTTCCATCCCACAGAATGACCCCAAACTCTTTGGACGGGGCCAAACCCCCAGAGAGTAAGATTCGTCCATTTCCCATGAAGTCACCCGGAAAATTCACGACCATGAGTGACACGATATCCTGAGACAAAAACTTGAGCAAGAGCCTCACACTCGCCCTTTTTTCATATCCCGAAGAGTTCTCCTCATGGTCTGTAGATCAGTCCTGCCATACCTATGACCCGAAACATAAGCCGAGTTTGTGTTTTCAGACAACTGTCCAAACAGCCCTGGCTTACACACCCTACAGACTCAGGCCCCTGGAGCCAAAACTGACGACTGTGCTTGCCTTTCCAAGGGAATTGTATGTGCCCATTCCAATGGCCACAACCCTACTAATAGGATAAACCTCCAAATTCCCTGAGGCCATCCCAATATTTCTGGCTTCCCAGGACAAACAGTGGCAATCTGGGCCCATCTGAGCACCTACCCGAACTCAGACCCGTAGACTGCTGTCCCCAGAATTAAAAAGGAACGAACAGGCCCTTAGGAACCTATCAGATCCATTGCTTTGGTTTTCAGGCATCTCTCCTCAGAGGCCTGTATTTCAAGAACAGCTTTTGGCTGTTTCTTGACTCACCCATCAGAACAAATCTCATCTACACATGGGAAACTTGCACGATGGAGCTGTGTGAAAGCCTCTATTTAGGAGAACCCTTCAGGGCCCCAGTGCCATCGCTTCATTCCATGGTCACCATAGACACAAAATCAAATTAGGACACATCCACGGGAGAGTCAATTTCAACTCAGCCTCCTCGGTTGCTCCCGCAGATCCAGCAGAACTAACCTGTCTTGTTGCTTGAAGACAATTGGAATGAGAGGTGGGCTACCCAGCCATCCATCCTTAGAACCCTGCTCGGAATCTTTGTCCTGGAGCCAACCAACAGGTCTCAATTGTCCTGCAGTAGAATCTTTGCAGTTGTGAGCTTCTCAAAACTCCCATCGTGGGAAAACCCCCATGGCCTCGTGATCCACTCCCCCTTCAAGAAGGGGCCATCAGGGACAGAAAGTCCAACCTGAGTGTTCGTCTGATCCTCGCCCTGACTTCAGATGCACGATATCTCGATTCAAGTCTGTAGATTGTGCCTGCCATATCCTCACCCAGAAGCCTAGGCCTAGCTTGGTTTCTCAGACTTCAGTCCTCAGACTACTGGCCCACAAGCCCTCAAGTTTGGCAATCCAGAACTACAATGCAGCACTCTGACGGCCCTCCAGAAGAAAAACATTGCCCTCTGGGGCTACACAGAAACCCCAAATGAGGATCAAACTGCACGCCATTCGGCTGTACCCCAAATATATAGGCTGACCTGGGCACTAATGCCCTTTCTGAGACAGCCTGAGCCTGGACCTCCTGGCCCCACCCAGACAGCTGGCCGCACACTGACAACATCGGACCCGCCATGGCCTTAGGTCGTCATCTCTACTCAACCTCGATTTTCAGGCCTCAGAACCTAGACCTTATCTCCAATCACGGCCCGGGTTTGAAAATGATGCAGAAATCAGAACTCTTTCCCCATGGCAAGAAACCTTGTGGTTGGCATGTTGTCCAAGTTTCATTGTTGTTGAATCCAGTGTGGCCCAAGAGGCCCCGCCCATGCTTGCGGGCCACATTGGTCACAAACACACATTGTGACCCTCAGCCTGAGCCCAGGCCTCAGGTAAGGCCTCTCAGTGGCTGGATGGAGTAAGACTCGTCCATTTCCCATGAAGTCACCCGAAAATTTCACGACCATGAGTGACACGATATCCAGAGACAAAAAGTTGAGCAAGAGCCTCACACTCACCCTTTTTTCATATCCCGAAGAGTTCTCCTCATGGTCTGTAGATCAGTCCTGCCATACCTATGACCCGAAACATAAGCCGAGTTTGTGTTTTCAGACGACTGTCCAAACAGCCCTGGCCTACACACCCTACAGGCTCAGGCCCCTGGAGCCAAACCTGACGACTGTGATTGCCCTCTCCAATGGAATTGTTTGTGCCCACTCCAATGCCCACAACCCTACTAATAGGATAAACCTCCAAAGTCTCTGAGGCCATCCCAATATTTGTGGCTTCCCAGGACAAACAGGGGAAATCTGGGCACATCTGAGCACTTACCGGCACTCATACCCGTTGACTGATGTCCCCAGAGGTAAAAAGGAACGAACAGGCCCCTAGGCACATATCGGATCCATCCATTGCTTTGGTTTCCAGGCATCTCTCCTCAGAGGCCTGGATTTCAATAACAGCATATGGCTGTTTCTTGACTCACCCATCAGAAAAAATCTCATCTACACATGGGAAACTTGCACGATGGAGCTGTGTGAAAGCCTCTCTTTAGGAGAACCCTTCAGGGCCCCAGTGCCACCGCTTCATTCCAAGGTCTCCATAGACACAAAATTATATTAGGACACATCCACAGGAGAGTCCATTTCAACTCAGCCTCATCGGTTGCTCCCCCAGATCCAGCAGATCTAACCTGTCTTGTTGCTTGGAGACAGTTGGAATGCGAGGTCGGCTGTCCAGACATCCATCCTTAGAACCCTGCTCGGAATCATCCTGGAGCCAACCAACAGGTCTCAATTGTCCTGCAGAAGAATCTTTGCAGTTGGGAGCTTCTCACAACTCCCATCGTTGGAAAACACCCATCTCCTCGTGATACACCCCCCCCCCCTTCAAGAAGGGGCCATCAGAGACAGAATGTCTGACCTGAGCGATCGTCTGATACTTTCCCTGATTTCAGATGCACGAGATCTCCATTCAGGTCTGTAGATGTGCCCTGCCATATCCTACCCAGAAACCTAGGCCTAGCTTGGGTTCTCAGACTTCCGTCCTCAGACTACTGAACCACAAACCCTCGAGTTTGGCAATCCAGAACTACAATGCAGCACTCTGCCTGCCCTCCAGAATAAAAACATTGCCTTCTGGGTCTACCCTGAAACCCCAAATGAGGATCAACCTGCACGCCATTCAGCTGTACCCCAAATATATAGGCTGACCTGGCCACTAATGCCCTTTCTGACACAGCCTGAGCCAGGACTTACTGGCCCCACCCAGACAGCTGGCCGCACACTGAGCACATCGGACCGCCGTGGCCTTAGGTCGTCATCTCTTCTCAATCTCGGTTTTCAGGCTTCCGAACCTAGACCTTATCTCCAATCACGGCCCGGGTGTGAAAATGATGCAGAAATCAGAACTCTTTCCCCATGGCAAGAAACCTTGTGGTTGGCATGTTGTCCAAGGTTCAGTGTACTTGAAACCAGTGTGGCCCATGAGGCCCCGCCCATGCTTGGGGGCCACATTGGTCACAAACACACATTGTGACCCTCAGCCTGAGCCCAGGCCTCAGGTAAGGCCTCTCAGTGGCTGGATGTAGAGACAGCATATTGGGCTTGCCATGCCCCCAGGCCCCAATTTTTAACCATAGTTCGGGTTGTCCCTTCAATATTCCCCAGGGCTCTGCTTTGGAATTCCTCTTTTGGTGGGACACCTGAGGTAACAAACCTGAAAGGAGTCCTCCCATCCCACAGATTGACGAAAAACAATTGGGATCGGGCCAAATCCACAGAGAGCAAGATTCGTCCATGGCCCATGAGGCCTCCCCAACATTCCACGGCCATCGCTGATACAAAATACATAGACAACAGCCTGAGCACGCGCCTCAGACTCGCTCATTCTTCATATCCTGGAGAATTCTTCAGATAAGAACCTACACTGCACTCCAATGCACCCAAAATATATAGTCTAACCTGGGCACTAATGCACTGTCTGACAACCTGAGCCCGGACATCATGACCAACAACCAGACAGCTGACCGTACACTGAGCACATCAGACCCGCCATGGCCTTAGGTCATCATAACTTCCCTACCTCAGTTTTCAGGCTTCAGAACCTAGACCTTATCTCAAATACTGCCCAGGGGTGACTGTGAGGCAGAAATCAGAACTCTTCCTTACCCATGTCAAGAAACCTTGTGGTTGGCATGTTGTCCAAAGTTCAGTGTAGGAGAAACCAGCAGTCACCCTGAGGCCCCGCCCATTCTTGAGTGCTACGAGGGCATAAAAACGCATTGTTACCCGCAGCGTGAGTCCTGTCCTCTAGTACGTCCTCTCAGTGGCTGGACCATTAGATGTCATAATGGGCTTGACATGTCCCTAGGCCCCAAATTATAACCAGATTTCTGGTTGTCCAGTCACAACTCCCCAGGGCTCTACTCTGGAATCCCTCATTTGGTGGGACACCCAAGGTTGAAAAACAAAACAAAACAAATACACAACTACAGAACAACGGACTTCTTCCATCCCACAGAATGACCCCAAACTCTTTGGACGGGGCCAAACCCCCAGAGAGTAAGATTCGTCCATTTCCCATGAAGTCACCCGGAAAATTCACGACCATGAGTGACACGATATCCTGAGACAAAAACTTGAGCAAGAGCCTCACACTCGCCCTTTTTTCATATCCCGAAGAGTTCTCCTCATGGTCTGTAGATCAGTCCTGCCATACCTATGACCCGAAACATAAGCCGAATTTGTGTTTTCAGACAACTGTCCAAACAGCCCTGGCCTACATACCCTACAGGCTCAGGCCCCTGGAGCCAAAACTGACGACTGTGCTTGCCCTTTCCAAGGGAATTGTATGTGCCCATTCCAATGGCCACAACCCTACTAATAGGATAAACCTCCAAATTCCCTGAGGCCATCCCAATATTTGTGGCTTCCCAGGACAAACAGTGGCAATCTGGGCCCATCTGAGCACCTACCCGAACTCAGACCCGTAGACTGCTGTCCCCAGAAGTAAAAAGGAACGAACAAGCCCTTAGGAACCTATCAGATCCATTGCTTTGGTTTTCAGGCATCTCTCCTCAGAGGCCTGTATTTCAAGAACAGCTTTTGGCTGTTTCTTGACTCACCCATCAGAACAAATCTCATCTACACATGGGAAACTTGCACGATGGAGCTGTGTGAAAGCCTCTATTTAGGAGAACCCTTCAGGGCCCCAGTGCCATCGCTTCATTCCATGGTCTCCATAGACACAAAATCATATTAGGACACATCCACGGGAGAGTCAATTTCAACTCAGCCTCCTCGGTTGCTCCCGCAGATCCAGCAGAACTAACCTGTCTTGTTGCTTGAAGACAATTGGAATGAGAGGTGGGCTACCCAGCCATCCATCCTTAGAACCCTGCTCGGAATCTTTGTCCTGGAGCCAACCAACAGGTCTCAATTGTCCTGCAGTAGAATCTTTGCAGTTGTGAGCTTCTCAAAACTCCCATCGTGGGAAAACCCCCATGGCCTCGTGATCCACTCCCCCTTCAAGAAGGGGCCATCAGGGACAGAAAGTCCAACCTGAGTGTTCGTCTGATCCTCGCCCTGACTTCAGATGCACGATATCTCGATTCAAGTCTGTAGATTGTGCCTGCCATAGCCTCACCAAGAAGCCTAGGCCTAGCTTGGTTTCTCAGACTTCAGTCCTCAGACTACTGGCCCACAAGCCCTCAAGTTTGGCAATCCAGAACTACAATGCAGCACTCTGACTGCCCTCCAAAAGAACAACATTGCCCTCTGGGGCTACACAGAAACCCCAAATGAGGATCAAACTGCACGCCATTCGGCTGTACCCCAAATATATAGGCTGACCTGGGCACTAATGCCCTTTCTGCGACAGCCTGAGCCTGGACCTCCTGGCCCCACCCAGACAGCTGGCCGCACACTGACAACATCGGACCCGCCATGGCCTTAGGTCGTCATCTCTACTCAACCTCGATTTTCAGGCTTCAGAACCTAGACCTTATCTCCATTCACGGCCCGGGTTTGAAAATGATGCAGAAATCAGAACTCTTTCCCCATGGCAAGAAACCTTGTGTTTGGCATGTTGTCCAAGTTTCAGTGTCGTTGAATCCAGTGTGGCCCAAGAGGCCCCGCTCATGCTTGCGGGCCACATTGGTCACAAACACACATTGTGACCCTCAGCCTGAGCCCAGGCCTCAGGTAAGGCCTCTCAGTGGCTGGCTGGAGTAAGACTCGTCCATTTCCCATGAAGTCACCCGAAAATTTCACGACCATGAGTGACACGATATCCAGAGACAAAAACTTGAGCAAGAGCCTCACACTCACCCTTTTTTCATATCCCGAAGAGTTCTCCTCATGGTCTGTAGATCAGTCTTGCCATACCTATGACCCGAAACATAAGCCGAGTTTGTGTTTTCAGACGACTGTCCAAACAGCCCTGGCCTACACACCCTACAGGCTCAGGCCCCTGGAGCCAAACCTGACGACTGTGATTGCCCTCTCCAATGGAATTGTTTGTGCCCACTCCAATGCCCACAACCCTACTAATAGGATAAACCTCCAAAGTCTCTGAGGCCATCCCAATATTTGTGGCTTCCCAGGACAAACAGGGGAAATCTGGGCACATCTGAGCACTTACCGGCACTCATACCCGTTGACTGATGTCCCCAGAGGTAAAAAGGTACGAACAGGCCCCTAGGCACATATCGGATCCATTGCTTTGGTTTCCAGGCATCTCTCCTCAGAGGCCTGGATTTCAATAACAGCATATGGCTGTTTCTTGACTCACCCATCAGAAAAAATCTCATCTACACATGGGAAACTTGCACGATGGAGCTGTGTGAAAGCCTCTCTTTAGGAGAACCCTTCAGGGCCCCAGTGCCACCGCTTCATTCCAAGGTCTACATAGACACAAAATTATATTAGGACACATCCACGGGAGAGTCCATTTCAACTCAGCCTCATCGGTTGCTCCCCCAGATCCAGCAGATCTAACCTGTCTTGTTGCTTGGAGACAGTTGGAATGCGAGGTCGGCTATCCAGACATCCATCCTTAGAACCCTGCTCGGAATCGTCCTGGAGCCAACCAACAGGTCTCAATTGTCCTGCAGAAGAATCTTTGCAGTTGGGAGCTTCTCACAACTCCCATCGTTGGAAAACACCCATCTCCTCGTGATACACCCCCCCCCCTTCAAGAAGGGGCCATCAGAGACAGAATGTCTGACCTGAGCGATCGTCTGATACTTTCCCTGATTTCAGATGCACGAGATCTCCATTCAGGTCTGTAGATGTGCCTGCCATATCCTACCCAGAAACCTAGGCCTAGCTTGGGTTCTCAGACTTCCGTCCTCAGACTACTGAACCACAAACCCTCGAGTTTGGCAATCCAGAACTACAATGCAGCACTCTGCCTGCCCTCCAGAATAAAAACATTGCCTTCTGGGTCTACCCTGAAACCCCAAATGAGGATCAACCTGCACGCCATTCAGCTGTACCCCCCCAATATATAGGCTGACCTGGCCACTAATGCCCTTTCTGACACAGCCTGAGCCAGGACTTACTGGCCCCACCCAGACAGCTGGCCGCACACTGAGCACATCGGACCGCCGTGGCCTTAGGTCGTCATCTCTTCTCAATCTCGGTTTTCAGGCTTCCGAACCTAGACCTTATCTCCAATCACGGCCCGGGTGTGAAAATGATGCAGAAATCAGAACTCTTTCCCCATGGCAAGAAACCTTGTGGTTGGCATGTTGTCCAAGGTTCAGTGTACTTGAAACCAGTGTGGCCCATGAGGCCCCGCCCATGCTTGGGGGCCACATTGGTCACAAACACACATTGTGACCCTCAGCCTGAGCCCAGGCCTCAGGTAAGGCCTCTCAGTGGCTGGATGTAGAGACAGCATATTGGGCTTGCCATGCCCCTAGGCCCCAATTTTTAACCATAGTTCGGGTTGTCCCTTCAATATTCCCCAGGGCTCTGCTTTGGAATTCCTCTTTTGGTGGGACACCTGAGGTAACAAACCTGAAAGGAGTCCTCCCATCCCACAGATTGACGAAAAAAAAACAATTGGGATCGGGCCAAATCCACAGAGAGCAAGATTCGTCCATGGCCCATGAGGCCTCCCCAACATTCCACGGCCATCGCTGATACAAAAAATACATAGACAACAGCCTGAGCACGCGCCTCAGACTCGCTCATTCTTCATATCCTGGAGAATTCTTCAGATAAGAACCTACACTGCACTCCAATGCACCCAAAATATATAGTCTAACCTGTGCACTAATGCACTGTCTGACAACCTGAGCCCGGACATCATGACCAACAACCAGACAGCTGACCGTACACTGAGCACATCAGACCCGCCATGGCCTTAGGTCATCATATCTTCCCTACCTCAGTTTTCAGGCTTCAGAACCTAGACCTTATCTCCAATACTGCCCAGGGGTGACTGTGAGGCAGAAATCAGAACTCTTCCTTACCCATGTCAAGAAACCTTGTGGTTGGCATGTTGTCCAAAGTTCAGTGTAGGAGAAACCAGCAGTCACCCTGAGGCCCCGCCCATTCTTGAGTGCTACGAGGGCATAAAAACGCATTGTTACCCGCAGCGTGAGTCCTGTCCTCTAGTACGTCCTCTCAGTGGCTGGACCATTAGATGTCATAATGGGCTTGACATGTCCCTAGGCCCCAAATTATAACCAGATTTCTGGTTGTCCAGTCACAACTCCCCAGGGCTCTACTCTGGAATCCCTCATTTGGTGGGACACCTGAGGTTGAAAAACAAAACAAAACAAATCAACAACAACAGAACAACGGACTTCTTCCATCCCACAGAATGACCCCAAACTCTTTGGACGGGGCCAAACCCCCAGAGAGTAAGATTCGTCCATTTCCCATGAAGTCACCCGGAAAATTCACGACCATGAGTGACATGATATCCAGAGACAAAAACTTGAGCAAGAGCCTCACACTCACCCTTTTTACATATCCCGAAGAGTTCTCCTCATGGTCTGTAGATCAGTCCTGCCATACCTATGACCCGAAACATAAGCCGAGTTTGTGTTTTCAGACAACTGTCCAAACAGCCCTGTCCTACACACCCTACAAGCTCCGGCCCCTGGAGAAAAACATGAAGACTGTGCTTGCCCTCTCCAAGGGAATTGTATGTGCCCATTCGAATGGCCACAACCCTACTAATAGGATAAACCTCCAAAGTCCCTGAAGCCATCCCAATATTTGTGGCTTCCCAGGACAAACAGGGGCTATCTGGGCCCATCTGAGCACCTCCTCTCACTCTGACCCGACGACTGATATCCCCAGAGTTAAAAAGGATCCAAAAGGCCCCTAGGCACCTATTGGATCCATTGCTTTGGTTTCCAGGCACCTCTCCTAGAGGCCTGGGTTTCAATAACAGCATATTTTTGTTTCTTGAATCCACCATCAGAACAAATCTCATCTACACATGGGAACCTTGCACGATGGAGCTATTTGAAAGCCTCCCTTTAGGAGAAACCTTCAGGTCACCAGTGCCACCGCTTCATGCCAAGTTCTCCATAGACACAAAATCAAATTAGGACACATCCACAGGAGAGTCCATCCAGCCACTGAGAGGCCTTCCTTGAGGACTGGGCTCAGGCTGGGTTCACAATGTGTGTTTGTGACCAATGTGGCCCGCAAGCATGTGGGGGGCACATGGGCCACACTGGTTTCAACTACACTGAACCTTGGACAACATGCCAACCACAAGGTTTCTTGCCATGGGGAAAGAGTTCTGATTCCTGCATCATTTTCAAACCCGGGCGGTGATTGGAGATAAGGTCTCGGTTCTGAAACCTGAAACCGAGGTTGAGAAGACATGACGAACTAAGGCCATGACGGGTCCGATGTGCTCATTGTGCGGCCAGCTGTCTGGGTGGGGCCTGGAGTTCCAGGCTCAAGCTGTGTCAGAAAGGGCATTAGTGCCCAGGTCTGCCTATATATTTTGGGTACAGCCGAATGGCGTGCAGGTTGATCCTCATTTGTGGTTTCTGGATAGCCCCAGAGGGCAATGTTTTTCTTCTGGAGGGCAGGCAGAATGCTGCATTGTAGTTCTGGTATGCCAAACTGGAGGGCTTGTGGGCCAGTAGTCTGAGGACGGAAGTCTGAGAACCCAAGCTAGACCTAGGTTTCTGGGTGAGGATATGGCAGGCACAATCTACAGACCTGATTCGAGATCTCGTGAATCTGAAGTCAGGGAGAAGATCAGACGATAGCTCAGGTTGGACATTCTGTCCCTGATGGCCCCTTCTTGAAGGGGGGGGGTGGATCACGAGAGAGGGGCGACTGGACAACCAGAAATCTGGTTAAATATTGGGGCCTAGGGACATGTCAAGCCCATTATGACATCTAATGGTCCAGCCACTGAGAGGACTTACTAGAGGTCAGGACTCTCGCTGAGGGTCACAATGCGTGTTTATGCCCTCGTCGCACTCAAGAATGGGCGGGGCCTCAGGGTGAATGTTGGTTTCTCCTACATTGAACGTTGGACAATATGCCAACCACAACGTTTCTTGTCATGGGTAAGGAAGAGTTCTGATTTCTGCATCACAGTCACCCCTGGGCAGCTTTTCCACGATGGGAGTTGTGAAAAGCTCCCAACTGCAAAGATTCTTCTGCAGGACAATTGAGACCTGTTGGTTGGCTCCAGGACAATGATTCCGAGCAGGGTTCTAAGGATGGATGGCTTGGTAGCCCACCTCGCATTCCAATTGTCTCCAAGCAACAAGACAGGTTAGATCTGCTGGATCTGGGGGACCAACCGAGGAGGCTTTGTTGAAATGGACTATCACACAGCTCCATCTTGCAAGTTTCTAAAGTGTAGATGAGATTTGTTCTGATGGGTGAGTCAGAAGTGCGTGCTCAGGCTTTTGTCCCTGGATTGTGTATCAGGGATGGCCGTGGAATGTTGGGGAGGCCTCATGGGCCATGGACAAATCTTGCTCTCTGTGGATATGGCCCGATCCCAATTGTTTTTCGTCAATCTGTTGGATGGAGGACTCCTTTCAGGGTTGTTACCTCAGGTGTCCTTCCAAAAGCGGAATTCCAAAGCAGAGCCCTGGGGAAGAGTGAAGGGACAACCCGAACTATGGTTAAAAATTGGGCCTATGGGCATGGCAAGCCCAATATGCTGTCTCTTCATCCAGCCACTGAAAGGCCGTACCTGAGGACTGGGCTTAGGCTGAGGGTCACAATGTGCGTTTGCCACCTATGTGGCCCGCGAGCAATGGCGGGGCCTCATCGGACAAACAGGTTTCCACTACACTGAACGTTAGTCAACTAGCCAACCACAAGGTTTTTGCCATTGGGCAGGAGTTCTGATTTCTGCATCATTTTCAAACCTGGGCAGTGATTGGAGATAAGTTGTAGGATCTGAATCCTGAAAACCTAGGTTGCGAAGAGGTAACGACCTAAGGCAATGGCTGGTCCGATTGCTCAGTGAGCAGCAAGCTGTCTGGGTGGGGCCAGGAGGTCCTGGCTCAGGCTCTGTCAGGAAGGGCATTATTGCCCAGGTCAGCCTATATATTTTGGGTACAGCCAAGTGGCGTGCAGGTTGATCTTCATTTGGGGTTTCCTGGTAGCGCCAGAGGGCAATGTTTTTCTTTTGGAGCGCAAGCAGAGTGCTGCATTGTAATTCTGGATTGCCAAACTGGAGGGCTTGTGGGCCATTAGTCTGAGGACGGAAGTCTGAGGACACAAGCTTGGCTTAGATTTCTGGGTGAGGACATGGCAGGCACAATATACATACCTGAATCGAGATCTCGTGCATCTGAAGTCAGGGTGAGGGTCAGACTATTTGTCAGGTTGGTCCATATGTCCCTGCTGGCCCCTTCATGAAGGGGCGGGGGATCACGAGGCCATGGGGGTTTATCATGATGGAGTTGTGAGAAGCTCCCAACTGCAAAGATTCTTCTGCAGGACAATTGAGACCTGTTGGTTGGCTCCAGGCCAACGATTCCGAGCAGGGTTCTACGGATGGATAGCGGGGTAGGCAACCTCGCATTCCAATTGTCTCCTAGCAACAAGACAATTTAGATCCTCTGGATCTTGCGGAGCAACCGAATATGCTGAGTTGAAATCGATTCTCCTGTGGATCGTTCCTAATATGTTTTTGTGTCTATGGAGACCTTGGCATGAAGCGGTGGCACTGGGGCCCTGAAGGTTTCTCCTAAAAAGAGGCTTTGACACACCTCCCACGTGCATTTCACCCATGGGTAGATGAGTTTTGTTCTGATGGGTGAGTCAAAAACAGCCATATGCTGGTACTGAAATCCAGGCCTCTGAAGAAGATGCCTGGAAACCAAAGCAATGGATCCGATAAGGGCCTAGTGGCCTGTTCGTTCCTTTTTACCTCTGGGGATATCAGTGTAGGAGTCTGAGTGTAGGTAGGTTCTCAGATGGGCTCAGATTGCTCCTGTTTGTCCTGGGAAGCCACCACTATAGGGATGGCCTCAGGGACTTTGAAGGTTTATCCTATTAGTAGGGTTGTGGCCATTGGAATGGTCACACAGAATTCCCTTGGAGAGGGCAAGTACAGTCCTCAAGTGGCTCCAGGGGCCTGAGCCTGTAGGGTGTGTAGGCCTGGGCTGTTTGGACAGTTGTCTGAAAACACAAACTCGACTTATGTTTCGGGTCATAAGTATGGCAGGATTGATCTACAGACCATGAGGAGAACTCTTCGGGATATGAAAAAAGGGCGAGTGTGAGGCTCTTGCTCAAGTTTTTGTCTCTGAATATCGTGCCATTCATGGTCATGAAATATCCGGGTGACTTCATGGGAAAAGGACGAGTCTTACTCTCTGGAGGTTTGGCCTCCTCCAAAGAGTTTGTGGTCATTCTGTGAGATGGAAGAAGTCCGTTTTTTTGTTGTTTTGTTTTGTTTTGTTTTTCAAACGCAGTTGTCCAACCAAATGAGGGATTCCAGAGTAGAGCCCTGTGGACGGGCGGTTGTACAAACAGAAATCTGGTTTAAATTTGGGGCTTAGGTACATGTCAAACCATTATGGCATCTAATGGTCTAGACACTGAGAGGACGTACTAGAGGACAGGACTCACGCTGAGGGTCACAATGCGTGTTTATACCCTCGTCGCACTCAGGAATGGGCCAGGTCTCAGGGTGAATGCTGGTTTCCCCTACACTGAACGTTGGACAACATGCCAACCACAAGGTTTCTTGCCATGGGTAAGGAAGAGTTCTGATTTCTGCATCACAGTCACCCCTGGGCAGTGATTGGAGATAAGGTCTAGGTTCTGAAGCCTTAAACTGAGGTAGGGAAGAGATGATGACCTAAGGCCACTGCGGGTCTTATGGGCTCAGGGTGCGGTCAGCTGTCTGGGTGTTGCTCAGGATATCCCGGCTCAGGTTGTGTCAGACAGTGCATTAGTGCCCAGGTTAGACTATGTAATATGGGTACATTCGAGTGCCGTGTAGGTTTATTCACATTTAATGTGCCCCGGCAGCTCATTAGGCAATATTTTGTTTCTAGAGGGCAGGCAGAGTGCTGCAATGATGGTTCGGAATTGCCTAACTTGTGGGTTTCGGGGCCAGGAGTGTGAGGACGGAAGTCTGAGAACACAGCTAGACTTGGGATTCAGCGCGAGGGCACGGCATATACCTCCTGAAGATCTGAAGCAATATCTCATGCATCTGAAGTCAGAGCGAGGATCAGAGGTTGGCTCAGCTTGGATTTTCTGTTCATGACGGCCCCTTCATGAAGGGAGCCGAATCTCGAGGCTGTGGAGGTTTTCCCACGTTTGGAGTGGTGGGATGCCCCCTCCTAGGATTCCTTCTGCAGGACAATTGAGACCTGTTGGACAGCTCCAGGACATCCCATATGGATGAGTCCAGACCAACGTTCGAGGATGGATGCCTGGGAAGCCCGCCTCGCATTCCAATTGTCTCCTAGCAACAAGACAGTTTAGATCTGATGGCTCTGCGGGAGCAACCGGGGTGGCTGAGTTGAAATGGACTTTCCTGAGGATGGGTCTGTGTGTGTTTGTGACCATGAGGGCCTAGGAATGGGGCGGTGGCACCGGGACCCTGAAGTATTCTCCTAAGCTTTTGACATAGCTCCCATGCACAAGTTTCCTTGTGGAGACGAGGTTTGTTCTGATGGGTGCCTCAGGAAAACCCCAATGCTGGTATTGGAACCCAGGGTTTTGAGGAGACATGCCTGTAAACCAAAGCAATGGATCCGATTTTGGCCTAGGGTCCTTTCTGGTTCAATCTTCTTCTCTGGGGACATCCATCTATGGTATGAGTGGAAGTAGGTGCTCAGCTGGTGACAGACTGACCTTTTTGTCCCGGGTGACCTATACTATTGGGATGGCCTCAGGGAATTTGGAGGGTTCTCCTAATTTGTACGATTTTGGACAATGGAATGGGCAGAATTCCCATGGATTGGGTAGGCACAGTCCTAATGTGTGGCTCCAGGGTCCCCATCCTGGATGGTGTGTGGCCCATGACTTTGAGGACAGAAGTCTGAAAACACAAACTCAGCTTATGTTTGGGGACGTAGGTATGGCAGGCCCGATCTACAAACCATGAGAAGACCTCTTCAGGATATGAAGATAGTGCGAGTCTGAGGCACTTGTTCAGGCTTTTGTCTCTGGATTTTGTATCAGCGATGGCCGTGGAATGTCGAGGAGGCCTCATGGGCCATGGACGAATCTTGCTCTCTGTGGATTTGGCCCGATCCCAATTGTTTTTCATCAATCTGTTGGATGGAGGACTCCTTTCAGGTTTGATACCTCAGGTGTCTGACCAAAAGCGGAATTCCAAAGCAGAGCCCTGGGGAAGAGTGAAGGGACAACCCGAACTATGGTTAAAAATTGGGGCCAAGGGGCATCGCAAGCCCAATATGCTGTCTCTTCATCCAGCCACTGAGAGGCCTTACCTGAGGACTGGGCTCAGGCTGAGGGTCACAATGTGTGTTTGCCACCTATGTGGCCTTCGAGCAATGGTGGGGCCTCATCGGACACACAGGTATCCACTACACTGAACATTATACAACAAGCCTACCACAAGGTTTCTTGCGATTGGGAAGGAGTTCTGATTTCTGCATCATTTTCAAACATGGGCAGTGATTGGAGATAAGGTCTAGGTTCTAAATCCTGAAAACCGAGGCAGGGAAGAGATAACGACCTAAGGCAATGGCTGGTCTGATGTGCTCAGTAAGCGGCCAGCTGTTAGGGTGAGCCAGGAGGTCCAGGCTCAGCCTCTGTCAGAAAGGGCATTATTGACCAGGTCAGCCTATATATTTTGGGTACTGCCAAGTGGCGTGCAGGTTGGTCTTCATTTGGGGTTTCTGGGTAGCCCCAGAAGGCAATGTTTTTCTTCTGGAGGGCAGGCAGAGTGCTGCATTATAATTCTGGATTGCCAAACTGGAGGGCTTGTGGGCCATTAGTCTGAGGATGGAAGTCTGAAGACACAAGCTAGGCTTAGGTTTCTCATTGAGGACATGGGAGGCACAATCTACAGACCTGAACCGAGATCTCGTGCATCTGAAGTCAGGGTGAGGATCAGACGATCACTCAGTTTGGACCTTATGTCCCTGAGGGCCCCTTCTTGAAGGGGTGGGGGGATCACGAGGCCATGGGTGTTTTCTCACGATAGGAGTTGTGAGAAGCTCCCAACGTCAAAGATTCTTCTGCAGGACAATTGAGACCTGTTGGTTGGCTCCAGACCAACGATTCCGAGCAGGGTTCTAAGGATGGATGGCGGGGTAGGCCACCTCGCATTCCAATTGTCTCCTAGCAACAAGACAAGTTAGATCTGCTGGATCTTGCGGAGCATTCGAATACGCTGAGTTGAAATGGAATCTCCTGTGGATGGGTCCTAATGTGTTTTTGTGTCTATGGATACCTCGGAAAGACGCGGTGGCACTGGGGCCATGAAGGGTTCTACTAACAGAGGCTTTGACATCGCTCCCTCGTGCAAGTTTCCCATGTGTAGATGAGATTTGTTCTGATGGGTGAGTCAAGAAACAGCCATATGCTGGTATTGAAATCCAGGCCTCTGAGGAGAGATGCCTGGAAACCAAAGCAATGGATCCGATTAGGGCCTAGGGGCCTGTTCGTTCCTTTTTTCCTCTGGGGATATCAGTCTACAAGTTTGAGTGCAGGTAGGTTCTCAGATGGGCTCAGATTGCTCCTGTTTGTCCTGGGACGCCACCACTATTGGGATGGCCTCTGGGACTTTGGAGGTTTATCTTATTAGAAGCGTTTTGGCCATTGGAATGCGCACACAAAATTCCCTTGGAGAGGGCAAGTACAGCCCTCAGCTTGGCTCCAGGGGCCTGAGCATGTAGGGTGTGTAGGCCTGGGCTGTTTGGACAGTTGTCTGAAAACAGAAACTCGGCTTATGTTTCGGGTCATAGGTATGGCAGGACTGATCTACAGACCACGAGGAGATCTCTTCGGGATATGAAAAAAGGGCGAGTGTGAGGCTTTTGCTCAAGTATTTATCTCTGGATATCGTGTCACTCATGGTCGTGAAATTTCCGGGTGACTTCATGGGAAATGGACGAGTCTTACTCCCTGGGGGTTTGGCCCCGTCCAAAGAGTTTGGGGTCATTCTGTGGGATGGAAGAAGTCCGTTTTTTGTTGTTGTTGTTTTGTTTTGTTTTGTTTTTCAACCTCAGGTGTCCCACCGAATGAGGGATTCCAGAGTATGCCCTGGGTAGGGGCGATTGGACAACCAGAAATCTGGTTAAAATTGGGGCCTAGGGACAGTTAGACTTGGGTTTCAGGGCGAGGGCACGGCATGTACCCCCTGAAGATCTGAAGCAATATCTCATGCATCTGAAGTCAGAGCGAGGATCAGACGTTGGCTCAGCTTGGATTTTCTGTTCATGACGGCCCCTTCTTAAATGGAGCCGAATCTCGAGGCCGTGGAGGTTTTCCCACGTTGGGAGTGGTGGGATGCCCCCTCCTAGGATTCCTTCTGCGGGACAATTGAGACCTGTTGGACAGCTCCAGGACATCCCACATGGATGAGTCCAGACCAACTTTCGAGGATGGATGCCTGGGAAGCCCGCCTCGCATTCCAATTGTCTTCTAGCGAAAAGACAGTTTAGATCTGATGGCTCTGCGGGAGCAACCGGGGTGGCTGAGTTGAAATGGACTTTCCTGAGGATGGGTCTAATGTGTGATTGTGTTCATGAGGGCCTTGGAATGGGGCGGTGGCACTGGGACCCTGAAGTATTCTCCTAAGCTTTTGACATAGCTCCCATGCACAAGTTTCCTTGTGGAGACGAGGTTTGTTCTGATGGGTGCCTCAGGAAAACCCCAATGCTGGTATTGGAATCCAGGGTTTTGAGGAGACATGCCTGTAAACCAAAGCAATGGATCCGATTTTGGCCTAGGGTCCTTTCTGGTTCAATATTCTTCTCTGGGGACATCCTTCTAGGGTATGAGTGGAGTTAGATGCTCAGCTGGTGTCATACTGCCCTTTTTTGTCCCGGGCGACCTATACTATTGGGATGGCCTCAGGGAATTTGGAGGGTTCTCCTAATTTGTACGATTTTGGACAATGGAATGGGCAGAATTCCCATGGATTGGGTAGGCACAGTCCTAATGTGTGGCTCCAGGGTTCCCAGCATGGAGGGTGTGTGGCCCAGGACGTTGAGGACAGAAGTCTGAAAACACAAACTCAGCTTATGTTTGGGGACGTAGGTATGGCAGGCCCGATTTACAAACCATGAGAAGACATCTTCAGGATATGAAGAAAGTGTGAGTCTCAGGCGCTTGCTTAGGCTTTTGTCTCTGGATTTTGTATCAGTGATGGCCGTGGAATGTCGAGGAGACCTCATGGGCCATGGACGAATCTTGCTCTCTGTGGATTTGGCCCGATCCCAATTGTTTTTCGTCAATCTGTTGGATGGAGGACTCCTTTCAGGGTTGTTACATCAGGTGTCCCACGAAAAGAGGAATTCCAAAGCAGAACCCTGGGGAAGAATGAAGGGACAACACGAACTATGGCTAAAAATTGGGCCCTATGGGCATGGCAAGCCCAATATGCTGTCTCTTCATCCAGCCACTGAGAGGCCTTACCTGATTACTGGGCTAAGGCTGAGGGTCACAATGTGTGTTTGCTAACTATCTGGCCCATGAGCAATGGCGGGGCCTCAAGGGACACACTGGTTTCCACCACACTGAACGTTGGACAACAAGCCAACCACAAGTTTTCTTGCCATCGGGAAGGAGTTCTGATTTCTGCATCATTTTCAAACCTGGGCAGTGAGTCGAGATAAGGTCTAGGTTCTGAAACCTGAAAACTGAGGTTGGGAAGGGATAACGACCTGAGGCCATGGGGGGTCTGATGTTCTCAGTTTGTAGCCAGCTGTCTGGGTGGGCCTAGGCCGTCCAGGCTTAGGCTGTTTCATAAAGGGCATTGTTGCCTAGGTCAGCGTATATATTTTGGGTATAGCCAAGTGTCGTGCAGGTTGATCTTCATTTGGGATTTCTAGGTAGCCCCAGAGGGCAATGTATTTCTTCTGCAGGGCAGGTAGAGTGCTGCATTGTAGTTCTGGATTGCCAAACTGGAGGGTTGTGAGCCAGTAGTCTGTGGACAGAAGCCAGAGGACACAAGCTAGGCTTAGGTTTCTGGGTGAGGACATGGCAGTCACAATCTACAGACCTCAACAGAAATCTCGTGCATCTGAAGTCAGGGTGAGGATCAGACGATCACTCAGGTTGGACCTTATGTCCCTGATGGCCCCTTTATGAAGGGGGGGGGGATCACGAGGCCAGGGGGTTCTCTCACGATGGGAGTTGTGAGAAGCTCCCAACTGCAAAGATTCCTCTGCAGGACAAATGAGACCTGTTGGTTGGCTCCAGGCCAACGATTCCGAGCAGGGTTTTAAGGATGGATGGCGGGGTAGCCCACCTCGCATTCCAATTGTCTCCTAGCAACAAGACAAGTTAGATCTGCTGGATCTTGCAGAGCAACCGAATACGCTCATTTGAAATGGACACTCCTTTGGATGGGTCCTTGTGTTTTTGTGTCTATGGAGACCTTGGAATGAAGCGGTGGCACTGGGGCCCTGAAGGGTTCTCAAAGAGAGGCTTTCACACAGCTCCCACGTGCAAGTTTCCCATGTGTAGATGAGATTTGTTCTGATGGGTGAGTCAAGAAACAGCCATATGCTGGTATTGAAATCCAGGCCTCTGAGGAGAGATGCCTGGGAACCAAAGTAATGGATCCGATTAGTGCTTAGGGGCCTGTTCGTTCCTTTTTACCTCTAGGAACATCAGTCTACGGGTCTGAGTGCAGGTAGGTTCTCAGATGGGCTCAGATTACTCCTGGTTGTCCTGGGAAGCCACCATTATTGGGATGGCCTCAGGGAATTTGTAGGTTTATCCTATTAGTAGGGTTGTGGCCATTGGAATTGGCACACAGAATTCCCTTGGAGAGGGCAAGTACAGTCCTCAGGTTGGCTCCAGGGGCCTGAACCTGTAGGGTGTTTAGGCGAGGGCTATTTGGACAGTTGTCTGAAAACAGAAACTCGGCTTATGTTTCGGGTCATAGGTATGGCAGGACTGACCTACAGACCTTGAGGAGAACTCTTCAGGATATGAAAAAAGGGCGAGTGTGAGGCTCTTGCTCAAATTTTTGTCTCTGGATATCGTGTCACTCATGGTTGTGAAATTTCCGGGTGACTTCATGGGAAATGGATGAGTCTTATTCTCTGGGATTTGGCCTTGTCCAAAGAGTTTGGGCTCATTCTGTGGGATGGAAGAAGTCCGTTTTTTTTTTTTTTTTGTAGTTTTGTTTTGTTTTGTTTTTTAACCTCAGGTGTCCCACCAAATGAGGGATTCCAGAGTAAAGCCCTGGGGAGGGGCGACTGGACAACCAGAAATCTGGTTAAAAATTGGGGCCTAGGGACGTGTCAAGCCCATTATGACATCTAATGCTCCAGCCACTGAGAGGACTTACTAGAAGACAGGACTCACGCTGAGTGTCACAATGCGTGTTTATGTCCTCGTCGCACTCAAGAATGGACGGGGCCTCAGGGTGAATGCTGGTTTCTCCTATCCTGATCGTTGGACAACTTTCCAACCACAAGGCTTCTTGCCTTGGGTAAGGAGGAGTTCTGATTTCTGCATCACATTCAACCCTTGTCAGGGCTTGGAGTTAAGGTCTAAGTTCTGAAGCCTGAAAAGTTAGGTTGGGAAGAGATAACGAGCTAAGACCATGGCGGTTGTGATGTTCTCAGTGTTCAGTCAGCTGTCTCGGTTTTGGTCAGGAGGTCCTGGCTCACTCTGTATCAGACAGTGTATTAGTGGCCAGGTCAGACTATCTAATTTGGGTACATTCGAGTGCCGTGTATGTCTATCCTCATTTGGGTTATGTGAGAAACTCCATAGGTCAAAATTTTTCTTCTGGAAGGCAGGCAGAATGCTTCATTTTGTGTCCCGAATTTCCAAATGTGAGGGCTTGGGGGCCAGGAGTGTGAGGACGGAAGTCTGAGAACACAAGCTAGTTATAGGTTTCAGGGCGAGGGCAAGGAAAGCACACTCTGCAGAGCTGCATCGAGATCTCGTGCATCTGAATTCAGGGTGAAGATCAGACGTTGGCTTAGGTTGGAGTTCCTGTCCATGATTTCCCCTTCATAAATGGGGGGGGCATTACAAACCATCTAGATTTTCCCAGGTTGGGAGTTGTGAGATGCTCCAAAACTCAAGGATTCCTTCTGCGGGACATTTGAGACCTGTTGCATGGCTCCAGGACGTCCCATACGGAACGACACCAGAGCAGAGCTCTAAGGATGGATGGTTGGGCAGCGCACCTCGCACTCCAATTGTCTCGTAGTCAAGACAGATTCAGTCTGCTCGCTCTGGGGGAGCAACCAAGGGAGCTGAGTTGAAATGGAATTTCCTGCGGATGGGTTCTAATGTGGATTTCTGTCCATGGAGACCTTGTGATGGGGCAGTGGCACACAGGCCCTGAAGGATTCTCCTAACTGGAGGTTTTGAGACATCTTCAAAGGATAATTTTCCCATGTGGAGAAGAGATTTGTTCTGATTGCTGCCTCATGAAATCCCCATATGCTAATATTGGAAACCAGGCCTCTGAGGAGAGATACCTGTAACCGAAAGCAATGAATCTGATTCAGGCCTAGGGGCCTGTCTGATTCAATCTTCTTCTCTGGGGACATCCATCTACGCTGAGTAGAGGTAGATGCTCAGCTGATTTCAGATGACCCTTGTTTGTCCTGGGCGGCCTACATTATTGGGATGTCCTTGGGGACTCTGGAGGTTTTTCCTAATTTGTACGATTGTGGACAATGGAATGGGCAGAATTCCCGTGGTATGGACAGGCACAGTCCTGATGTGTGGCTCCAGGGGCCCCAGCCTGAAGGGTCTGTGGGCCAGGAATGTGGGGACAGAAGTCTGAAAACACAAACTCGGCTTAGGTTTGGGAAGTAGGTTTGGCAGGCCCGATCTACAGACCGTGAGGAGAACTCTTCGGGATACGACAAAAGAGCGAGTGTGAGGCGCTTGCTCAGACTTTTGTCTCTGGATTTGTTGTCAACGATGGCTGTGGAATCTCGGGGAGGCCTCATGGGCCATGGACGAGACTTCCTCTCTGTGAATTTGGTCCAATCCCAATTGTTTTGGGTCAATCTGAAGGATGGGAGGAGTCCTTTTAGTTTTGTTACCTCAGGTGTCCCACCAAAAGAGGGATTCCAAAGCAGAGCTCTGGGGAGGGATGAATGGACAACCCGAACAATCCAATTGGGGTGAGGTCGAGAACTGAGCAGGTTGATCCTCTTTTGGGGTTTATGGAGATCCCCATAGAGCAACGTTTTTCTTCTGGAGGGCCAGCATAGGGCTGCATTTTGGTTCCAGAATTCCAAGTCTTGAGGACATGATTGCCAGGAGTGTGAGGAAGGAATTCTGAAAACACAAGGTAGCACGAGGTTTGGGCCCACTGTGCAGAGGCTGAATCGAGATCTCCTGCATCTGAGGTCAGGGCGAGTATCAGATGTTGCCTCAAGATGGACTTTGTGTCCATGACGGCCCCTTCCTGAAGGGGGTGGGGGCGTCATGAGGCCAGGGAGGTTTCCCTACGCTGGGAGTTGTGAGCGGCTCCAAACTTCAAAGTTTCCTTCTTCAGGACAGTCGAATACTATTGGATGGTTCCAGGATGCAGCATACAGAAAGACTCGAGAGCAGGGGCCTAAGCATGGATGCCGAGAAATGCCAACTCACCTTCCCATTGCTTGGTCGAGACAAGGCACGCTCAATCTGCGGGCTCTTGGGTGAGCTACCCAGAATGCTGAGTTTAAATGGACTTTCCTGAGGATGAGTCATAATGTGGGTTGGTGGCCATGGTGACCTTGGAATGTGGCAGTAGCTAAGGGACTCTGCAGGATTCTCCAACCCGAAGGGTTTGACACAACTCCAACAAGGAAGCTTTCCATGCGGAGATGAGAGGTATTCTGTCTGGTGCCTCAGGATAGCCCCATATGCTGGTCTTCGAACCCAGGCCTCTGAGGAGTGATACCTGGACACCAAAGCAAGAGTTCATAATAGGGCCTAGGGGCCTGTCTGGTTCAATCTTCTGTCTCTGCGGATATTAGTCTGTGTGTCTGCATGGAGGTAGTAGTTGCTCAGCTGGTGTCATAATGCCCCTGTTTGTCCAGTGCAGCTTGCGGTAGTGGGATGTCCTTGGGGCTTGAGGTTTCTACTATTTTGTAGAGTTGTGGCCAATGGAACGGGCAATTTCTTAGGAGAGAGCAGGCACAGTTCTGTGGTGTGGTACCAGAGACCCCAGCCTGGAGGCAGTGTGGGCCATGGCTGTGCAGACCGACATCCAAAAACCCAAACTCAGCTCAGGTTTGGGGCCGAGGTTATGGCAGGCCTGATCTACAGTCCATGAGGGGAGCTCCTCTGGATATGAAAGAAGGGTGAGAGGGAGGCAGTCGCTCAGTCTTTTGTCTCTGGATATTTTGTCCACAATGGCCGTTTAATGTAGGAGTTGCCTCATGGGTCGTAGAAGTCTCCCTGTCTGGTAGTTTGTCCAGCCCCCAAGAGTTTGGGGTCATTCTGTGGGAAGGGAAGAGTCCTGTTTTCTGCTTCATGTGTCCCCCCAGTAGAGGGATTCTGGAGCATAGCAGTAGGTACTGACAACTGGAATACTCGCTCTCTGGTTAAGCCGGGGGGCCTATGGATATGACAAGCCCCATAGGCAGGATCTTGGTCCAGCCACTGAGAGGCGTTACTTTAATACGGGAGTCACGCTACAGGTCACAATGCATGTCTGTGCCCTAAGCGGCCCTCAAGCACTGGCGTGGCCTTTCCGAAAATGCAGGTTTTCCCACATTGAACGTTGGACAACATGCCAACCACAAAGTTTCTGGCCATGGGGAAGGAGGAATTCTAATTTCTGCATCACGTTCACCCCTGGGCAGTGATTGGAGATAAGGTCTAGGATCTGAAGCCTGAAAACCGAGGTTGGGAAGAGATGCCGAACTACAGCCATAGCGGGTCCCTTGTGTCCAGGTTGGACCACAGTCGTTTGGGATGTCTTATCTCAGGCTGTGCCAGACAGGGCATTAGTATTCAGGGTAGGCTGTATAATTGCTTTACAGTCGAGTGGCATGCATTAGATAATCATTTGGGGTTTCTTATTAGCAGCATAGGGCAAAGTTTTTCTTCTGGAGGGCAGGCAGAGTGGTGCATTGTGGCTTCGGAATTCCCAAACTGGAGGGCTTGTGGGCCAGGAGAGTGAGGACGGAAGTCTGAGAACACAAGCTAGGCTTAGGTTTCGGGGAATGGACATGGCAGGCACACTCTGCAGAGCTGAATTGAGATCTCATGAGTCTGAAGTCAGGTCGAGGATCAGACTTTGGCTCAGGTTGGAGTTTCTGTCCATGTTGGCCCCTTCATGAAGGGGGGGGAATTATGAGGCCATGGGGGTTTTCCCACTATTAGAGTTGTGAGATGCTCCAAACCGCAAGGATTCCTTCTGTGGGACAATTAAGATTTGTTGGATGGCTCCAGGACGTCTCCTAAGGTATTTTTCCAGAACAGGGTTCTAAGTATGGATGCCTGGGCAGACAGCCTCAATTCCAATTGTCTCCTAGCAACAAGAAACGTTTGATCTTCTGGCTTGGGGTAGCATCAGAGGGGGCTGAGTTGGAATGGACTTTCCTGAGGTTGGTCTTAAATGAGTTGAAATGGACTTTCCTGAGGATGGTCTAAATGTTGGTTGGAGTCCATTGAGACCTTGGTATGGGGCAGTGGCACCAGGGCCCTGAAGGATTCTCCTAACCAGAGGTTATAACAAAGCTCCAATGAGCAAGTTTTCCATGGGGAGACGAGATTTGTTCTTATTGGTGCCTCAGGAAACCACCATTTGCTGGTATTGGAAATGAGGCCTCTGAGGAGAGATGCCTGGAAACCAAAGCAATGGATCTGATTAGGGCCTAGGGGCCTGTCCGGTTCAATATTCTTCTCTGGGGACATCTTTTGTCTGAGTGGAGGTAGTTGCTCAGCTGGTTTGAGATCACACCTGTTTGTCCTGGGCGGCCTACACTATTGGGATGGCCTCGGTAACTTTGGAGGTTTTTCCTAATTTGCAAGGTTGTGGCCAATGGAATGGGAAGAATTCTCTTGAAAGGGAAGCACAGTCCTGAGGTGTGGCTCCAGGGACCCAAGTGTGGAGCGTGTGTGGTCCAGGGCTATTTGGACAAAAGTCTGAAAACACAAACTCCACTTAGGTTTGGGTCTGTAGGTATGGCCGGCCTGATATATAGACCGTGAGGAGAACTCTTCGGGATATGAACAAAGGGCGAAAGTGAGGTGCTTGCTCATGCTTATTTTTTTCTGGATATGTGTCACAGATTGCCATGGAATGTCCGGGTGTCCTCATGGGCCATCGATGAGGCTCACTTTCTGGGGATTTGACCCAATCCCAAGAGTTTGGGGTCATTCTGTGGGAAGGGAGGAGGCCTTTCTGTTTTTTTTTTTTTTTTTTTTTTTTTTACCTCAGGTGGAACACCAATAGAAGGATTCCACAGCAGAGTTTGGGGGAACGGTGACTGGACAACCAGAACTCTGGTTAACATTGGGACCTAACATGGCAAGCCCCATATGTGGGCTCTTGGTCCAGACACTGAGAGGCCTTCCTTGAGCATAGGGCTCACATTGAGTTTCACAATGTGTTTTTGTGCGCAGTTAGCCCCTCAAGTCAGGGCGTGGCCTAATGTACCATGCTGGTTTCTCCTACCCTGAACGTTGCACAATATGGCAACCACAAGTTTTCTGGCCATGGGGAAGAAGGAGTTCTAATTTCTGCAACACTTTCACTCCTGGACTGTGATTGGATTTAAGGTCTAGGTTCTGAAGCCTGAAAACTGAGGTTGGGAAGAGATGAAGACCTAAGGCCATGGTGTGTCTGATGTGCTCAGTGTTCGGCCAGCTGTTGAGTGTGGGTTGGGAGGTGCAGGCTCAGGCTGTGGCAGACAGGGAATTAGTGCCCAGGCTAGACTGTATCATTGGGGTGCAGTCGAGTTTCGTGCAGGTTGGTACTCATTTGTGGTTACTGGGTAGCCCCAGAGGGCAACGTTTTTCTTCTGGAAGGAAGACACAGTGCCACATAGTGGCTCCAGAATTCCCAAACTGGAAGGCTTGTGGGCCAGGAGTGTGAGGAAAAAATTCTTAGAACACAAGCCAGACTTAGATTTCGGGGTGAGGGGACGGCAGGAACCCTCTGCAGAGATGATTCGAGAACCCGTGTACCTGAAGACAGAGCTAGGATTAGACGTTGGCTCAGGTTGGAGTTTCTGTCCATGACGGCCCCTTCATGAAGGGGAGGGTGTCACGAGGCCATGGAGGTTTTCCCACGATGGGAATTGTGAGATGCTCCAAACCGCAATGATTCCTTCCGTGGGACAGTCGAGACCTGCTGGATGGCTCCAGGATATTCCATAAGGAAGTTATCCAGAGCAGGGCTCTAAGGATGGATGCCTGGCAGCCTGCCTCCCATTCCAGGTGTCTCATAGCGCCAAGGCAAGTTCGATCTGCTGGATCTAGGGGAGTAACCGAGGCGGGTGTGTTGAAATGGGTGAGTTGAGGATGGGTCATAATGTGCATTTGTGTCCATGGAGACCTTGGAATGGGGTGCTTGATCCAGGGCCTAGAGGGATGTTCATAACCGGAGGTTTTGATGGAGATCTAAAGAGTAAGTTTCCTATGTAGAGAAGAGAATTGTTTTGATGAGTGCCTAAGGAATCTCCCATATGCTGGTATTGGAAACCAGGCCTCTGAGGAGAGATGCCTGGAAAAAAAAGCAATGGATATGATTAGGGCCTAGGTGCCTGTCCGGTTCAATCTCTTTCCTGGGGATACTTGTCTATGGATCTGAGGGGAGGTAGTTGCTCGGCTTGTGTCAGATCGCCTCTGTTTGTCCTGGGCAGCCTATAATATTGGGAATGGCCTCGGGACGTTGGAGTTTCTCCTAATCTATAGGGTGGTGGCCAATGGAATGGGCAGAAATCCCCTGGAGAGGGCAGGCACAGTTCTGAGTTTGGCTCTAGGGGCCCAGCCTTGAGGGTGTGTGGGCCAGGCCTGTGGGGACAGAAGTCTGAAAACACAAATTCCGCTTAGGATTGGGGACATAGGTAAAGCACGCCCAATCTACAGACTGTGATAACACTTCGGGCTATGAAAAAGGGTGAGTTTGAGGTGCTTGCTAAGGTTTTGTCTCTGGATTTGTGTCAACAATGTGGGTCGAATGCTGGCGTGGCCTCATGGGTTGTGGACGGCTTTCCTTCTCTGAGGATTTGACCCAATCCCAAGAGTTTAGGTACATTCTGTGTGATGGGAGGAGTCCTTTCTGTTTTTTATTTTATTTTATGTACCTCATGTGTGCCAATAAAAGAGGGATTTCCGAGCAGAGTCCTTGGTAGGGACAATTGGATAACCCCACCTCTGTTTAAGTTTGTGGGCCTAGGGGCATGACAAGTCCAATATGTGGGCTCTTGATTCAGACACTGAGAGGTCTTCCTTGAGGACAGGGCTCATGCTGAGGGTCACAATGTCTATTTGTGCCCAACAAGGCCCTCAAGCATGGGAAGGGCCTCATGGGCCACGCTGGATTCTCCTACTCTGAACGTTGGAGAATATGCCAACCACAAGGTTTCCGGCCATGGCGAAGGAAGAGTTGTGATTTCTGCATCACGTTCACCCCTGGACAGTGATTGGAGTTTAGGTCTAGGTTCTGAAACCCGAAAAACGAGGTTGGGAAGAGATGAAGACCTAAGGACCTGATGGGTACAATGAGCTCAGTGTGTGGCTAGCTGTTGAGCGTAGGTCTGGAGGTGTGGGCTCATGCTGTGTCAGACAGGGCATTAGACAGGGTAGACTGTATATTTGGGGTGCAGTCGAGTGGCGTTCAGTTGATCCTCATTCGGGTTTCTAGGTAGCTCCATAAGGCAACGTTTTTCTTCTGGAGGGCAGGCAGAGTGCTGCATTGTGGCCCCAGTATTGCCAAACTGTAGGGCTTCTGGGCCAGGGGTGTGAGGACGGTAGTCTGAGAACACAAGCTAGGCTTAGTTTTTGGGGTGAGGGCACAGAAGGCACACTCTGCAGAGCTGAATCAAGATCTCATGCACCTGAAGCCAGGGCGAATATCAGACGTTTGCTCAGGTTGGACTTTCTGTCCATGATGGCCCCTTTATAAAGTGGAGCGTCTCAAGAGGCCATGAAGATTTTCCCACAATGGGAGTTGTGAGATGCACCAGACTGCAAAGATTCCTTCTGTGGGACACTTGAGACCTGTTGGATGGCTCTAGGATGTCCCATATGGAAAGCCTCCAGAGTAGGGTTCTAAGGATGGATGCCTGGGCAGCCCGCCTCCCATTCTAGTTGTCTCCTAGCAACAAGGCAGGTTTGATCTGCAGGCCCTGGGGGAGAAACCAATGGGGATGAGAGACATGGACTCTCCCGAGGATAGATCATAATGTGGGTTTAAGTCCATGGAGACCTTGGAATGGGGTGCTTGATCCGGGGCCCTGAAAGATTCTCCTAAACAGAGGTTTTTATAGAGCTCCAAAGAGTACATTTCCTATGTGGAGACGAGATTTTTCTATGAGTGCCTCAGTAATCCCCCATATGCTGGTATTGGTAACCAGGCCTCTGAGGAGAGATGCCTGGAAACAAAAGCAATGGATCTGATTAGGGCCTAAGTGCCTGTCCAGTTCAATCTTATTCTATGGGGATATCTGTCTCTGGGTCTGAGTGGAGGTAGTTTCCTAACTTGTGAAAGATCAACCCTGTTTGTCCTGGGCAGCCAACACTATTGGGATGGCCTCGGGGAGTTTGGAGGTTCTCCTAATCTATAGGGTTGTGGCCTATGGAAATGGCAGAATTGCCTGGAGAGGGAAGCCACAGTCCTCAGGTGTGGCTCCAGGGTGCCCAGCTTGGATGGTGTGTGGGCCAGGACTGTGGGGACAGAAGTCTGAAAACACACTCAGCTTAGGTTTGGGGATGTATGTATGAAGGCTCGATCTACAGACCGTGAGAATTTTCCGGGCTATGAACAAAGGGCGAGTATGTGGCGTTTGCTCAGGCTTTTGTCTCTGGATTTTGTGCCTACGGTGGCCGTGGAATGTCGGGGTGTCCTCAAGGGCCATGGACAATTCTTTCCCTGGTGATTTGGCCTGATCCCAAGTGGTTGGGATCATTCTGTGGATGGGAAGAGTCCTTTCTGTATTTTTTTTTCTTTATTTACCTCAGGTGTCCCACCAAAGAGGGATTCCAGAGCAGAGCCCTGAGTAGGGGTGACTAGACATCTCTAACTCTGGTTGAGATTGGGGGACTAGGGGCTTGGCAAGCCCCATATGTGGGCTGTTGTTTCAGTCACTAAGAGGCTGTACATGAGGATAGGGCTCACGCTGAGGGTCACAATGTGTGTTTGTGCAAATTGTAGCCCTCAGGGATAGGTGGGGCCTCATAGTCCATGCTGCTTTCTCCTACAATGAACGTTGGACAACATGCCAACCACAAGGTTTCTTGCCATGGCGAAGGAGAAGTTGTGATTCTTGTATCACGTTCACTCCTGAGCAGTGAGTGGATATAATGTCTAGGTTCTGAAGGTGAAAACTGAGGTTGGGTAGAGATGATGGCCGAAAGCCATTGTGGGTTTGATATGCTCAGTGTACGGCCAGCTGTCTGGGTGTTGGACTGGAGGTCTGCCTTCAGGCTGTGCCAGACAGGGCTTTAGTGCACAGGCTAGATTGTATAATTGGGGTATGGTCGAGTGGCATGCAGGTTGTTACTCATTTGGCGTTTCTGGTTAGCCCTATAGGGCAACATTTTTCTTCTGGAGGGCAGGCAGAGTGCTGCATTGTGTCTCCAGAATTGCCAAACTGGAGGGGTGTGGCCAGGATTTTGAAGACTGAATTCTGAGAACACAAGTTAGGCTTAGGTTTCGGGGCGAGGGCACAGCAGGCACACTCTCAAGTGCTGAATCGAGATCTCGTGCTTCTGATTTCAGGGCGCGGATCAGACTTTGGCTTAGGATGGAGTTTCTGTCCATGATGGCCCATTTATGAAGGTGTGGGGCATCATGAGGAAATGGAGGTTTTCTCACAGTAGGATTGTGTGATGCTTCAAACCACAAGGATTCCTTCTGCACGACAGTCAAGACAGGTTGGTTGGATTCAAGAGGTCACATAAAGAAATTCTCCAGAGCAGGGTTCTAAGGATGGATGCCTGGGCAGGCCACCTCGCATTCCAACTGTCTCCTAGTGACAAGGCAGGTTTGATCTGCTGGCTCTGGGTGAGCAGCCGAGGGGGCTGATTTGAAATGGACTCTCCTGAGGATGGATCATAATGTAAGTTTGTGTCCTTGGAGACCTTGGAATTGGGCCATGGTGCCAGCGCCCTGAAGGATCCTCCTAACCTGAGGTATTGACACAGCTCCAAAGAGCAAGTTTCTCATGTGGAGATGAGATCTGTTCTGATGGTTTCCTTAGGAAACCCCCATATTCTGATATTGGAAACCAGGCCTCTGAGGAGAGAGACATAGAAACCAAAGCAATGGATCAGAAGTTGGCTCAGGTTGGAGTTTCTGTCCATGATGGCCCCTTTATAAAGGGGAGCATCTCATGAGGCCATGTAGGTTTTCCCACGATAGGAGTTGTGAGATGCTCCAATCTGCAAGGATTCCTTCTGCAGGACAGTCAAGACCTGTTGGAAGGCTCCCAGGACATCCCATATGGAACGGCGCCAGAGAAGGATTCCAACGATGGATGCCTAGAGAGTCTGCTTTGCATTCCAGTTGTCTCCTAGCGACAAGGCAGGTTTGATATTCTGGCTCTGGGGGAGTAATCAACGGGGCTGAGTTGAAATGTACTCTCCTGCCGAATGGTCATAATGCGGGTTTGTGTCCATGGAGACCTTGGAATAGGGCGGTGGCTCCGGTTACCTGAAGCTTTCTCCTAGCTGGAGGTTTTTACAGAGCTCCAAAGATAAGTTTCCCATGTGGAGACAAGATTTGTTCTGCTTGGTATCTCTGGAATCCCCCATATGCTGGTATTGGAAAACAGGCCTCTGAGGAGACATGCTTAGAAACAAAAGCAATGGAACCAATTACGTTCTAGGGGCCTGTCCAGTTTAATACCTTTCTCTTGGGATATCTGTCTACGGGTGAGTTGAGGTCGATGCTCAGCTTGTGACAGATCACCCCTCTTTGTACTGGGCGGCCTACACTATTGGAATGGCCTCTGGGACATTGGAGGTTTCTCCTAATCTGTAGGGTTGTGGCCAATGGAATGGGAAGAATTTCCTGGAGAGGGCAGGCACTGTCCTGAGGTGTGGCTCCAGGGACCTCAGCCTGGAGGGTGTGTGGGACAGGGATGTCAGGATAGAAGTCTGAAAACACGGTTTGGGGACATAGGTATGGCAGGCCCGATCTACAGACTATGAGGAGAATTTTTTGGGCTATGACCTAAGGGTGAGGCTTATGTCTCTGTATTTTGTGTCAATAGTGCCGTGGAATGTCGGGCTGGCCTCATGGGCCATGGACGAGTCTTTCTCTCTGGGGATGGCCTGATCCCAAGTGATTGGGGTCATTCTGTGGGTGGGAGGAATCCTTTCTTTGTTTACTTACCTCAAATGTCCCACCAAAGAGGGAATCCAGAGCAGAGCCCTGATTAGGGGTGACTAGATGTTTCTACCTCTGGTTAAGAGGTGACTTGGGGCATGGCAGGCCCCATATGCAAGCTCATGGTCCAGCCACTGAGAGGCTTTACTTGAGGACAGGGCTCAAACTGAGGGTCCCAATGTGTGTTTGTGCCCACCGCAGCTCTTAAGCATGGGCAGGGCCTCAGGGACCCTACACTACCCTCAGGGGCCCTACTACTACTCCTGTAGGCCCTACAGGGGTCCTACACTGAACATTGGATAAGATGCCAACCACAAGATTCTGGCGAGAGGGAAGGAGAGTTTTGATTTCTGCATCACGTTCACCCATGGGAAATGAGTAGAGATAAGGTCTAGGTTTCTGTCGCCTGAAAACCAGGTTGGAAAGAGATGGCAACCTAAGGCCATGGCGGTTCAGATGTTCTCAGTGTACGGCAAGCTGTCTGGGTGTCGGATGGGAATTCAGGCCGCAGGTTGTGTCAGACAGGGCATTAGTGCACAGGCTATACTATATAATTGGTGTACAGTTGAGTGGCATGCAGGTTTATCCGCATTTGAGGTTTCTGGGTAGACCCATAGAGAAACGTTTTTCTTCTAGAGGGCAGGCAGAGTGTAGCACTGTGTCATCGGAAATCCCAAAATGGAGGGCGTGTGGTCCAGGAGAGTGAGGACGGAAGTCTGTGAACACTAGCTATGCTTAGGTTTTGGGGTGAGGGCACAGCAGGTGCACTCTGAAGAGCTTAATCAAGATCTCGTGCATCTGAAGTCAAGGCGAAGATCAGCCGTTGGCTCAGGTTGGAGTTTCTTTCCATGATCCGACTTCATGAAGATTGGGGGCATCATGTGACCTTGGAAGCTTTCCATGATATGAGTTGTGAGGTGGTCCATGAACAAGGACTCCTGTGGAACAGTCGAGACCTGTTGGATGGCTCAAGGATGTCCCATAAGGAACGACGAAAGAGCAGGGTTCTAAGGGTTCTAATGGTTCTAAGGATCTCTAAGGAGAGATGCCTGGAAACCAAAGCAATAGACCCGAAGGTGCCTATGGGCCTGTTCGTTCCTTTTTACAACTGGGGACATCAGTCTACGAGTCTGAGTGCAGGTAGGTGCTCAGATGGGCCCAGATTGCCCCTGTTTGTCCTGGGAAACCACAAATATTGGGATGGCCTCAGGGACTTTGGAGGTTTATCCTATTAGTAGGGTTTTGGCCATTGGAATGGGCACATACAATTCCCTTGGAGATGGGAAGCACAGTATTCAGGTTTGGCTCCAGCGGCCCTAGCCTGTAGGGTGTGTAGGCCAGGGCTGTTTGGACAGTTTTCTGAAAACACAAACGCGGCTTATGTTTCGGGTCATAGTTATGGCAGGACTGATCTACAGACCATGAGGAGAACTCTTCGGGATATGAAAAAAGGGCGAGTGTGAGGCTCTTGCTCAAGTTTTTGTCTCTGGATATCGTGTCTCTCATGGTCGTGAAATTTCCGGGTGACTTCATGGGAAATGGACGAGTCTTACTCTCTGGGGGTGTTGCCCCGTCCAAAGAGTTTGGGGTCATTCTGTGGGATAGAAGAAGTCCGTTGTTCTGTTGTTGTTGATTTGTTTTGTTTTGTTTTGTTTTTCAACCTCAGGTGTCCCACCAAATGAGGGATTCCAGAGTAGAGCCCTGGGGAGGGCGACTGGACAACCAGAAATCTGGTTAAAAATTGTGGCCTAGGGACATGTCAAGCCCATTATGACATCTAATGGTACAGGCACTGAGAGGACAGCACTCACGCTGAGGATCACAATGCGTGTTTATGCCCTCGTCGCACTCAAGAATGGGCGGGACCTCAGGGTGAATGCTGGTTTCTCCTACACTGAACGTTGGACAACATGCCACCCACAAGGTTTCTTGCCAAGGGTAAGAAAGAGTTCTGATTTCTTCATCACAGTCACTCATGGGCAGTGATTGGAGATAAGGTCTAGGTTCTGAAGCCTGAAAACTGAAGTAGGGAAGAGATGATGACCTAAGGCAATGGCGGGTCTGTTGTGCTCAGTGTGCGGTCAGCTGTCTGTGTGTTGGTCACGAGGTCCGGGCTCAGGTTGTCAGACAGTGCATTAGTGCCCAGGTTAGACTACATATTTTGGGTGCATTCGAGTGCCGTGTAGGTTCTTATCTGAAGAACTCTTCAGGATATGGAGAATGAGCGAGTCTGAGGCGCGTGCTCAGGTTTCTGTCTCTGGATTTTGTATCAGCGATGGCCGTGGAATTTTGGGGAGGCCTCAAGGGGCATGGACGAATCTTGCTCTCTGTGGATTTGGCCCGATCCCAATAGTTTTTCATCAATCTGTGGGATGGGAGGACTCCTTTCAGGTTTATTGCCTCAGATGTCCCACCAAAAGATGAATTCCAAAGCAGAGCCCTGGGGAAGAGTGAAGACACAACCCGAACTACGGTTAAAAATTGGGGCCTAGGGGCATGGCAAGCCCAATATGCTGTCTCTCCATCCAGCCACTGAGAGGCCTTGCCTGAGGACTTGGCTCAGGCTGAGGGTCACAATGTGTGTTTGTGACCAATGTGGCCCGCAAGCATGTGGGGGGCACATGGGCCACACTGGTTTCAACTACACTGAACCTTGGACAACATGCCAATCACAAGGTTTCTTGCCATGGGGAAAGAGTTCTGATTTCTGCATCATTTTCAAACCCGGGCAGTGATTGGAGATAAGTTCTAGGTTCTGAAGCCTGAAATCCGAGGTTGAGAAGAGATGACGACCTAAGGCCATGGAGGGTCCGATGTGCTCAGTGTGCGGCCAGCTGTCTGGGTGCGGCCAGGAGGTCCGGGGGCTGGCTGTTTCAGAAAGGGCATTAGTGCCCAGTTCAGCCTATATATTTGCGGTACAGCCGAATGGCGTGCAGGTTGATCCTCATTTGGGGTTTCTCGGTAGCTCCAGAGGGCAATGTTTTTCTTGAGGAGGGCAGGCAGAGTGCTGAATTGTAGTTCTGGATTGACAAACTGTAGGGCTTGTGGGCTAGTGGTCTGAGGATGGAAATCTGAGAACCCAAGCTAGGCCTAGTTTTCTGGGTGAGGATATGGCAGGCACAATCTACAGACCTGAATAGAGATCTCTTGCATCTGAAGTCAGGGCGATGATCAGAAGTTCGCTCAGGTTGGACATTCTGTCCCTGAAGGGGACTGCCCATGAGTGACTGTCCTTCTTGAAGGGGGGGTTGATCACGAGGCCATGGGGGTTTTCCCACGATGGGAGTTTTGAGAAGCTCCTTACTGCAATGATTCTTCAGCAGGACAATTGAAACCAGTTGCTTGGCTCCAGGACAACGATTCCGAGCAGGGTCTAAGGATGGATGGCAGCGAAGCCCACCTAGCATTCCAATTGTCTCCATGCAACAAGACAGGTTAGATCTGCTGGATCTGGGGCAGCAACTGAGGAGGCTGAGTTGAAATGGACTCTCCCGTGGATGTGTCCTAATATGATTTTGTGTCTATGGAGACCATTGAATGAAGCGATGGCACTGGGGCCCTGAAGGGTTCTCCTAAATAGAGGCTTTCACACAGCTCCATCGTGCAAGTTTCCCATGTGTAGATGATATTTGTTCTGATGGCTGAGTCAAGAAACAGCCAAATGCTGTTATTGAAATCCAGGCCTCTGAGGAGAGATGCCTGGAAACCAAAGCAATGGATCCGATAGGTGCCTAGGGGCCTATTCGTTCCTTATACCTCTGGAGACATCAGTCTACGGGTCTGAGGGCAGGAAGGTGTTCAGATGGGCCCAGATTGCCCCTGTTTGTCCTGGGAAGCCACAAATATTGGGATGGCCACAGGGACTTTGGAGGTTTATTCTATTAGTAGGGTTGTGGCAATTGGAATGGACACATACAATAACCTTGGAAAGGGCAAGTACAGTCGTCAGGTTTGGCTCCAGGGGCCTGAGCCTGTAGGGTGTGTAGGCCAGGGCTGTTTGGACAGTTGTCTGAATACACAAACTCGGCTGATGTTTCGGGTCACAGGTATGGCAGGACTGATCTACAGACCATAAGGAGAACTCTTCGGATATGATAAAAGGGCGAGAGTGAGGCTCTTGCTCAAGTTTTTGTCTCTGGATATCGTGTAAGTCATGGTCGTGAAATTTCCGGGTGACTTCATGGGAAATGGACGAGTCTTACGCTCTGGGGGTTTGGCCCCATCAAAAGAGTTTGGGGTCATTCTGTAGGATGGAAGAAGTCCGTTGTTCTGTTGTTGTTGATTTGTTTTATTTTGTATTTCAACTTCAGGTGTCCCCCCAAATGAGGGATTCCAGAGTAGAGCCCTGGGGATGGGCGACTGGACAATCAGAAATCTGGTAAATTTTGGGGCCTAGGGACATGTCAAGCCCATTATGACATCTAATGGTCCAGCCACTGAGAGGACGTACTAGAGGACAGGACTCACGCTGAGGGTCACAAATCGTGTACATGCCCTCGTCGTTCTCTGGAATGGGCGGGGCGTCAAGGTGAATGCTGGTTTCCCCTACACTGAACGTTGGACAACATGCCAACCATAAGGTTTCTTGACATGGGTAAGGAAGAGTTCTGATTTCTGCCTCACAGTCACCTCTGGGCAGTGATTGGAGATTAGTTCTAGGTTCTGAAGCCTGAAAAATGAGGTGGGAAGTGATGATGAAGTAAGGCCATGGCGTGTCTGATGTGCTCAGTGTGCGGTCAGCTATCTGGGTGTTGGTCACGAGGTCCGGGCTCAGGTTGTCAGAGAGTGCATTAGTGCCCAGGTAGACTATATATTTTGAGTGCCTTCGAGTGCCGTGTAGTTTCTTATCTGAAGAACTCTTCAGGATATGAACAATGAGCGAGTCTGAGGCGCGTGCTCAGGCTTTTGTCTCTGGATTTTGTATCAGCGATGGTCGTTGATGTTGGTGAGTCCTCATGGGACATGGACGAATCTTGCTCTCTGTGGATTTGGCCCGATCCTAATTGTTTTTCGTCAATCTGTGGGATGGGAGGACTCCTTTCAGGTTTGTTACCTCAGGTGTCCCACCAAAAGAGGAATTCCAAAGCAGAGCCATGGGGAAGAGTAAAGGGACAACCCGAACTACAGTGGACAATTGGGGCCTAGGGGCATGGCAAGCCCAATATGCTGTCTCTCCATCCAGCCACTGAGAGGCCTTACCTGAGGACTGGGCTCATTCTGAGGGTCACAATGTGTGTTTGTGAGCAATGTGGCCCGCAAGCATGGGCGGGGCCTCATGGGCCACACTGGTTTCAACTACACTGAACCTTGGACAACATGCCAACCACAAGGTTTCTTGCCATGGGGAAAGAGTTCTGATTTCTGCACCATTTTCAAACCCGGGCCGTGATTGGAGATAAGGTCTAGGTTCTGAAGCCTGAAAACCGAGATTGAGAAGAGATGACGACCTAAGGCCATGGCGGGTCCGATGTGATCAGTGTGCGGCCAGCTGTGTGGGTGTGGCCAGGATGTCCAGGCTCAGGCTGTGTCAGAAAGGGCATTAGTGCCCAGGTCAGCCTATATATTTGGGGTACAGCCGAATGGCGTGCAGGTTGATCCTCATTTGGGGTTTCTGGGTAGCCCCAGAGGGCAATGTTTTCTTCTGGAGGACAGGCAGAGTGCTGCATTGTAGTCTGGATTGCCAAACTGGAGGGCTTGTGGGTCAGTAGTCTGACGACGGAAGTCTGAGAACCCAAGCTCGGCCTAGGATTCTGGGTGAGGATGTGGCAGGCACGATCTCCAGACCTGAATCGAGATCTCGTGCATCTGAAGTCAGGGCGAGGATCAGACGATCGCTCAGATTGGACATTCTGTCCCTGATGGCCCCTTCTTGAAGGGGGGTGGATCACGAGGCGATGGGGGTTTTCCCACGATGGGAGTTGTGAGAAGCTCCCAACTGCAAAGGTTCCTCTGCAGGACAATTGAGACCTGTTGGTGGCTCCAGGACAACGATTCCGAGCAAGGTTCTAAGGATGGATGGCTGGGTAGCCCACCTCGCATTCCAATTGTCTCCAACAACAAGACAGGTTAGATCTGCTGGATCTGGGAGAGCAACCGAGGAGGCTCAGTTGAAATGGACTCTCCTGTGGATGTGTCCTAATATGATTTTGTGTCTATGGAGACCTTGGAATGAAGCGGTGGCACTGGGGCCCTGAAGGGTTCTCCTAAAGAGAGGCTTTCACACAGCTCCATCGTGCAAGTTTCCCATGTGTAGATGAGTTTTGTTCTGATGGGTGAGTAAAGAAACAGCCATATGCTGTTATTGAAATCCTGGCCTCTGAGGAGAGATGCCTGGAAGCCAAAGCAATGGATCCGATAGGTGCCTAGGGGCCTGTTCGTTCCTTTTTACCTCTGGGGACATCAGTCTACGGGTCTGAGTGCCGGTAGGTGCTCAGATGGGCCCAAATTGCCCCTGTTTGTCCTGGGAAACCACAAATATTGGGATGGCCTCAGGTCTTTCGAGGTTTATCGTCTTAGTAGGGTTGTGGCCATTGGAATGGGCACATACAATTCCCTTGGAGAGGGCAAGCACAGTCGTCAGGTATGGCTCCAGGGGCCTGAGCCTGTAGGATGTGTAGGCCACGGCTGTTTGGACAGTTGTCTGAAAACACAAACTCGGCTTATGTTTCGGGTCATAGATATGGCAAGACTGATCTACAGACCATGAGGAGAACTCATCGGGATATGAAAAAACGGCGAGTGTGAGGCTCTTGCTCAAGTTTTTGTCTCTGGATATCGTGTCACTCATGGTCGTGAAATTTCCGGGTGACTTCATGGGAATTGAACGAGTCTTACTCTCTGGGGGGTTGGCCCCGTCCAAAGAGTTTGGGGTCATTCTGTGGGATGGAAGAAGTCCGTTGTTCTGTTGTTGTTGATTTGTTTTGTTTTGTTTTTCAACCTCAGGTGTCCCACCAAATGAGGGATTCCAGAGTAGAGCCCTGGGGAGGCGCGACTGGACAACCAGAAATCTGGTTAATTATTGTGGCCTAGGGACATGTCAAGCCCATTATGACATCTAATGGTCCAGCCACTGAGAGGACGTACTAGAGGACAGGACTCACGCTGAGGGTCACAATGCGTGTTTATGCCCTCGTCGCACTCAAGAATGGGCGGGGCCTCAGGGTGAATGCTGGTTTCTCCTACACTGAACGTTGGACAACATGTCAACCACAAGGTTTCTTGCCATGGGAAAGGAAGAGTTCTGATTTCTGCATCACAGTCACCTCTGGACAGTGATTGGAGATAAGGTCTAGGTTCTGAAGCCTGAAAACTGAGGTAGGGAAGAGATGATGACCTAAGGCCATGGCGGGTCTGATGTGCTCAGTGTGCGGTCAGCTGTCTCGGTGTTGGTCACGAGGTCAGTGCTCAGGTTGTAAGACAGTGCATTAGTGCCATGGTTAGACTATATATTTTGGGTGCATTCGAGTGCCGTGTAGGTCCTTATCTGAAGAACTCTTCAGGATATGAGGAATGAGCGAGTCTGAGGTGCGTGCTCAGAATTTTGTCTCTGGATTTTGTATGAGCGATGGCTGTGGAATGTTGGGGAGGCCTCATGGGCCATGGACGAATCTTGCTCTCTGTGGATTTGGCCCGATCCCAATTGTTTTTTCGTCAATCTGTAGGATGGGAGGACTCCTTTCAGGTTTGTTACCTCAGGTGTCCCACCTAAAGAGGAATTCCAAAGCAGAGCCCTGGGGAAGAGTGAAGACACAATCCAAACTACGGTTAAAAAAATTGGGGCCTAGGGGCATGGCAAGCCCAATATGCTGTCTCTCCATCCAGCCACTGAGAGGCCTTACCTGAGGACTGGGCTCAGGCTGAGGGTCACAATGTGTGTTTGTGACCAATGTGGCCCGCAAGCATGGGCGGGGACTCATTGGCCACACTGGTTTCAACTACACTGAACCTTGGACAACATGCCAACCACAAGGTTTCTTGCCATGGGGAAAGAGTTCTGATTTCTGCATCATTTTCAAACCCGGGCCGTGATTGGAGATAAGGTCTAGGTTCTGAAGCCTGAAAACCGAGGTTGAGAAGGGATGACGACCTAAGGCCATGGTGGGTCCGATGTGCTCAGTGTGCGGCCAGCTGTCTGGGTGGGGCCAGGAGGTCCAGGCTCAGGCTGTGTCAGAAATGGCATTAGTGCCCAGGTCAGCCTATATATTTGGGGTACTGCCGAATGGCGTGCAGGTTGATCCTCATTTGGGGTTTCTAGGTAGCCCCAGAGGGCAATGTTTTTTCTTCTGGACGCAGGCAGAGTGCTGCATTGTAGTCTGGATTGCCAAACTGGAGGGCTTGTGGGTCAGTAGTCTGAGGACGGAAGTCTGAGAACCCAAGCTAGGCCTAGGATTCTGGGTGAGGATGTGGCAGGCACGATCTCCAGACCTGAATCGAGATCTCGTGCATCTGAAGTCAGGGCGAGGATCAGACGATTGCTCAGGTTGGACATTCTGTCCCTGATGGCCCCTTCTTGAAGGGGGGATGGATCACGAGGCCATGGGGGTTTTCCCACGATGGGAGTTGTGAGAAGCTCTCAACTGCAAAGATTCTTCTGCAGGACATTTGAGACCTGTTGGTTGTCTCCAGGACAACGATTCCGAGCAGGGTTCTAAGGATGGATGGCTGGGTAGCCCACCTCGAATTCCAATTGTCTCCAAGCAACAAGACAGGTTAGATCTGCTGGATCTGGGGGAGCAACCGAGGAGGCTCAGTTGAAATGGACACTCCCTTGGATGTGTCCTAATATGATTTTGCATCTATGGAGACGTTGGAATGAAACGGTGGCACAGGGGCCCTGAAGGGTTCTCCTAAAGAGAGGCTTTCACACAGCTCCATCGTGCAAGTTTCCCATGTGTAGATGAGTTTTGTTCTGATGGGTGAGTCAAGAAACAGCCATATGCTGTTATTGAAATCCTGGCCTCTGAGGAGAGATGCCTGGAAGCCAAAGCAATGGATCCGATAGGTGCCTAGGGGCCTGTTCGTTCCTTTTTACCTCTGGGGACATCAGTCTACGGGTCTGAGTGCCGGTAGGTGCTCAGATGGGCCCAAATTGCCCCTGTTTGTCCTGGGAAACCACAAATATTGGGATGGCCTCAGGTCTTTCGAGGTTTATCGTCTTAGTAGGGTTGTGGCCATTGGAATGGGCACATACAATTCCCTTGGAGAGGGCAAGCACAGTCGTCAGGTATGGCTCCAGGGGCCTGAGCCTGTAGGATGTGTAGGGCCACGGCTGTTTGGACAGTTGTCTGAAAACACAAACTCGGCTTATGTTTCGGGTCATAGATATGGCAAGACTGATCTACAGACCATGAGGAGAACTCATCGGGATATGAAAAAACGGCGAGTGTGAGGCTCTTGCTCAAGTTTTTGTCTCTGGATATCGTGTCACTCATGGTCGTGAAATTTCCGGATGACTTCATGGGAATTGAACGAGTCTTACTCTCTGGGGGGTTGGCCCCGTCCAAAGAGTTTGGGGTCATTCTGTGGGATGGAAGAAGTCCGTTGTTCTGTTGTTGTTGATTTGTTTTGTTTTGTTTTTCAACCTCAGGTGTCCCCCAAATGAGGGATTCCAGAGTAGAGCCCTGGGGAGGCGCGACTGGACAACCAGAAATCTGGTTAATTATTGTGGCCTAGGGACATGTCAAGCCCATTATGACATCTAATGGTCCAGCCACTGAGAGGACGTACTAGAGGACAGGACTCACGCTGAGGGTCACAATGCGTGTTTATGCCCTCGTCGCACTCAAGAATGGGCGGGGCCTCAGGGTGAATGCTGGTTTCTCCTACACTGAACGTTGGACAACATGTCAACCACAAGGTTTCTTGCCATGGGAAAGGAAGAGTTCTGATTTCTGCATCACAGTCACCTCTGGACAGTGATTGGAGATAAGGTCTAGGTTCTGAAGCCTGAAAACTGAGGTAGGGAAGAGATGATGACCTAAGGCCATGGCGGGTCTGATGTGCTCAGTGTGCGGTCAGCTGTCTCGGTGTTGGTCACGAGGTCAGTGCTCAGGTTGTAAGACAGTGCATTAGTGCCATGGTTAGACTATATATTTTGGGTGCATTCGAGTGCCGTGTAGGTCCTTATCTGAAGAACTCTTCAGGATATGAGGAATGAGCGAGTCTGAGGTGCGTGCTCAGAATTTTGTCTCTGGATTTTGTATGAGCGATGGCTGTGGAATGTTGGGGAGGCCTCATGGGCCATGGACGAATCTTGCTCTCTGTGGATTTGGCCCGATCCCAATTGTTTTTCGTCAATCTGTAGGATGGGAGGACTCCTTTCAGGTTTGTTACCTCAGGTGTCCCACCTAAAGAGGAATTCCAAAGCAGAGCCCTGGGGAAGAGTGAAGACACAATCCAAACTACGGTTAAAAATTGGGGCCTAGGGGCATGGCAAGCCCAATATGCTGTCTCTCCATCCAGCCACTGAGAGGCCTTACCTGAGGACTGGGCTCAGGCTGAGGGTCACAATGTGTGTTTGTGACCAATGTGGCCCGCAAGCATGGGCGGGGACTCATTGGCCACACTGGTTTCAACTACACTGAACCTTGGACAACATGCCAACCACAAGGTTTCTTGCCATGGGGAAAGAGTTCTGATTTCTGCATCATTTTCAAACCCGGGCCGTGATTGGAGATAAGGTCTAGGTTCTGAAGCCTGAAAACCGAGGTTGAGAAGGGATGACGACCTAAGGCCATGGTGGGTCCGATGTGCTCAGTGTGCGGCCAGCTGTCTGGGTGGGGCCAGGAGGTCCAGGCTCAGGCTGTGTCAGAAATGGCATTAGTGCCCAGGTCAGCCTATATATTTGGGGTACTGCCGAATGGCGTGCAGGTTGATCCTCATTTGGGGTTTCTAGGTAGCCCCAGAGGGCAATGTTTTTCTTCTGGACGCAGGCAGAGTGCTGCATTGTAGTCTGGATTGCCAAACTGGAGGGCTTGTGGGTCAGTAGTCTGAGGACGGAAGTCTGAGAACCCAAGCTAGGCCTAGGATTCTGGGTGAGGATGTGGCAGGCACAATCTCCAGACCTGAATCGAGATCTCGTGCATCTGAAGTCAGGGCGAGGATCAGACGATTGCTCAGGTTGGACATTCTGTCCCTGATGGCCCCTTCTTGAAGGGGGGATGGATCACGAGGCCATGGGGGTTTTCCCACGATGGGAGTTGTGAGAAGCTCTCAACTGCAAAGATTCTTCTGCAGGACATTTGAGACCTGTTGGTTGTCTCCAGGACAACGATTCCGAGCAGGGTTCTAAGGATGGATGGCTGGGTAGCCCACCTCGAATTCCAATTGTCTCCAAGCAACAAGACAGGTTAGATCTGCTGGATCTGGGGGAGCAACCGAGGAGGCTCAGTTGAAATGGACATTCCCTTGGATGTGTCCTAATATGATTTTGCATCTATGGAGACGTTGGAATGAAACGGTGGCACAGGGGCCCTGAAGGGTTCTCCTAAAGAGAGGCTTTCACACAGCTCCATCGTGCAAGTTTCCCATGTGTAGATGAGTTTTGTTCTGATGGGTGAGTCAAGAAACAGCCATATGCTGTTATTGAAATCCTGGCCTCTGAGGAGAGATGCCTGGAACACAAAGCAATGGATCCGATAGGTGCCTAGGGGCCTGTTCGTTCCTTTTTACCTCTAGGGACATCAGTCTACGGGTCTGAGTGCCGGTAGGTGCTCAGATGGGCCCAGATTGCCCCTGTTTGTCCTGGGAAGCCACAAATATTGGGATGGCCTCCGGGACTTTGGAGGATTATCCTATTAGTATGGTTTTGGCCATTGGAATGGGCACATACAATTCCCTTGGAGAGGGCAAGCACAGTCGTCAGGTTTGGCTCCAGGGGCCTGAGCCTGTAGGATGTGTAGGTCATGGCTGTTTGGACAGTTGTCTGAAAACACAAACTCGGCTTATGTTTCGGGTCATAGGAATGGCAGGACTGATCTACAGACCATGAGGAGAACTCTTTGGGATATGAAAAAAGGGCGAGTGTGAGGCTCTTGCTCAAGTTTTTGTCTTTGGATATCGTGTCACTCATGGTCGTGAAATTTCCGGGTGACTTCATAGGAAATGGACGAGTCTTACTCTCTGGGGGTTTGGCCCCGTCCAAAGAGTTTGGGGTCATTCTGTGGATGGAAGAAGTCCGTTGTTCTTTTGTTGTTGATTTGTTTTGTTTTGTTTTTCAACCTCATGTGTCCCACCAAATGAGGGATTCCAGAGTAGAGCCCTGGGAGGGGCGACTGGAGAACCAGAAATCTGGTTAAATATTGTGGCCTAGGGACATGTCAAGCCCATTATGACATCTAATGGTCCAGCCACTGAGAGGACGTACTAGAGGACAGGACTCACGCTGAGGGTCACAATGCGTGTTTATGCCCTCGTCGCACTCAAGAATGGGCGGGGCCTCAGGGTGAATGCTGGTTTCTCCTACACTGAACGTTGGACAACATGCCAACCACAAGGTTTCTTGCCATGGGAAAGGAAGAGTTCTGATTTCTGCTTCCCAGTCACCTCTGGGCCGTGATTGGAGATAAGGTCTAGGTTCTGAAGCCTGAAAACTGAGGTAGGGAAGAGATGATGACCTAAGGCCATGGCGGGTCTGATGTGCTCAGTGTGCGGTCAGCTGTCTGGGTGTTGGTCACGAGGTCCGGGCTCAGGAATACAGACAGTGCATTAGTGCCCTTGTTAGACTATATATGTTGGGTGCCTTCGACTGCTGTGTAGGTTCTTATCTGAAGAACTCTTCAGGATATGAAGAATGAGCGAGTCTGAGGCGCGTGCTCAGTCTTTTGTCTCTGGATTATGTATGAGCGATGGCCGTGGAATGTTGGGGAGGCCTCATGGGCCATGGACGAATCTTGCTCACTGTGGATTTGGCCCGATCCCAATTGTTCTTCGTCAATCTGTGGGATGGGAGGACTCCTTTCAGGTTTGTTACCTCAGGTGTCACACCCAAAGAGGAATTCCAAAGCAGAGCCCTGGGGAAGAGTGAAGACACAACACGAACTACGGTTAAAAATTGGGGTTTAGGGGCATGGCAAACACAATATGCTGTCTCTCCATCGAGCTACTGAGAGTCCTTACCTGAGGACTGGGCTCATTCTGAGGGTCACAATGTGTGTTTGTGACCAATGTGGCCCGCAAGCATGGGCGGGGCCTCATCGGCCACACTGGTTTCAACTGCACTGAACCTTGGACAACATGCCAACCACAAGGTTTCTTGCCATGGGGAAAGAGTTCTGATTTCTGCATCATTTTCAAACCCGGGCCGTGATTGGAGATAAGGTCTAGGTTCTGAAGCCTGAAAACCGAGGTTGAGAAGAGATGACGACCTAAGGCCATGGCGGGTCCGATGTGCTCAGTGTGCGGCCAGCTGTCTGGGTGGGGCCAGGATGTCCAGGCTCAGGCTGTGTCAGAAAGGGCATTAGTGCCCAGGTCAGCCTATATATTTGGGGTACAGCCGAATGGCGTGCAGGTTGATCCTCATTTGGGGTTTCTGGGTAGCCCCAGAGGGCAATGTTTTTCCTCTGGAGGGCAGGCAGAGTGCTGCATTGTAGTCTGGATTTCCAAACTGGAGGGCTTGTTCGTCAGTAGTCTGAGGACGGAAGTCTGAGAACCCAAGCTCGGCCTCAGATTCTGGGTGAGGATGTGGCAGGCACAATCTCCAGACCTGAATCGAGATCTCGTGCATCTGAAGTCAGGGCGAGGATCAGACGATCGCTCAGATTGGACATTCTGTCCCTGATGGCCCCTTCTTTAAAGGGGGGTGGATATAGAGGCCATGGGGTTTTTCCCATGATGGGAGTTGTGAGAATCTCCCAACAGCAAAGATTGTTCTGCAGGAAAATTGAGACCTGTTGGTTGGCTCCTAGACAACGATTCCGAGCAGGGTTCTAAGGATGGATGGCTGGGTAGCCCACCTCGCATTCCAATTGTCTCCAAGCAACAAGACAGGTTAGATTTGCTGGTTCTGGGAAGCAGTCGAGGAGGCGGAGTTGAAATGGACTCTCCCGTGGATGTGTCCTAATATGATTTTTTATCTATGGAGACCTTGGAATGTATCGGTGGCACTGGGGCCCTGAAGGGTTCTCCTAAAGAGAGGCTTTCACACAGCTCCATCGTGCAAGTTTCCCATGTGTAGATGAGATTTGTTCTGATAGGTGAGTCACGAAACAGCCATATGCTGTTATTGAAATCCAGGCCTCTGAGGAGAGATGCCTGGAAACCAAAGCAATGGATCCTATAGGTGCCTAGGGTCCTGTTCATTCCTTTTTACCTCTGGGGACATCAGTCTACGGGTCTGAGTGCCGGTAGGTGCTCAGATGGGCCCAGATTGCCTCTGTTTGTCCTGGGAAGCCACAAATATTGGGATGGCCTCAGGGTCTTTGGAGGTTTATCCTCTTAGTAGGGTTGTGGCCATTGGAATAGGCACATACAATTCCCTTGGAGAAGACAAACACAGTCGTCAGGTTTAGATCCAGGGGCCTGAGCCTGTAGGGTGTGTAGGCCAGGGCTGTTTGGACAGTTGTCTGAAAACACAATCTCGGCTTATGTTTCGGGTCATAGGTATGGCAGGACTGATCTACAGACCATGAGGAGAACTCTTCGGGATATGAAAAAAGGGCGAGTGTGAGGCTCTTGCTCAAGTTTTTGTCTCTGGATATCGTGTCACTCATGATCGTGAAATTTCGGGGTGACTTCATGGGAAATGGACGAGTCTTAATCTCTGGGGGTTTGGCCTTGTCCAAAGAGTTTGGGGTCATTCTGTGGGATGGAAGAAGCCCGTTGTTCTGTTGATGTTGATTTGTTTTGTTTTGTTTTTCAACATCAGATGTCCCACCACATGAGGGATTCCAGAGTAGAGCCCTGGGGAGGGTCGATTGACAACCAGAAATCTGGTTAAAAATTGGGGCCTAGGGACATGTCAAGCCCATTATGACATCTAATGGTCCAGCCACTGAGAGGAGGTACTAGAGGAGAGGACTCACGCTGAGGGTCACAATGTGTGTTTATGCCCTCGTCGCACTCAAGAATGGGCGAGGCCTCAGGGTGAGTGCAGGTCTCTCCTACACTGAACATTGGACAACATGCCAACCACAAGTTTTCTTGGCATGGGTAAGGAAGAGTTCGGATTTCTGCATCACAGTCACCCCTGGGCAGTGATTAGAGGTAAGGTCTAGGATCTGAAGCCTGAAAATGAGGTAGGGAAGAGATGATGAACTAAGGCCATGGCGCGTCTGATGTGCTCAGTGTGCGGTCAGCTCTCTGGGTGTTGGTCACGAGGTCAGGGCTCAGGTTGTCAGACAGTGCATTAGTGCCCAGGTTAGACTATATATTTTGGGTGCATTCGAGTGCAGTGTAGGTTCTTATCTGAAGAACTCTTCAGGATATGAAGAATGAGTGAGTCTGAGGTGCGTGTTCAGGCTTTTGTCTCTGGATTTTGTATCAGAGATCGCCGTGGATTGTTGGGGAGGCCTCATGGACAATGGATGAATCTTGCTCTCTGTGGACTTGGCCCGATCCCAATTGTTTTCCGTCAATGTGTTGGATGGGAGGACTCCGTTCAGGTTTGTTACCTCAGGTGTCCCACCAAAAGAAATTCCAAAGCAGAGCTGGGGAGGGTAACTGGACAACCAGAAATCTGGTTAAAAATTGGGGCCTAGGAACATGGTCCAGCCACTGAGAGGACGTACTAGAGGACAGGACTCACGCTGAGGGTCACAATGCGTGTTTAGCTCTCGTCGCACACAAGAATGTGTGGGGTCTCAGGGTGAATGCTGGTATCTCCCACACTGAACGTTGGACAACATGCCATCCATAGGTTTCTTGCCATGGGTAAGGAAGAGTTCTGATTTCTGCCTCACAGTCACCTCTGGGCAGTGATTGGAGATTAGTTCTAGGTTCTGAAGCCTGAAAACTGAGGTGGGAAGAGATGATGAAGTAAGGCCATGGCGTGTCTGATATATCCTCACTCAGAAACCTAGGCCTAGCTTGGCTTCTCAGATTCTGTCCTCAGACTACTGGCCCACAAGCCCTCCAGTTTGGCAATCCAGAACTACTATGCAGCACTCTGCCTGCACTCCAGAAGAAAATCTTTGCCCTCTGGGGCTACCCAGAATCCCCAAATGAGGAAAAACGCGGCCCGCCATTCGGCTGTACCCCAAATATATAGGCTGACCTGGGCACTAATGCCCTTTCTGACACAGCCTGAGCCTGGACCTCCTGGCCCCACCCAGACAGCTGGCCGCATACTGAGCACATCGGACCCGCCATTGCCTTAGGTCATCATCTCTTCTCAACCTCGGTTTTCAGGCTTCAGAACCTAGACCTTATCTCCAATCACGGCCCGGGTTTGAAATGATGCAGACATCAGAAATCTTTCCCCATGGCAAGAAACCTTGTGGTTGGCATGTTGTCCAAGGTTCAGTGTCGTTGGAACCAGTGTGGCCGATGAGGCCCCGCCCATGCTTGCGGGCCACATTGGTCACAAACACACATTGTGACCCTCAGCCTGAGCCCAGTCCTCAGGTAAGGCCTCTCAGTGGCTGGATGGAGAGACAGCATATTGGGCTTGCCATGCCCCCAGGCCCCAATTTTTAACCATAGATCGGGTTGTCCTTTCAGTCTTCCCCAGGGCAACAATCATATAAATAACCATTTCATACCTACTTAAAAATTGCATAATACCACACTCCTAGATCCTCTCTTAATGCTCTAAAATAACCCTTAAAGGAAATACATTTTTAAAAATAACAGATTTTTTGGCGAATAATTTAATAAAATAAACGTGTCATTCATCTATGTAGATCATAAAAATGTTTTTAATAAGCCTGAAATTATAACTCTGAAGTGTGCTAAAATGAATCCACCTGCTAAGGGTGAGAGAACAAAAATAAACATCAATTTTCCAAATAAGAGGAATTTATTACCTTCGAATCAAAGCATGTGGATTTGTTCAAACTGGCATTAAAGGAATATGGAAACACAAACATTAGAAAGTCATATTTTAGATTTCTAAATCTTCAAAGTGAAGAGTATACATTTTTTAAATGTTACATAATGCTACATAATGACAAGATGACAGGTTGTGACAAATAGCATTTTAAAAGCTCTACTCATAATGGAACAGAAGGTGTCATTTCCCTGTAATTTTATATATTCATTAATTTACTATATCTGGATACAACATATTACCAAACAGATGTTCATCAAAGACTAAATCATTTTTACTGGAGCATAATAATTTGAACCTACATCTGTTAATCATTTTTTTTCGATCAAACATTTATAGTCTCACTAAACATTTTATCAGTTGTTGACAAAATTAAAAAACAGTAGGATAAAATGTCGTGATTGGAAAAGTAGATTTTCTTTGAAATTTGCATTTAAATGAAAATATTTGCTGATATTTTAAAAACTTTAAATGTAATTTTATATATATCTGATCTTGCAAATGATATAAAACGTTTGGAGACTTAATATAGTTTGGGGCACATGGTAAGCAATAATCAATTTTTTTGTTGATCCAAGTGTTCTTGTATTATTTTTCTTAATTATTCTAGTACCAAAATTTATAGTTCTAAGTTTTTCCACCCCCCCATTTTAATATCTCTTAAGGTGGCACTCACCTTGCACTTGATGACATATCCTAGTTTAACTGTCAGCATTTCTCTTTCTTTGTTGAACATAAACTATAGTGCATCTTACCCTTGATGAAAGCTAGGATGCAATTAAATACTCTATTATGGTTATGATTCTGATATTTGAAATCCTCCGGTAGCTCCCTGTGCCCCCACAGTGTAGAACCTCACCTCCTCGGCATAGTATACAAACCATCTCACCCCTAGTGTTAACCCCGGGGCTCAGCCTCCATCCCCAGGTGATGCTGCCAGATCAGCTGTCGGTTGTCATGAACTTGCTGTAGTTTCCCGAATGCACTGTGCTGCCTCCTGGCACTTTGGAACTTGACACACTCATCCTCATTCTTCGCTTTGCCCTTGTCTATCACCTCCCCTGAAAATCTGTTCCTAAGTGGCTTTTCCCAGCTCCAACCTACCCTTGGCAGTCTTTTATCTCCCTGTGGTAAAGCCTGTCACACTGTAACATGGACATGCCCGTTGTCCCGCTGAGAAGAGAAAAGGGACAGTGAGGGCCACCCAGCATTTGCAGCTCTAGTGCAGAGCCCCATGCCTGGCTTGCAGGAAATGCCAGATCATGAAGACAAACGGAGATCATCCTCTGGCTAAAACCAGATCTTCTTTGCCTACTGCAGGATCTGGATCAATAAAGAGCAGCCAGTGATTATTGCTGTATTTCTAGGGATTTTTTCCCCATATATTTCAGGGGATTCTGGTTAGCCCCAGAGGGCAATGTTTTTTCTTCTGGACGGCAGGCAGAGGGCTGCATTGTAGTTCTGGAATTGCCAAACTGGAGGGCTTGTGGGCCAGGAGTTGAGGACAGAAGTCTGAGAACACAAGCAACATTAGGTTTCTGGGCAAGGGCATGGCAGGTACGCTCTGCAGAGCTGAAACGAGATCTCGTGCATCTGAAATCAGGTGTGGATCTGACGAACGCTCAAGTTGGAGTTTCTGTCCCTTATGGCCCTCTTCATGAAGAGGTGGTGGATGACGAGGCCATGGAATTTTCCCCACGATGGGAGTTGTGAGATGCTCCAAACCTTAAAGATTCTTCTGCAGGGCGATTGAGAACTGTTGGTTGGCTCCAGGACTTCCCATACGGATCGATTCCGAGAAGGGTTCTAAGGATGGATGGCTGGGAAGCCCGACTCTCATTCCTCTTGTGTCCTAGTGACAAGAGAGGTTAGATCTGCTGGATCTGGGGGAGAAACTGAGAGGGTTGAGTTGAAATGGACTCTCTTGTGGATGGGTCCTAATGTGGGTTTGTGTCCATGGAGAACTTGGAATGAGGCAGTGGCACAGGGTCCCTGAAGGGTTCTCCTAACCAGAGGCTTTGACACAGCTCCAACGTGCATGATTCCCACGTGGAGACGAGATTTGTTCTGATGGGTGCCTCAAAAACAGCCATATGCTGCTATTGGAATCCAGGCCTCTGGGGAGAGATGCCTAGACAACAAAGCAATGGATCCGATCAGGATCTAGGGGCCTGCTCATTCCAATTTACCTCTGGGGACATCTGTCCACGGGTCTAAGTGCAGGTAGATGCTCAGCTGGTGTCAGACAGCCCTTGTATTTCCTGGGCAGTCTACACTATTGGGATGGCCCCGGGCACTTTGGAGGTTTATCATCCTATTTCTAGGTTTGTGGCCAATGGAATGGGCAGAATTCCCAGGTACAGTCCTCTGGTTTGGCTCCAAGAACCTGTGCCTGTAGGTTTTGTGGGCCAGGGCTGTGGGGACAGTTGTCTGAAAACACAAACCCGGCTTAGGATTCGGGTCGTAGGTATTGCAGGACTGATCTACAGACCGTGAGGAGAACTCTTCAGGATATGAACAAGGGGGCGAGTGTGAGACGCTTGCTCAAGATTTTGTCTCTGGATATTGTGTCACTGATGGCCGTGGAATGTCCGGGTGGTCTCATGGGCCATGGACGAGTCTTCCTCTCTGGGCATTTGGCCCGTCCCAAGAGTTTGGGGTTATTCTTTGAGATGGGAGGAGTCCGTTTTGTTTTGTTTTTACCTCAGTTGTCCCACCAAAAGAGAGTTCCCAGGGCAGAGCACTGGGGAGGGGCGAATGGACAACCAGAAAGCTGGTTAAAAATTGGGGCCTAGGGGCATGGCAAGCCCATTATGACGTCTAATGGTCCAGCCACTGAGAGGACTTACTAGAGGACAGGACTCATGCTGAGGGTCACAATGCGTGTTTGTGCCCTCTTCGTACTCAAGCATGGGCCGGGCCTCATGGTGAACGCTGGTTTCTCCTACACTGAACGTGGGACAACATGCCAACCACAAGGTTTCTTGCCATAGGGGAGGAGGAGTTCTGATTTCTGTATCACATTCACCCCTTGGCGGGGTGTGGAGTTAAGGTATATGTCCTGAAGCCTGAGAAGCTAGGTTGGGAATAGATGACGAGCTAAGGCCATGGCGGGTCTGTTGTGCTCAGTGTGCGGTCAGCTGTCTGGGTGTTGGTCAGGAAGTCCAGGCTCAGGCTGTGTCAGACAGTGTATTATTGCCCAGATTTGTCGATATAATTTGTGTACAGAAGGGTGCCGTGTAGGTCTATCCTCATTTCGGGTGTCTGGGAAGCTCCATAGGGCAACATTTTGCTTTTTATCTGGAGGGCAGGCAGAGTGCTGCCTTGTGGGTCCAGAATTGCCAAACGTGAGGTCTTGGGGGCCAGGAGTGTGAGGAGGGGACATTGGAGAACAGAAGTTTCACATAGGTTTAAGGGCGAGGGCAAGGCCGGCACACTCTGCAGAGCTGAATCGAGATGTCGTGCATCTGAATTCAGGGCGACGATCAGACGTTGGCTCAGGTTGGAGTTCCTGTCCATGATTTCCCCTTCAGAAAGGGGGTGGGGGCTTCAGAAAGCCATCACGGTTTTCCCACGTTGGGAGTTGTGAGATGCTCCAAAACGCAAGGATTCCTTCTGCAGGACATTTGAGACCTTTTGGATGGATCCAGGACGTTCCATATGGAACGACGCCAGAGCATGGTTCTAAGGGCAGAGCCCTGGGCAAGCCGCCTCGCATCTCAATCGTCTCCTAGCGACAAAACAGGTTCTATCTGCAGGCTCTGGCGGAGCAACCGAGAAGCCAGAGTTGAAATGGACTCTCCTGCGGATGGAACCTAATGTGGGTTTGTGTCCATGGAGACCTTGGAAAGGGGTGGTGGCACCGGGCCCTGAAGGATTCTCCTAACCGGAAGATTTGACACAGTTCCAGCCTGCTATTTTCCCATGTCGAGACAAGATTTGCCTCCGGAAACCCCCGCATGCTGGTATTTGAAAACGTGCCTCTGAGGAGAGATGCCTGGAAAACAAAGCAATGGGTCCGATTACGGCCTAGGGACCTGTGAGGTTCAATCTACTAACCTGGTGACACCCAACTACGGTGAGTGAGTGAGGTAGATGCTCAGCTGTTGTCAGACGCCCTTGTTTGTCCCGGGTGGCCTACACAATTGGGATGGCCTCAGGGACTGTGGAGGTTTCTCCTAATTTGGAGGCGTGTGGTCAAGTGAATGGGCAGAATTCCAGTGGAGTGGGCAGGCACAGACCTGATGTGTGGCTCCAGGGGCCCCAGCCTGGAGGGTGTGTGGGCCAGGAGCGTGGGGATAGAAGTCTGAAAACACTAACGCGGCTTACGTTTGGGGACATAAGTATGGCAGGCCCGATCTACAGGCCGTGAGGAGAACTCTTCGGGATATGAAGAAAGAGTGAGTGTGAGGCATTTATTCAGGCTTTTGTCTCTGGATTTTGTGTCAGCAATGGCCGTGGAATGTCGAGGAGGCCTCATGGGCCATGGACAAGTCTTCCTCTCTGTGGATTTGGCACGTACCCAATTGTTTTGGGTCCATCTTGGGGATGGGAGGAGTCCTTTCAGTTTGGTTACCTCAGGTGACCCACCAAAAGAGGGATTTCAAAGCAGAGCCCTGCGGATGGGTGAATGGACAAACCGAACTATGGTTAGTTCCAGCCACTGAGAGGCCTTCCTTGAGGACAAAACTCACGCTGAGGGTCACAATGTGTGTTTATGCCTTCTAAGCGCTCAAGCATGGGTGGGAATCATGGTCCACACTGTTGCTCCTACACTGAACGTTGGGCTCCATGCCAACCACATGTATTCTTGTCATGGGGAAGTAGTAGTTCTGATTTTTTTTTTTTTTTTCATCTTTTTCACCGCTGGGCCGTGATTGGAGATAAGGTCTAGGTTGTGTAGTCTGAAAACCGAGCTTGGGAAGAGACGACTTAAGTCCATGACAGGTCTGACGTGCTCAGTGTGGAGCCAGGTCGCTGAGTGTTGGTCGGGAGGTTCAGGCCTAGGCTGCGTCAGACCAGGCATTAGTTTTAAGGGTATATTGTATAATTGGGGGAGAGTCGAGTGCCGTGAAGCTTGATCCTCATTTAGCGTTTCTGGGTAGCCCCAAGGGCAACGTTTTTCTTCTGGAGAGCAGGCAGAGTGCTGCTTTGTGGCTCCGGAATTCCCAAACTGGATGCCCTTTGGGCAAGGAGTGTGAGGACGGAAGAATGAGAACACAAGTTAGGCGTAGGTTTCGGGGCGAGGGGCACGGCAGGCACTATCTGCACATCTGAATCGGGACTTCGTGCATCTGAAGTCAGGGAGGGTTCAGACCTAGGCTCAGGTTGGAGTTTCTGTCCATTATGGTCCTTTCTTGAAGGGGGCAGCATCTCGAGGCCATGGAGGTTTACCCAGGAGGGGAGTTGGGATATGCTCCAAGCCACAAGGATTTTTTCTGATCAACAATTGAGATCTGTTGGATCGCTCCAGGATGTTTCATACGGAACGACAGAAAAGCAGGGATCGAAGGATGGAACCCTGGGCAGACTGCCTCGATTCTAACTGTCTCCTAGTTAATAGACAGTTTTGATATGTTAGCTCTAGGGGAGCAACGGAGGGGGCTGATTTGAAATGGACTCTCCTGCGGATGGGTCCTATTGTGGGTTTGTGTGCATGGAGACCTTGGCACGGGGCGGTGGAACACGGACCCTGAATGCTTCTCCTAAGCAGAGGTTTTGCGTCATCTCCAAAAGACAATTTTCCCATGTGGAGACTAGATTTGATCTGATTGGTGCCTCAGGAAAGCCCCACATGCTGATATTGGAAACCAGGCCTCTGAGGAGAGATAGCAGGAAACCAAAACAATGGACCCCATTAGGGCCTAGGGCCCTGTCCCGTTCAATCTCCTTCTCTGGGGACATCCATCTTCAGTAGGAGTGGAGATGGATGCTCAGCTGGTTCCAGGCAGCCCTTGTTTGTCCTGGGCGTTCTATACTATGGGGATGGCCTTGGGGACTTTGGAGGTTTCTCCTAGGTTGTATGATTGTGGTCAATGGAAGGGGCAGAATTCCCGTGGATTTGAGAGGCACAGACCTGATGTGTGGCTCCAGGGTCCCCAGGCCGGTGGGTGTGGAAGCCAGGAATGTGGGGATAGAAGTCTGAAAACACACACTCGGCTTGTTTTGGGGACGTAGGTATGGCAGTCCCAATCTACAGACCGTGAGGGGAACTCTTTGGGATAGGAAGAAAGAGCGAGTGTGAGGCGCTTATTCAGGCTTTTGTCTCTGGATTTTGTGTCAAACGATGGGCGTGGAATGTCGGGGAGGCCTCATGGGCCATGGATGAGTCTTCCTCTCTGTGGATTTGGCCCGATCCCAATTTGGGGGGTCAATCTGTGGAATGGGAGGAGTCCTTTCAGTTTGGTTACCTCATTCTAAAGCAGAGCACTGGTGGGGGCGAATGGACAACACGAACTATGGTTAAAAATTGGGGCTTAGGGGCATGGCAAGCCCAATATGCCATCTCTTGGCCCAGCCACTGAGAGACCTTCCTTGGGGACTGGGCTCACGCTGAGGGTCACAATGCGTATTTGTGACCAACGCGGCCCTCAAGCATGGCGGGGTCAAAGGGCCACACTGCTATCAACTACACTGAACATTGGGCAACACGCCAACCACAAGATTTCTTGCCATGGGGAAGGATTTCTAATTTCTGCCTCATGTTCAACCCTGGGCAGTGATTGGAGAAAACGTCTAGGTTCTGAAGCCTGAAAACCGAAGTTGGGAAGAGATGACGACCTAAGGCTTTGGCAGGTCCGATGTGTTTCAGTGTGAGTCCAGCTGGCTGGCTGTGGGTCGGGAGGGTCCAGGCTCAGGCTGTGACAGAAAGGGCATGAACGCCCAGGGCATCCTGTAGAATTGGGGTACAGTCACGTGGCGAAAAGGTTGATCCTCCTTTGGGGCTTCTGGTTAGCCCCAGAGGGTAATGTTTTTTTCTTCTGGACGGCAGGCAGAGGGCTGCATTGTAGTTCTGGAATTGCCAAACTGGAGGGCTTGTGGGCCAGGAGTTGAGGACAGAAGTCTGAGAACACAAGCAAACTTAGGTTTCTGGGCGAGGGCATGGCAGGTACGCTCTGCAGAGCTGAAACGAGATCTCGTGCATCTGAAATCAGGTGTGGATCTGACGAACGCTCAGTTGGAGTTTCTGTCCCTTATGGCCCTCTTCATGAAGAGGTGGTGTATCACCAGGCCATGGAATTTTTCCCACGATGGGAGTTGTGAGATGCTCCAAACCTTAAAGATTCTTCTGCAGGGCGATTGAGACCTGTTGGTTGGCTCCAGGACTTCCCATAAGGATCGATTACGAGTAGGGTTCTAAGGATGGATGGCTGGGAAGCCCGACTCTCATTCCTCTTGTGTCCTAGTGACAAGACAGGTTAGATCTGCTGGATCTGGGGGAGAAAACTGAGAGGGTTGAGTTGAAATGGACTCTCTTGTGGATGGGTCCTAATGTGGGTTTGTGTCCATGGAGAACTTGGAATGAGGCAGTGGCACAGGGTCCCTGAAGGGTTCTCCTAACCAGAGGCTTTGACACAGCTCCAACGTGCAAGATTCCCACGTGGAGACGAGATTTGTTCTGATGGGTGGCTCAAGAAACAGCCATATGCTGCTATTGGAATCCAGGCCTATGAGGAGAGATGCCTGGACAACAAAGCAATGGATCCGATTAGGATCTAGGGGCCTGCTCATTCCAATTTACCTCTGGGGACATCTGTCCACGGGTCTAAGTGCAGGTAGATGCTCATCTGGTGTCTGACCGCCCTTGTTTTTCCTGGGCAGTCAACACTATTGGGATGGCCCCGGGCACATTGGAGGGTTATCATCCTATTTCTAGGTTTGTGGCCAATGGAATGGGCAGAATTCCCAGGTATAGTCCTCAGGTTTGGCTCCAAGAACCTGTGCCTGTAGGTTTTGTGGGCCAGGGCTGTGGGGACACTTTTCTGAAAACACAAACCCGGCTTACGTTTCAGGTCATAGGTATTGCAGGACTGATCTACAGACCGTGAGGAGAACTCTTCAGGATAGGAACAAGGGGGGGCGAGTGTGAGACGCTTGCTCAAGATTTTGTCTCTGGATATTGTGTCACTGATGGCCGTGGAATGTCCGGGTGGTCTCATGGGCCATGGACGAGTCTTCCTCTCTGGGCATTTGGCCCGTCCCAAGAGTTTGGGGTTATTCTTTGAGATGGGAGGAGTCCGTTTTGTTTTGTTTTGTTTTTTTACCTCAGTTGTCCCACCAAAAGAGAGTTCCCAGGGCAGAGCACTGGGGAGGGGCGAATGGACAACCAGAAAGCTGGTTAAAAAATTGGGGCCTAGGGGCATGGCAAGCCCATTATGACGTCTAATGGTCCAGCCACTGAGAGGACTTACTAGAGGACAGGACTCATGCTGAGGGTCACAATGCGTGTTTGTGCCCTCTTCGTACTCAAGCATGGGCCGGGCCTCATGGTGAACGCTGGTTTCTCCTACACTGAACGTGGGACAACATGCCAACCACAAGGTTTCTTGCCATAGGGAAGGAGGAGTTCTGATTTCTGCATCACATTCACCCCTTGGCGGGGTGTGGAGTTAAGGTATATGTCCTGAAGCCTGAGAAGCTAGGTTGGGAATAGATGACGAGCTAAGGCCATGGCGGGTCTGTTGTGCTCAGTGTGCGGTCAGCTGTCTGGGTGTTGGTCAGGAAGTCCAGGCTCAGGCTGTGTCAGACAGTGTATTATTGCCCAGATTTGTCGATATAATTTGTGTACAGAAGGGTGCCGTGTAGGTCTATCCTCATTTCGGGTGTCTGGGAAGCTCCATAGGGCAACATTTTGCTTTTTATCTGGAGGGCAGGCAGAGTGCTGCCTTGTGGGTCCAGAATTGCCAAACGTGAGGTCTTGGGGGCCAGGAGTGTGAGGAGGGACATTGGAGAACAGAAGTTTCACATAGGTTTAAGGGCGAGGGCAAGGCCGGCACACTCTGCAGAGCTGAATCGAGATGTCGTGCATCTGAATTCAGGGCGACGATCAGACGTTGGCTCAGGTTGGAGTTCCTGTCCATGATTTCCCCTTCAGAAAGGGGGTGGGGGCTTCAGAAAGCCATCACGGTTTTCCCACGTTGGGAGTTGTGAGATGCTCCAAAACGCAAGGATTCCTTCTGCAGGACATTTGAGACCTTTTGGATGGATCCAGGACGTTCCATATGGAACGACGCCAGAGCATGGTTCTAAGGGCAGAGCCCTGGGCAAGCCGCCTCGCATCTCAATCGTCTCCTAGCGACAAAACAGGTTCTATCTGCAGGCTCTGGCGGAGCAACCGAGAAGCCAGAGTTGAAATGGACTCTCCTGCGGATGGAACCTAATGTGGGTTTGTGTCCATGGAGACCTTGGAAAGGGGTGGTGGCACCGGGCCCTGAAGGATTCTCCTAACCGGAAGATTTGACACAGTTCCAGCCTGCTATTTTCCCATGTCGAGACAAGATTTGCCTCCGGAAACCCCCCGCATGCTGGTATTTGAAAACGTGCCTCTGAGGAGAGATGCCTGGAAAACAAAGCAATGGGTCCGATTACGGCCTAGGGACCTGTGAGGTTCAATCTACTAACCTGGTGACACCCAACTACGGTATGAGTGGAGGTAGATGCTCAGCTGTTGTCAGACGCCCTTGTTTGTCCTGGGTGGCCTACACAATTGGGATGGCCTCAGGGACTGTGGAGGTTTCTCCTAATTTGGAGGCGTGTGGTCAAGTGAATGGGCAGAATTCCAGTGGAGTGGGCAGGCACAGACCTGATGTGTGGCTCCAGGGGCCCCAGCCTGGAGGGTGTGTGGGCCAGGAGCGTGGGGATAGAAGTCTGAAAACACTAACGCGGCTTACGTTTGGGGACATAAGTATGGCAGGCCCGATCTACAGGCCGTGAGGAGAACTCTTCGGGATATGAAGAAAGAGTGAGTGTGAGGCATTTATTCAGGCTTTTGTCTCTGGATTTTGTGTCAGCAATGGCCGTGGAATGTCGAGGAGGCCTCATGGGCCATGGACAAGTCTTCCTCTCTGTGGATTTGGCACGTACCCAATTTGTTTTGGGTCCATCTTGGGGATGGGAGGAGTCCTTTCAGTTTGGTTACCTCAGGTGACCCACCAAAAGAGGGATTTCAAAGCAGAGCCCTGCGGATGGGTGAATGGACAAACCGAACTATGGTTAGTTCCAGCCACTGAGAGGCCTTCCTTGAGGACAAAACTCACGCTGAGGGTCACAATGTGTGTTTATGCCTTCTAAGCGCTCAAGCATGGGTGGGAATCATGGTCCACACTGTTGCTCCTACACTGAACGTTGGGCTCCATGCCAACCACATGTATTCTTGTCATGGGGAAGTAGTAGTTCTGATTTTTTTTTTTTTTTTTTCATCTTTTTCACCGCTGGGCCGTGATTGGAGATAAGGTCTAGGTTGTGTAGTCTGAAAACCGAGCTTGGGAAGAGACGACTTAAGTCCATGACAGGTCTGACGTGCTCAGTGTGGAGCCAGGTCGCTGAGTGTTGGTCGGGAGGTTCAGGCCTAGGCTGCGTCAGACCAGGCATTAGTTTTAAGGGTATATTGTATAATTGGGGGAGAGTCGAGTGCCGTGAAGCTTGATCCTCATTTAGCGTTTCTGGGTAGCCCCAAGGGCAACGTTTTTCTTCTGGAGAGCAGGCAGAGTGCTGCTTTGTGGCTCCGGAATTCCCAAACTGGATGCCCTTTGGGCAAGGAGTGTGAGGACGGAAGAATGAGAACACAAGTTAGGCGTAGGTTTCGGGGCGAGGGCACGGCAGGCACTATCTGCACATCTGAATCGGGACTTCGTGCATCTGAAGTCAGGGAGGGTTCAGACCTAGGCTCAGGTTGGAGTTTCTGTCCATTATGGTCCTTTCTTGAAGGGGGCAGCATCTCGAGGCCATGGAGGTTTACCCAGGAGGGGAGTTGGGATATGCTCCAAGCCACAAGGATTTTTTCTGATCAACAATTGAGATCTGTTGGATCGCTCCAGGATGTTTCATACGGAACGACAGAAAAGCAGGGATCGAAGGATGGAACCCTGGGCAGACTGCCTCGATTCTAACTGTCTCCTAGTTAATAGACAGTTTTGATATGTTAGCTCTAGGGGAGCAACGGAGGGGGCTGATTTGAAATGGACTCTCCTGCGGATGGGTCCTATTGTGGGTTTGTGTGCATGGAGACCTTGGCACGGGGCGGTGGAACACGGACCCTGAATGCTTCTCCTAAGCAGAGGTTTTGCGTCATCTCCAAAAGACAATTTTCCCATGTGGAGACTAGATTTGATCTGATTGGTGCCTCAGGAAAGCCCCACATGCTGATATTGGAAACCAGGCCTCTGAGGAGAGATAGCAGGAAACCAAAACAATGGACCCCATTAGGGCCTAGGGCCCTGTCCCGTTCAATCTCCTTCTCTGGGGACATCCATCTTCAGTAGGAGTGGAGATGGATGCTCAGCTGGTTCCAGGCAGCCCTTGTTTGTCCTGGGCGTTCTATACTATGGGGATGGCCTTGGGGACTTTGGAGGTTTCTCCTAGGTTGTATGATTGTGGTCAATGGAAGGGGCAGAATTCCCGTGGATTTGAGAGGCACAGACCTGATGTGTGGCTCCAGGGTCCCCAGGCCGGTGGGTGTGGAAGCCAGGAATGTGGGGATAGAAGTCTGAAAACACACACTCGGCTTGTTTTGGGGACGTAGGTATGGCAGTCCCAATCTACAGACCGTGAGGGGAACTCTTTGGGATAGGAAGAAAGAGCGAGTGTGAGGCGCTTATTCAGGCTTTTGTCTCTGGATTTTGTGTCAACGATGGGCGTGGAATGTCGGGGAGGCCTCATGGGCCATGGATGAGTCTTCCTCTCTGTGGATTTGGCCCGATCCCAATTTGGGGGTCAATCTGTGGAATGGGAGGAGTCCTTTCAGTTTGGTTACCTCATTCTAAAGCAGAGCACTGGTGGGGGCGAATGGACAACACGAACTATGGTTAAAAATTGGGGCTTAGGGGCATGGCAAGCCCAATATGCCATCTCTTGGCCCAGCCACTGAGAGACCTTCCTTGGGGACTGGGCTCACGCTGAGGGTCACAATGCGTATTTGTGACCAACGCGGCCCTCAAGCATGGCGGGGTCAAAGGGCCACACTGCTATCAACTACACTGAACATTGGGCAACACGCCAACCACAAGATTTCTTGCCATGGGGAAGGATTTCTAATTTCTGCCTCATGTTCAACCCTGGGCAGTGATTGGAGAAAAAACGTCTAGGTTCTGAAGCCTGAAAACCGAAGTTGGGAAGAGATGACGACCTAAGGCTTTGGCAGGTCCGATGTGTTCAGTGTGAGTCCAGCTGGCTGGCTGTGGGTCGGGAGGTCCAGGCTCAGGCTGTGACAGAAAGGGCATGAACGCCCAGGGCATCCTGTAGAATTGGGGTACAGTCACGTGGCGAAAAGGTTGATCCTCCTTTGGGGCTTCTGGTTAGCCCCAGAGGGTAATGTTTTTTCTTCTGGACGGCAGGCAGAGGGCTGCATTGTAGTTCTGGAATTGCCAAACTGGAGGGCTTGTGGGCCAGGAGTTGAGGACAGAAGTCTGAGAACACAAGCAAACTTAGGTTTCTGGGCGAGGGCATGGCAGGTACGCTCTGCAGAGCTGAAACGAGATCTCGTGCATCTGAAATCAGGTGTGGATCTGACGAACGCTCAGTTGGAGTTTCTGTCCCTTATGGCCCTCTTCATGAAGAGGTGGTGTATCACCAGGCCATGGAATTTTTCCCACGATGGGAGTTGTGAGATGCTCCAAACCTTAAAGATTCTTCTGCAGGGCGATTGAGACCTGTTGGTTGGCTCCAGGACTTCCCATAAGGATCGATTACGAGTAGGGTTCTAAGGATGGATGGCTGGGAAGCCCGACTCTCATTCCTCTTGTGTCCTAGTGACAAGACAGGTTAGATCTGCTGGATCTGGGGGAGAAACTGAGAGGGTTGAGTTGAAATGGACTCTCTTGTGGATGGGTCCTAATGTGGGTTTGTGTCCATGGAGAACTTGGAATGAGGCAGTGGCACAGGGTCCCTGAAGGGTTCTCCTAACCAGAGGCTTTGACACAGCTCCAACGTGCAAGATTCCCACGTGGAGACGAGATTTGTTCTGATGGGTGGCTCAAGAAACAGCCATATGCTGCTATTGGAATCCAGGCCTATGAGGAGAGATGCCTGGACAACAAAGCAATGGATCCGATTAGGATCTAGGGGCCTGCTCATTCCAATTTACCTCTGGGGACATCTGTCCACGGGTCTAAGTGCAGGTAGATGCTCATCTGGTGTCTGACCGCCCTTGTTTTTCCTGGGCAGTCAACACTATTGGGATGGCCCCGGGCACATTGGAGGGTTATCATCCTATTTCTAGGTTTGTGGCCAATGGAATGGGCAGAATTCCCAGGTATAGTCCTCAGGTTTGGCTCCAAGAACCTGTGCCTGTAGGTTTTGTGGGCCAGGGCTGTGGGGACACTTTTCTGAAAACACAAACCCGGCTTACGTTTCAGGTCATAGGTATTGCAGGACTGATCTACAGACCGTGAGGAGAACTCTTCAGGATAGGAACAAGGGGGCGAGTGTGAGACGCTTGCTCAAGATTTTGTCTCTGGATATTGTGTCACTGATGGCCGTGGAATGTCCGGGTGGTCTCATGGGCCATGGACGAGTCTTCCTCTCTGGGCATTTGGCCCGTCCCAAGAGTTTGGGGTTATTCTTTGAGATGGGAGGAGTCCGTTTTGTTTTGTTTTTTACCTCAGTTGTCCCACCAAAAGAGAGTTCCCAGGGCAGAGCACTGGGGAGGGGCGAATGGACAACCAGAAAGCTGGTTAAAAATTGGGGCCTAGGGGCATGGCAAGCCCATTATGACGTCTAATGGTCCAGCCACTGAGAGGACTTACTAGAGGACAGGACTCATGCTGAGGGTCACAATGCGTGTTTGTGCCCTCTTCGTACTCAAGCATGGGCCGGGCCTCATGGTGAACGCTGGTTTCTCCTACACTGAACGTGGGACACAACATGCCAACCACAAGGTTTCTTGCCATAGGGAAGGAGGAGTTCTGATTTCTGCATCACATTCACCCCTTGGCGGGGTGTGGAGTTAAGGTATATGTCCTGAAGCCTGAGAAGCTAGGTTGGGAATAGATGACGAGCTAAGGCCATGGCGGGTCTGTTGTGCTCAGTGTGCGGTCAGCTGTCTGGGTGTTGGTCAGGAAGTCCAGGCTCAGGCTGTGTCAGACAGTGTATTATTGCCCAGATTTGTCGATATAATTTGTGTACAGAAGGGTGCCGTGTAGGTCTATCCTCATTTCGGGTGTCTGGGAAGCTCCATAGGGCAACATTTTGCTTTTTATCTGGAGGGCAGGCAGAGTGCTGCCTTGTGGGTCCAGAATTGCCAAACGTGAGGTCTTGGGGGCCAGGAGTGTGAGGAGGGACATTGGAGAACAGAAGTTTCACATAGGTTTAAGGGCGAGGGCAAGGCCGGCACACTCTGCAGAGCTGAATCGAGATGTCGTGTGCATCTGAATTCAGGGCGACGATCAGACGTTGGCTCAGGTTGGAGTTCCTGTCCATGATTTCCCCTTCAGAAAGGGGGTGGGGGCTTCAGAAAGCCATCACGGTTTTCCCACGTTGGGAGTTGTGAGATGCTCCAAAACGCAAGGATTCCTTCTGCAGGACATTTGAGACCTTTTGGATGGATCCAGGACGTTCCATATGGAACGACGCCAGAGCATGGTTCTAAGGGCAGAGCCCTGGGCAAGCCGCCTCGCATCTCAATCGTCTCCTAGCGACAAAACAGGTTCTATCTGCAGGCTCTGGCGGAGCAACCGAGAAGCCAGAGTTGAAATGGACTCTCCTGCGGATGGAACCTAATGTGGGTTTGTGTCCATGGAGACCTTGGAAAGGGGTGGTGGCACCGGGCCCTGAAGGATTCTCCTAACCGGAAGATTTGACACAGTTCCAGCCTGCTATTTTCCCATGTCGAGACAAGATTTGCCTCCGGAAACCCCCGCATGGCTGGTATTTGAAAACGTGCCTCTGAGGAGAGATGCCTGGAAAACAAAGCAATGGGTCCGATTACGGCCTAGGGACCTGTGAGGTTCAATCTACTAACCTGGTGACACCCAACTACGGTATGAGTGGAGGTAGATGCTCAGCTGTTGTCAGACGCCCTTGTTTGTCCTGGGTGGCCTACACAATTGGGATGGCCTCAGGGACTGTGGAGGTTTCTCCTAATTTGGAGGCGTGTGGTCAAGTGAATGGGCAGAATTCCAGTGGAGTGGGCAGGCACAGACCTGATGTGTGGCTCCAGGGGCCCCAGCCTGGAGGGTGTGTGGGCCAGGAGCGTGGGGATAGAAGTCTGAAAACACTAACGCGGCTTACGTTTGGGGACATAAGTATGGCAGGCCCGATCTACAGGCCGTGAGGAGAACTCTTCGGGATATGAAGAAAGAGTGAGTGTGAGGCATTTATTCAGGCTTTTGTCTCTGGATTTTGTGTCAGCAATGGCCGTGGAATGTCGAGGAGGCCTCATGGGCCATGGACAAGTCTTCCTCTCTGTGGATTTGGCACGTACCCAATTGTTTTGGGTCCATCTTGGGGATGGGAGGAGTCCTTTCAGTTTGGTTACCTCAGGTGACCCACCAAAAGAGGGATTTCAAAGCAGAGCCCTGCGGATGGGTGAATGGACAAACCGAACTATGGTTAGTTCCAGCCACTGAGAGGCCTTCCTTGAGGACAAAACTCACGCTGAGGGTCACAATGTGTGTTTATGCCTTCTAAGCGCTCAAGCATGGGTGGGAATCATGGTCCACACTGTTGCTCCTACACTGAACGTTGGGCTCCATGCCAACCACATGTATTCTTGTCATGGGGAAGTAGTAGTTCTGATTTTTTTTTTTTCATCTTTTTCACCGCTGGGCCGTGATTGGAGATAAGGTCTAGGTTGTGTAGTCTGAAAACCGAGCTTGGGAAGAGACGACTTAAGTCCATGACAGGTCTGACGTGCTCAGTGTGGAGCCAGGTCGCTGAGTGTTGGTCGGGAGGTTCAGGCCTAGGCTGCGTCAGACCAGGCATTAGTTTTAAGGGTATATTGTATAATTGGGGGAGAGTCGAGTGCCGTGAAGCTTGATCCTCATTTAGCGTTTCTGGGTAGCCCCAAGGGCAACGTTTTTCTTCTGGAGAGCAGGCAGAGTGCTGCTTTGTGGCTCCGGAATTCCCAAACTGGATGCCCTTTGGGCAAGGAGTGTGAGGACGGAAGAATGAGAACACAAGTTAGGCGTAGGTTTCGGGGCGAGGGCACGGCAGGCACTATCTGCACATCTGAATCGGGACTTCGTGCATCTGAAGTCAGGGAGGGTTCAGACCTAGGCTCAGGTTGGAGTTTCTGTCCATTATGGTCCTTTCTTGAAGGGGGCAGCATCTCGAGGCCATGGAGGTTTACCCAGGAGGGGAGTTGGGATATGCTCCAAGCCACAAGGATTTTTTCTGATCAACAATTGAGATCTGTTGGATCGCTCCAGGATGTTTCATACGGAACGACAGCAAAGCAGGGATCGAAGGATGGAACCCTGGGCAGACTGCCTCGATTCTAACTGTCTCCTAGTTAATAGACAGTTTTGATATGTTAGCTCTAGGGGAGCAACGGAGGGGGCTGATTTGAAATGGACTCTCCTGCGGATGGGTCCTATTGTGGGTTTGTGTGCATGGAGACCTTGGCACGGGGCGGTGGAACACGGACCCTGAATGCTTCTCCTAAGCAGAGGTTTTGCGTCATCTCCAAAAGACAATTTTCCCATGTGGAGACTAGATTTGATCTGATTGGTGCCTCAGGAAAGCCCCACATGCTGATATTGGAAACCAGGCCTCTGAGGAGAGATAGCAGGAAACCAAAACAATGGACCCCATTAGGGCCTAGGGCCCTGTCCCGTTCAATCTCCTTCTCTGGGGACATCCATCTTCAGTAGGAGTGGAGATGGATGCTCAGCTGGTTCCAGGCAGCCCTTGTTTGTCCTGGGCGTTCTATACTATGGGGATGGCCTTGGGGACTTTGGAGGTTTCTCCTAGGTTGTATGATTGTGGTCAATGGAAGGGGCAGAATTCCCGTGGATTTGAGAGGCACAGACCTGATGTGTGGCTCCAGGGTCCCCAGGCCGGTGGGCGTGGAAGCCAGGAATGTGGGGATAGAAGTCTGAAAACACACACTCGGCTTGTTTTGGGGACGTAGGTATGGCAGTCCCAATCTACAGACCGTGAGGGGAACTCTTTGGGATAGGAAGAAAGAGCGAGTGTGAGGCGCTTATTCAGGCTTTTGTCTCTGGATTTTGTGTCAACGATGGGCGTGGAATGTCGGGGAGGCCTCATGGGCCATGGATGAGTCTTCCTCTCTGTGGATTTGGCCCGATCCCAATTTGGGGGTCAATCTGTGGAATGGGAGGAGTCCTTTCAGTTTGGTTACCTCATTCTAAAGCAGAGCACTGGTGGGGGCGAATGGACAACACGAACTATGGTTAAAAATTGGGGCTTAGGGGCATGGCAAGCCCAATATGCCATCTCTTGGCCCAGCCACTGAGAGACCTTCCTTGGGGACTGGGCTCACGCTGAGGGTCACAATGCGTATTTGTGACCAACGCGGCCCTCAAGCATGGCGGGGTCAAAGGGCCACACTGCTATCAACTACACTGAACATTGGGCAACACGCCAACCACAAGATTTCTTGCCATGGGGAAGGATTTCTAATTTCTGCCTCATGTTCAACCCTGGGCAGTGATTGGAGAAAACGTCTAGGTTCTGAAGCCTGAAAACCGAAGTTGGGAAGAGATGACGACCTAAGGCTTTGGCAGGTCCGATGTGTTCAGTGTGAGTCCAGCTGGCTGGCTGTGGGTCGGGAGGTCCAGGCTCAGGCTGTGACAGAAAGGGCATGAACGCCCAGGGCATCCTGTAGAATTGGGGTACAGTCACGTGGCGAAAAGGTTGATCCTCCTTTGGGGCTTCTGGTTAGCCCCAGAGGGTAATGTTTTTTTCTTCTGGACGGCAGGCAGAGGGCTGCATTGTAGTTCTGGAATTGCCAAACTGGAGGGCTTGTGGGCCAGGAGTTGAGGACAGAAGTCTGAGAACACAAGCAAACTTAGGTTTCTGGGCGAGGGCATGGCAGGTACGCTCTGCAGAGCTGAAACGAGATCTCGTGCATCTGAAATCAGGTGTGGATCTGACGAACGCTCAGTTTGGAGTTTCTGTCCCTTATGGCCCTCTTCATGAAGAGGTGGTGTGTATCACCAGGCCATGGAATTTTTCCCACGATGGGAGTTGTGAGATGCTCCAAACCTTAAAGATTCTTCTGCAGGGCGATTGAGACCTGTTGGTTGGCTCCAGGACTTCCCATAAGGATCGATTACGAGTAGGGTTCTAAGGATGGATGGCTGGGAAGCCCGACTCTCATTCCTCTTGTGTCCTAGTGACAAGACAGGTTAGATCTGCTGGATCTGGGGGAGAAACTGAGAGGGTTGAGTTGAAATGGACTCTCTTGTGGATGGGTCCTAATGTGGGTTTGTGTCCATGGAGAACTTGGAATGAGGCAGTGGCACAGGGTCCCTGAAGGGTTCTCCTAACCAGAGGCTTTGACACAGCTCCAACGTGCAAGATTCCCACGTGGAGACGAGATTTGTTCTGATGGGTGGCTCAAGAAACAGCCATATGCTGCTATTGGAATCCAGGCCTATGAGGAGAGATGCCTGGACAACAAAGCAATGGATCCGATTAGGATCTAGGGGCCTGCTCATTCCAATTTACCTCTGGGGACATCTGTCCACGGGTCTAAGTGCAGGTAGATGCTCATCTGGTGTCTGACCGCCCTTGTTTTTTCCTGGGCAGTCAACACTATTGGGATGGCCCCGGGCACATTGGAGGGTTATCATCCTATTTCTAGGTTTGTGGCCAATGGAATGGGCAGAATTCCCAGGTATAGTCCTCAGGTTTGGCTCCAAGAACCTGTGCCTGTAGGTTTTGTGGGCCAGGGCTGTGGGGACACTTTTCTGAAAACACAAACCCGGCTTACGTTTCAGGTCATAGGTATTGCAGGACTGATCTACAGACCGTGAGGAGAACTCTTCAGGATAGGAACAAGGGGGCGAGTGTGAGACGCTTGCTCAAGATTTTGTCTCTGGATATTGTGTCACTGATGGCCGTGGAATGTCCGGGTGGTCTCATGGGCCATGGACGAGTCTTCCTCTCTGGGCATTTGGCCCGTCCCAAGAGTTTGGGGTTATTCTTTGAGATGGGAGGAGTCCGTTTTGTTTTGTTTTTTTACCTCAGTTGTCCCACCAAAAGAGAGTTCCCAGGGCAGAGCACTGGGGAGGGGCGAATGGACAACCAGAAAGCTGGTTAAAAAAATTGGGGCCTAGGGGCATGGCAAGCCCATTATGACGTCTAATGGTCCAGCCACTGAGAGGACTTACTAGAGGACAGGACTCATGCTGAGGGTCACAATGCGTGTTTGTGCCCTCTTCGTACTCAAGCATGGGCCGGGCCTCATGGTGAACGCTGGTTTCTCCTACACTGAACGTGGGACAACATGCCCACCACAAGGTTTCTTGCCATAGGGAAGGAGGAGTTCTGATTTCTGCATCACATTCACCCCTTGGCGGGGTGTGGAGTTAAGGTATATGTCCTGAAGCCTGAGAAGCTAGGTTGGGAATAGATGACGAGCTAAGGCCATGGCGGGTCTGTTGTGCTCAGTGTGCGGTCAGCTGTCTGGGTGTTGGTCAGGAAGTCCAGGCTCAGGCTGTGTCAGACAGTGTATTATTGCCCAGATTTGTCGATATAATTTGTGTACAGAAGGGTGCCGTGTAGGTCTATCCTCATTTCGGGTGTCTGGGAAGCTCCATAGGGCAACATTTTGCTTTTTATCTGGAGGGCAGGCAGAGTGCTGCCTTGTGGGTCCAGAATTGCCAAACGTGAGGTCTTGGGGGCCAGGAGTGTGAGGAGGGACATTGGAGAACAGAAGTTTCACATAGGTTTAAGGGCGAGGGCAAGGCCGGCACACTCTGCAGAGCTGAATCGAGATGTCGTGCATCTGAATTCAGGGCGACGATCAGACGTTGGCTCAGGTTGGAGTTCCTGTCCATGATTTCCCCTTCAGAAAGGGGGTGGGGGCTTCAGAAAGCCATCACGGTTTTCCCACGTTGGGAGTTGTGAGATGCTCCAAAACGCAAGGATTCCTTCTGCAGGACATTTGAGACCTTTTGGATGGATCCAGGACGTTCCATATGGAACGACGCCAGAGCATGGTTCTAAGGGCAGAGCCCTGGGCAAGCCGCCTCGCATCTCAATCGTCTCCTAGCGACAAAACAGGTTCTATCTGCAGGCTCTGGCGGAGCAACCGAGAAGCCAGAGTTGAAATGGACTCTCCTGCGGATGGAACCTAATGTGGGTTTGTGTCCATGGAGACCTTGGAAAGGGGTGGTGGCACCGGGCCCTGAAGGATTCTCCTAACCGGAAGATTTGACACAGTTCCAGCCTGCTATTTTCCCATGTCGAGACAAGATTTGCCTCCGGAAACCCCCGCATGCTGGTATTTGAAAACATGCCTCTGAAGAGAGATGCCTGGAAAACAAAGCAATGGGTCCGATTACGGCCTAGGGACCTGTGAGGTTCAATCTACTACCCTGGTGACATCCAACTACGGTATGAGTGGAGGTAGATGCTCAGCTGTTGTCAGACGCCCTTGTTTGTCCCGGGTGGCCTACACAATTGGGATGGCCTCAGGGACTGTGGAGGTTTCTCCTAATTTGGAGGCGTGTGGTCAAGTGAATGGGCAGAATTCCAGTGGAGTGGGCAGGCACAGACCTGATGTGTGGCTCCAGGGGCCCCAGCCTGGAGGGTGTGTGGGCCAGGAGCGTGGGGATAGAAGTCTGAAAACACTAACGCGGCTTACGTTTGGGGACATAAGTATGGCAGGCCCGATCTACAGGCCGTGAGGAGAACTCTTCGGGATATGAAGAAAGAGTGAGTGTGAGGCATTTATTCAGGCTTTTGTCTCTGGATTTTGTGTCAGCAATGGCCGTGGAATGTCGAGGAGGCCTCATGGGCCATGGACAAGTCTTCCTCTCTGTGGATTTGGCACGTACCCAATTGTTTTGGGTCCATCTTGGGGATGGGAGGAGTCCTTTCAGTTTGGTTACCTCAGGTGACCCACCAAAAGAGGGATTTCAAAGCAGAGCCCTGCGGATGGGTGAATGGACAAACCGAACTATGGTTAGTTCCAGCCACTGAGAGGCCTTCCTTGAGGACAAAACTCACGCTGAGGGTCACAATGTGTGTTTATGCCTTCTAAGCGCTCAAGCATGGGTGGGAATCATGGTCCACACTGTTGCTCCTACACTGAACGTTGGGCTCCATGCCAACCACATGTATTCTTGTCATGGGGAAGTAGTAGTTCTGATTTTTTTTTTTTTTTTCATCATCCCGCTGGGCCGTGATTGGAGATAAGGTCTAGGTTGTGTAGTCTGAAAACCGAGCTTGGGAAGAGACGACTTAAGTCCATGACAGGTCTGACGTGCTCAGTGTGGAGCCAGGTCGCTGAGTGTTGGTCGGGAGGTTCAGGCCTAGGCTGCGTCAGACCAGGCATTAGTTTTAAGGGTATATTGTATAATTGGGGGAGAGTCGAGTGCCGTGAAGCTTGATCCTCATTTAGCGTTTCTGGGTAGCCCCAAGGGCAACGTTTTTTCTTCTGGAGAGCAGGCAGAGTGCTGCTTTGTGGCTCCGGAATTCCCAAACTGGATGCCCTTTGGGCAAGGAGTGTGAGGACGGAAGAATGAGAACACAAGTTAGGCGTAGGTTTCGGGGCGAGGGCACGGCAGGCACTATCTGCACATCTGAATCGGGACTTCGTGCATCTGAAGTCAGGGAGGGTTCAGACCTAGGCTCAGGTTGGAGTTTCTGTCCATTATGGTCCTTTCTTGAAGGGGGCAGCATCTCGAGGCCATGGAGGTTTACCCAGGAGGGGAGTTGGGATATGCTCCAAGCCACAAGGATTTTTTCTGATCAACAATTGAGATCTGTTGGATCGCTCCAGGATGTTTCATACGGAACGACAGCAAAGCAGGGATCGAAGGATGGAACCCTGGGCAGACTGCCTCGATTCTAATTGTCTCCTAGTTAATAGACAGTTCTGATATGCTAGCTCTAGGGGAGCAACGGAAGGGGCTGAGTTGAAAAGGACTCTACTGCGGATGGGACCTATTGTTGGTTTGTGTGCATAGAGACCCTGGCACGGAGCTGTGACAAACGGACCCTGAATGCTTCTCCTAAGCAGAGGTTTTGCGTCATCTCCAAAAGACAAGTTTCCCATGTGGAGACTAGATTTGATCTGATTGGTGCCTCAGGAAAGCCCCACATGCTGATATTGGAAACAGGCCTCTGATGAGAGATAGCAGGAAACCAAAACAATGGACCCCATTAGGGCCTAGGGCCCTGACCCGTTCAATCTCCTTCTCTGGGGACATCCATCTACAGTATGAGTGGAGATGGATGCTCAGCTGGTTCCAGGCAGCCCTTGTTTGTCCTGGGCGTTCTATACTATGGGGATGGCCTTGGGGACTTTGGAGGATTCTCCGAGTTTGTATGATTGTGGTCAATGGAAGGGGCAGAATTCCCGTGGAGTTGAGAGGCACAGACCTGGTGTGTGACTCCAGGGTCCCCAGGCTGGAGGGTGTGGAAACCAGGAATGTGGGGATAGAAGTCTGAAAACACACACTCGGCTTGTTTTGGGGACGTAGGTATGGCAGTTCCGATCTACAGACCGTGAGGGGAACTCTTTGGGATAGGAAGAAAGAGCGAGTGTGAGGCGTTTATTCAGGCTTTTGTCTCTGGATTTTGTGTCAAAGATGGGTGTGGAATGTCAGGGAGGCCTCATGGGCCATGGATGAGTCTTCCTCTCTGTGGATGTGGCCCGATCCCAATTTGGGGGTCAATCTGTGGGATGGGAGGAGTCCTTTCAGTTTGGTTACCTCATTCTAAAGCAGAGCACTGGGGAGGGGCGAATGGACAACACGGACTATGGTTAAAAATTGGGGCCTAGGGGCATGGCAAGCCCAATATGCCATCTCTTGGTCCAGCCACTGAGAGACCGTCCTTGGGGACTGGGCTCACGCTGAGGGTCACAATGCGTATTTGTGACCAACGCGGCCCTCAAGCATGGCGGGGTCAAAGGGCCACACTGCTATCAACTACACTGAACGTTGGGCAACATGCCAACCACAAGGTTTCTTGCCATAGGGGAGGAGGAGTTCTGATTTCTGTATCACATTCACCCCTTGGCGGGGTGTGGAGTTAAGGTATATGTCCTGAAGCCTGAGAAGCTAGGTTGGGAATAGATGACGAGCTAAGGCCATGGCGGGTCTGTTGTGCTCAGTGTGCGGTCAGCTGTCTGGGTGTTGGTCAGGAAGTCCAGGCTCAGGCTGTGTCAGACAGTGTATTATTGCCCAGATTTGTCGATATAATTTGTGTACAGAAGGGTGCCGTGTAGGTCTATCCTCATTTCGGGTGTCTGGGAAGCTCCATAGGGCAACATTTTGCTTTTTTTATCTGGAGGGCAGGCAGAGTGCTGCCTTGTGGGTCCAGAATTGCCAAACGTGAGGTCTTGGGGGCCAGGAGTGTGAGGAGGGACATTGGAGAACAGAAGTTTCACATAGGTTTAAGGGCGAGGGCAAGGCCGGCACACTCTGCAGAGCTGAATCGAGATGTCGTGCATCTGAATTCAGGGCGACGATCAGACGTTGGCTCAGGTTGGAGTTCCTGTCCATGATTTCCCCTTCAGAAAGGGGTGGGGGGCTTCAGAAAGCCATCACGGTTTTCCCACGTTGGGAGTTGTGAGATGCTCCAAAATGCAAGGATTCCTTCTGCAGGACATTTGAGACCTTTTGGATGGATCCAGGACGTTCCATATGGAACGACGCCAGAGCATGGTACTAAGGGCAGAGCCCTGGGCAAGCCGCCTCTCGCATCTCAATCGTCTCCTAGCGACAAAACAGGTTCTATCTGCAGGCTCTGGCGGAGCAACCGAGAAGCCAGAGTTGAAATGGACTCTCCTGCGGATGGAACCTAATGTGGGTTTGTGTCCATGGAGACCTTGGAAAGGGGTGGGTGGCACCGGGCCCTGAAGGATTCTCCTAACCGGAAGATTTTGACACAGTTCCAGCCTGCTATTTTCCCATGTCGAGACAAGATTTGCCTCCGGAAACCCCCGCATGCTGGTATTTGAAAACGTGCCTCTGAGGAGAGATGCCTGGAAAACAAAGCAATGGGTCCGATTACGGCCTAGGGACCTGTGAGGTTCAATCTACTAACCTGGTGACACCCAACTACGGTATGAGTGGAGGTAGATGCTCAGCTGTTGTCAGACGCCCTTGTTTGTCCCGGGTGGCCTACACAATTGGGATGGCCTCAGGGACTGTGGAGGTTTCTCCTAATTTGGAGGCGTGTGGTCAAGTGAATGGGCAGAATTCCAGTGGAGTGGGCAGGCACAGACCTGATGTGTGGCTCCAGGGGCCCCAGCCTGGAGGGTGTGTGGGCCAGGAGCGTGGGGATAGAAGTCTGAAAACACTAACGCGGCTTACGTTTGGGGACATAAGTATGGCAGGCCCGATCTACAGGCCGTGAGGAGAACTCTTCGGGATATGAAGAAAGAGTGAGTGTGAGGCATTTATTCAGGCTTTTGTCTCTGGATTTTGTGTCAGCAATGGCCGTGGAATGTCGAGGAGGCCTCATGGGCCATGGACAAGTCTTCCTCTCTGTGGATTTGGCACGTACCCAATTGTTTTGGGTCCATCTTGGGGATGGGAGGAGTCCTTTCAGTTTGGTTACCTCAGGTGACCCACCAAAAGAGGGATTTCAAAGCAGAGCCCTGCGGATGGGTGAATGGACAAACCGAACTATGGTTAGTTCCAGCCACTGAGAGGCCTTCCTTGAGGACAAAACTCACGCTGAGGGTCACAATGTGTGTTTATGCCTTCTAAGCGCTCAAGCATGGGTGGGAATCATGGTCCACACTGTTGCTCCTACACTGAACGTTGGGCTCCATGCCAACCACATGTATTCTTGTCATGGGGAAGTAGTAGTTCTGATTTTTTTTTTTTTTTCATCTTTTTTCACCGCTGGGCCGTGATTGGAGATAAGGTCTAGGTTGTGTAGTCTGAAAACCGAGCTTGGGAAGAGATGACGACTTAAGTCCATGACAGGTCTGACGTGCTCAGTGTGGAGCCAGGTCGCTGAGTGTTGGTCGGGAGGTTCAGGCCTAGGCTGCGTCAGACCAGGCATTAGTTTTAAGGGTATATTGTATAATTGGGGGAGAGTCGAGTGCCGTGTGAAGCTTGATCCTCATTTAGCGTTTCTGGGTAGCCCCAAGGGCAACGTTTTTCTTCTGGAGAGCAGGCAGAGTGCTGCTTTGTGGCTCCGGAATTCCCAAACTGGATGCCCTTTGGGCAAGGAGTGTGAGGACGGAAGAATGAGAGAACACAAGTTAGGCGTAGGTTTCGGGGCGAGGGCACGGCAGGCACTATCTGCACATCTGAATCGGGACTTCGTGCATCTGAAGTCAGGGAGGGTTCAGACCTAGGCTCAGGTTGGAGTTTCTGTCCATTATGGTCCTTTCTTGAAGGGGGGCAGCATCTCGAGGCCATGGAGGTTTACCCAGGAGGGGAGTTGGGATATGCTCCAAGCCACAAGGATTTTTTCTGATCAACAATTGAGATCTGTTGGATCGCTCCAGGATGTTTCATACGGAACGACAGCAAAAGCAGGGATCGAAGGATGGAACCCTGGGCAGACTGCCTCGATTCTAACTGTCTCCTAGTTAATAGACAGTTTTGATATGTTAGCTCTAGGGGAGCAACGGAGGGGGCTGATTTGAAATGGACTCTCCTGCGGATGGGTCCTATTGTGGGTTTGTGTGCATGGAGACCTTGGCACGGGGCGGTGGAACACGGACCCTGAATGCTTCTCCTAAGCAGAGGTTTTGCGTCATCTCCAAAAGACAATTTTCCCATGTGGAGACTAGATTTGATCTGATTGGTGCCTCAGGAAAGCCCCACATGCTGATATTGGAAACCAGGCCTCTGAGGAGAGATAGCAGGAAACCAAAACAATGGACCCCATTAGGGCCTAGGGCCCTGTCCCGTTCAATCTCCTTCTCTGGGGACATCCATCTTCAGTAGGAGTGGAGATGGATGCTCAGCTGGTTCCAGGCAGCCCTTGTTTGTCCTGGGCGTTCTATACTATGGGGATGGCCTTGGGGACTTTGGAGGTTTCTCCTAGGTTGTATGATTGTGGTCAATGGAAGGGGCAGAATTCCCGTGGATTTGAGAGGCACAGACCTGATGTGTGGCTCCAGGGTCCCCAGGCCGGTGGGGTGTGGAAGCCAGGAATGTGGGGATAGAAGTCTGAAAACACACACTCGGCTTGTTTTGGGGGACGTAGGTATGGCAGTCCCAATCTACAGACCGTGAGGGGAACTCTTTGGGATAGGAAGAAAGAGCGAGTGTGAGGCGCTTATTCAGGCTTTTGTCTCTGGATTTTGTGTCAACGATGGGCGTGGAATGTCGGGGAGGCCTCATGGGCCATGGATGAGTCTTCCTCTCTGTGGATTTGGCCCGATCCCAATTTGGGGGTCAATCTGTGGAATGGGAGGAGTCCTTTCAGTTTGGTTACCTCATTCTAAAGCAGAGCACTGGTGGGGGCGAATGGACAACACGAACTATGGTTAAAAATTGGGGCTTAGGGGCATGGCAAGCCCAATATGCCATCTCTTGGCCCAGCCACTGAGAGACCTTCCTTGGGGACTGGGCTCACGCTGAGGGTCACAATGCGTATTTGTGACCAACGCGGCCCTCAAGCATGGCGGGGTCAAAGGGCCACACTGCTATCAACTACACTGAACATTGGGCAACACGCCAACCACAAGATTTCTTGCCATGGGGAAGGATTTCTAATTTCTGCCTCATGTTCAACCCTGGGCAGTGATTGGAGAAAACGTCTAGGTTCTGAAGCCTGAAAACCGAAGTTGGGAAGAGATGACGACCTAAGGCTTTGGCAGGTCCGATGTGTTCAGTGTGAGTCCAGCTGGCTGGCTGTGGGTCGGGAGGTCCAGGCTCAGGCTGTGACAGAAAGGGCATGAACGCCCAGGGCATCCTGTAGAATTGGGGTACAGTCACGTGGCGAAAAGGTTGATCCTCCTTTGGGGCTTCTGGTTAGCCCCAGAGGGTAATGTTTTTTTTTCTTCTGGACGGCAGGCAGAGGGCTGCATTGTAGTTCTGGAATTGCCAAACTGGAGGGCTTGTGGGCCAGGAGTTGAGGACAGAAGTCTGAGAACACAAGCAAACTTAGGTTTCTGGGCGAGGGCATGGCAGGTACGCTCTGCAGAGCTGAAACGAGATCTCTCGTGCATCTGAAATCAGGTGTGGATCTGACGAACGCTCAGTTGGAGTTTCTGTCCCTTATGGCCCTCTTCATGAAGAGGTGGTGTATCACCAGGCCATGGAATTTTTCCCACGATGGGAGTTGTGAGATGCTCCAAACCTTAAAGATTCTTCTGCAGGGCGATTGAGACCTGTTGGTTGGCTCCAGGACTTCCCATAAGGATCGATTACGAGTAGGGTTCTAAGGATGGATGGCTGGGAAGCCCGACTCTCATTCCTCTTGTGTCCTAGTGACAAGACAGGTTAGATCTGCTGGATCTGGGGGAGAAACTGAGAGGGTTGAGTTGAAATGGACTCTCTTGTGGATGGGTCCTAATGTGGGTTTGTGTCCATGGAGAACTTGGAATGAGGCAGTGGCACAGGGTCCCTGAAGGGTTCTCCTAACCAGAGGCTTTGACACAGCTCCAACGTGCAAGATTCCCACGTGGAGACGAGATTTGTTCTGATGGGTGGCCTCAAGAAACAGCCATATGCTGCTATTGGAATCCAGGCCTATGAGGAGAGATGCCTGGACAACAAAGCAATGGATCCGATTAGGATTCTAGGGGCCTGCTCATTCCAATTTACCTCTGGGGACATCTGTCCACGGGTCTAAGTGCAGGTAGATGCTCATCTGGTGTCTGACCGCCCTTGTTTTTCCTGGGCAGTCAACACTATTGGGATGGCCCCGGGCACATTGGAGGGTTTATCATCCTATTTCTAGGTTTGTGGCCAATGGAATGGGCAGAAATCCCAGGTATAGTCCTCAGGTTTGGCTCCAAGAACCTGTGCCTGTAGGTTTTGTGGGCCAGGGCTGTGGGGACACTTTTCTGAAAACACAAACCCGGCTTACGTTTTCAGGTCATAGGTATTGCAGGACTGATCTACAGACCGTGAGGAGAACTCTTCAGGATATGAACAAGGGGGCGAGTGTGAGACGCTTGCTCAAGATTTTGTCTCTGGATATTGTGTCACTGATGGCCGTGGAATGTCCGGGTGGTCTCATGGGCCATGGACGAGTCTTCCTCTCTGGGCATTTGGCCCGTCCCCAAGAGTTTGGGGTTATTCTTTGAGATGGGAGGAGTCCGTTTTGTTTTGTTTTTTCACCTCAGTTGTCCCACCAAAAGAGAGTTCCCAGGGCAGAGCACTGGGGAGGGGCGAATGGACAACCAGAAAGCTGGTTAAAAATTGGGGCCTAGGGGCATGGCAAGCCCATTATGACGTCTAATGGTCCAGCCACTGAGAGGACTTACTAGAGGACAGGACTCATGCTGAGGGTCACAATGCGTGTTTGTGCCCTCTTCGTACTCAAGCATGGGCCGGGCCTCATGGTGAACGCTGGTTTCTCCTACACTGAACGTGGGACAACATGCCAACCACAAGGTTTCTTGCCATAGGGAAGGAGGAGTTCTGATTTCTGCATCACATTCACCCCTTGGCGGGGTGTGGAGTTAAGGTATATGTCCTGAAGCCTGAGAAGCTAGGTTGGGAATAGATGACGAGCTAAGGCCATGGCGGGTCTGTTGTGCTCAGTGTGCGGTCAGCTGTCTGGGTGTTGGTCAGGAAGTCCAGGCTCAGGCTGTGTCAGACAGTGTATTATTGCCCAGATTTGTCGATATAATTTGTGTACAGAAGGGTGCCGTGTAGGTCTATCCTCATTTCGGGTGTCTGGGAAGCTCCATAGGGCAACATTTTGCTTTTTATCTGGAGGGCAGGCAGAGTGCTGCCTTGTGGGTCCAGAATTGCCAAACGTGAGGTCTTGGGGGCCAGGAGTGTGAGGAGGGACATTGGAGAACAGAAGTTTCACATAGGTTTAAGGGCGAGGGCAAGGCCGGCACACTCTGCAGAGCTGAATCGAGATGTCGTGCATCTGAATTCAGGGCGACGATCAGACGTTGGCTCAGGTTGGAGTTCCTGTCCATGATTTCCCCTTCAGAAAGGGGGTGGGGGCTTCAGAAAGCCATCACGGTTTTCCCACGTTGGGAGTTGTGAGATGCTCCAAAACGCAAGGATTCCTTCTGCAGGACATTTGAGACCTTTTGGATGGATCCAGGACGTTCCATATGGAACGACGCCAGAGCATGGTTCTAAGGGCAGAGCCCTGGGCAAGCCGCCTCGCATCTCAATCGTCTCCTAGCGACAAAACAGGTTCTATCTGCAGGCTCTGGCGGAGCAACCGAGAAGCCAGAGTTGAAATGGACTCTCCTGCGGATGGAACCTAATGTGGGTTTGTGTCCATGGAGACCTTGGAAAGGGGTGGTGGCACCGGGCCCTGAAGGATTCTCCTAACCGGAAGATTTTGACACAGTTCCAGCCTGCTATTTTCCCATGTCGAGACAAGATTTGCCTCCGGAAACCCCCCGCATGCTGGTATTTGAAAACGTGCCTCTGAAGAGAGATGCCTGGAAAACAAAGCAATGGGTCCGATTACGGCCTAGGGACCTGTGAGGTTCAATCTACTACCCTGGTGACATCCAACTACGGTATGAGTGGAGGTAGATGCTCAGCTGTTGTCAGACGCCCTTGTTTGTCCCGGGTGGCCTACACAATTGGGATGGCCTCAGGGACTGTGGAGGTTTCTCCTAATTTGGAGGCGTGTGGTCAAGTGAATGGGCAGAATTCCAGTGGAGTGGGCAGGCACAGACCTGATGTGTGGGCTCCAGGGGCCCCAGCCTGGAGGGTGTGTGGGCCAGGAGCGTGGGGATAGAAGTCTGAAAACACTAACGCGGCTTACGTTTGGGGACATAAGTATGGCAGGCCCGATCTACAGGCCGTGAGGAGAACTCTTCGGGATATGAAGAAAGAGTGAGTGTGAGGCATTTATTCAGGCTTTTGTCTCTGGATTTTGTGTCAGCAATGGCCGTGGAATGTCGAGGAGGCCTCATGGGCCATGGACAAGTCTTCCTCTCTGTGGATTTGGCACGTACCCAATTGTTTTGGGTCCATCTTGGGGATGGGAGGAGTCCTTTCAGTTTGGTTACCTCAGGTGACCCACCAAAAGAGGGATTTCAAAGCAGAGCCCTGCGGATGGGTGAATGGACAAACCGAACTATGGTTAGTTCCAGCCACTGAGAGGCCTTCCTTGAGGACAAAACTCACGCTGAGGGTCACAATGTGTGTTTATGCCTTCTAAGCGCTCAAGCATGGGTGGGAATCATGGTCCACACTGTTGCTCCTACACTGAACGTTGGGCTCCATGCCAACCACATGTATTCTTGTCATGGGGAAGTAGTAGTTTCTGATTTTTTTTTTTTCATCTTTTTCACACCGCTGGGCCGTGATTGGAGATAAGGTCTAGGTTGTGTAGTCTGAAAACCGAGCTTGGGAAGAGACGACGACTTAAGTCCATGACAGGTCTGACGTGCTCAGTGTGGAGCCAGGTCGCTGAGTGTTGGTCGGGAGGTTCAGGCCTAGGCTGCGTCAGACCAGGCATTAGTTTTAAGGGTATATTGTATAATTGGGGGAGAGTCGAGTGCCGTGAAGCTTGATCCTCATTTAGCGTTTCTGGGTAGCCCCAAGGGCAACGTTTTTCTTCTGGAGAGCAGGCAGAGTGCTGCTTTGTGGCTCCGGAATTCCCAAACTGGATGCCCTTTGGGCAAGGAGTGTGAGGACGGAAGAATGAGAACACAAGTTAGGCGTAGGTTTCGGGGCGAGGGCACGGCAGGCACTATCTGCACATCTGAATCGGGACTTCGTGCATCTGAAGTCAGGGAGGGTTCAGACCTAGGCTCAGGTTGGAGTTTCTGTCCATTATGGTCCTTTCTTGAAGGGGGCAGCATCTCGAGGCCATGGAGGTTTACCCAGGAGGGGAGTTGGGATATGCTCCAAGCCACAAGGATTTTTTCTGATCAACAATTGAGATCTGTTGGATCGCTCCAGGATGTTTCATACGGAACGACAGAAAAGCAGGGATCGAAGGATGGAACCCTGGGCAGACTGCCTCGATTCTAACTGTCTCCTAGTTAATAGACAGTTTTGATATGCTAGCTCTAGGGGAGCAACGGAGGGGGCTGATTTGAAATGGACTCTCCTGCGGATGGGTCCTATTGTGGGTTTGTGTGCATGGAGACCTTGGCACGGGGCGGTGGAACACGGACCCTGAATGCTTCTCCTAAGCAGAGGTTTTGCGTCATCTCCAAAAGACAATTTTCCCATGTGGAGACTAGATTTGATCTGATTGGTGCCTCAGGAAAGCCCCACATGCTGATATTGGAAACCAGGCCTCTGAGGAGAGATAGCAGGAAACCAAAACAATGGACCCCATTAGGGCCTAGGGCCCTGTCCCGTTCAATCTCCTTCTCTGGGGACATCCATCTTCAGTAGGAGTGGAGATGGATGCTCAGCTGGTTCCAGGCAGCCCTTGTTTGTCCTGGGCGTTCTATACTATGGGGATGGCCTTGGGGACTTTGGAGGTTTCTCCTAGGTTGTATGATTGTGGTCAATGGAAGGGGCAGAATTCCCGTGGATTTGAGAGGCACAGACCTGATGTGTGGCTCCAGGGTCCCCAGGCCGGTGGGTGTGGAAGCCAGGAATGTGGGGATAGAAGTCTGAAAACACACACTCGGCTTGTTTTGGGGACGTAGGTATGGCAGTCCCAATCTACAGACCGTGAGGGGAACTCTTTGGGATAGGAAGAAAGAGCGAGTGTGAGGCGCTTATTCAGGCTTTTGTCTCTGGATTTTGTGTCAACGATGGGCGTGGAATGTCGGGGAGGCCTCATGGGCCATGGATGAGTCTTCCTCTCTGTGGATTTGGCCCGATCCCAATTTGGGGGTCAATCTGTGGAATGGGAGGAGTCCTTTCAGTTTGGTTACCTCATTCTAAAGCAGAGCACTGGTGGGGGCGAATGGACAACACGAACTATGGTTAAAAATTGGGGCTTAGGGGCATGGCAAGCCCAATATGCCATCTCTTGGCCCAGCCACTGAGAGACCTTCCTTGGGGACTGGGCTCACGCTGAGGGTCACAATGCGTATTTGTGACCAACGCGGCCCTCAAGCATGGCGGGGTCAAAGGGCCACACTGCTATCAATCAACTACACTGAACATTGGGCAACACGCCAACCACAAGATTTCTTGCCATGGGGAAGGATTTCTAATTTCTGCCTCATGTTCAACCCTGGGCAGTGATTGGAGAAAACGTCTAGGTTCTGAAGCCTGAAAACCGAAGTTGGGAAGAGATGACGACCTAAGGCTTTGGCAGGTCCGATGTGTTCAGTGTGAGTCCAGCTGGCTGGCTGTGGGTCGGGAGGTCCAGGCTCAGGCTGTGACAGAAAGGGCATGAACGCCCAGGGCATCCTGTAGAATTGGGGTACAGTCACGTGGCGAAAAGGTTGATCCTCCTTTGGGGCTTCTGGTTAGCCCCAGAGGGTAATGTTTTTTTTTTCTTCTGGACGGCAGGCAGAGGGCTGCATTGTAGTTCTGGAATTGCCAAACTGGAGGGCTTGTGGGCCAGGAGTTGAGGACAGAAGTCTGAGAACACAAGCAAACTTAGGTTTCTGGGCGAGGGCATGGCAGGTACGCTCTGCAGAGCTGAAACGAGATCTCGTGCATCTGAAATCAGGTGTGGATCTGACGAACGCTCAGTTGGAGTTTCTGTCCCTTATGGCCCTCTTCATGAAGAGGTGGTGTATCACCAGGCCATGGAATTTTTCCCCACGATGGGAGTTGTGAGATGCTCCAAACCTTAAAGATTCTTCTGCAGGGCGATTGAGACCTGTTGGTTGGCTCCAGGACTTCCCATAAGGATCGATTACGAGTAGGGTTCTAAGGATGGATGGCTGGGAAGCCCGACTCTCATTCCTCTTGTGTCCTAGTGACAAGACAGGTTAGATCTGCTGGATCTGGGGGAGAAACTGAGAGGGTTGAGTTGAAATGGACTCTCTTGTGGATGGGTCCTAATGTGGGTTTGTGTCCATGGAGAACTTGGAATGAGGCAGTGGCACAGGGTCCCTGAAGGGTTCTCCTAACCAGAGGCTTTGACACAGCTCCAACGTGCAAGATTCCCACGTGGAGACGAGATTTGTTCTGATGGGTGGCTCAAGAAACAGCCATATGCTGCTATTGGAATCCAGGCCTATGAGGAGAGATGCCTGGACAACAAAGCAATGGATCCGATTAGGATCTAGGGGCCTGCTCATTCCAATTTACCTCTGGGGACATCTGTCCACGGGTCTAAGTGCAGGTAGATGCTCATCTGGTGTCTGACCGCCCTTGTTTTTCCTGGGCAGTCAACACTATTGGGATGGCCCCGGGCACATTGGAGGGTTATCATCCTATTTCTAGGTTTGTGGCCAATGGAATGGGCAGAATTCCCAGGTATAGTCCTCAGGTTTGGCTCCAAGAACCTGTGCCTGTAGGTTTTGTGGGCCAGGGCTGTGGGGACACTTTTCTGAAAACACAAACCCGGCTTACGTTTCAGGTCATAGGTATTGCAGGACTGATCTACAGACCGTGAGGAGAACTCTTCAGGATAGGAACAAGGGGGCGAGTGTGAGACGCTTGCTCAAGATTTTGTCTCTGGATATTGTGTCACTGATGGCCGTGGAATGTCCGGGTGGTCTCATGGGCCATGGACGAGTCTTCCTCTCTGGGCATTTGGCCCGTCCCAAGAGTTTGGGGTTATTCTTTGAGATGGGAGGAGTCCGTTTTGTTTTTTTTTACCTCAGTTGTCCCCACCAAAAGAGAGTTCCCAGGGCAGAGCACTGGGGAGGGGCGAATGGACAACCAGAAAGCTGGTTAAAAATTGGGGCCTAGGGGCATGGCAAGCCCATTATGACGTCTAATGGTCCAGCCACTGAGAGGACTTACTAGAGGACAGGACTCATGCTGAGGGTCACAATGCGTGTTTGTGCCCTCTTCGTACTCAAGCATGGGCCGGGCCTCATGGTGAACGCTGGTTTCTCCTACACTGAACGTGGGACAACATGCCAACCACAAGGTTTCTTGCCATAGGGAAGGAGGAGTTCTGATTTCTGCATCACATTCACCCCTTGGCGGGGTGTGGAGTTAAGGTATATGTCCTGAAGCCTGAGAAGCTAGGTTGGGAATAGATGACGAGCTAAGGCCATGGCGGGTCTGTTGTGCTCAGTGTGCGGTCAGCTGTCTGGGTGTTGGTCAGGAAGTCCAGGCTCAGGCTGTGTCAGACAGTGTATTATTGCCCAGATTTGTCGATATAATTTGTGTACAGAAGGGTGCCGTGTAGGTCTATCCTCATTTCGGGTGTCTGGGAAGCTCCATAGGGCAACATTTTGCTTTTTATCTGGAGGGCAGGCAGAGTGCTGCCTTGTGGGTCCAGAATTGCCAAACGTGAGGTCTTGGGGGCCAGGAGTGTGAGGAGGGACATTGGAGAACAGAAGTTTCACATAGGTTTAAGGGCGAGGGCAAGGCCGGCACACTCTGCAGAGCTGAATCGAGATGTCGTGCATCTGAATTCAGGGCGACGATCAGACGTTGGCTCAGGTTGGAGTTCCTGTCCATGATTTCCCCTTCAGAAAGGGGGTGGGGGCTTCAGAAAGCCATCACGGTTTTCCCACGTTGGGAGTTGTGAGATGCTCCAAAACGCAAGGATTCCTTCTGCAGGACATTTGAGACCTTTTGGATGGATCCAGGACGTTCCATATGGAACGACGCCAGAGCATGGTTCTAAGGGCAGAGCCCTGGGCAAGCCGCCTCGCATCTCAATCGTCTCCTAGCGACAAAACAGGTTCTATCTGCAGGCTCTGGCGGAGCAACCGAGAAGCCAGAGTTGAAATGGACTCTCCTGCGGATGGAACCTAATGTGGGTTTGTGTCCATGGAGACCTTGGAAAGGGGGTGGTGGCACCGGGCCCTGAAGGATTCTCCTAACCGGAAGATTTGACACAGTTCCAGCCTGCTATTTTCCCATGTCGAGACAAGATTTGCCTCCGGAAACCCCCGCATGCTGGTATTTGAAAACGTGCCTCTGAGGAGAGATGCCTGGAAAACAAAGCAATGGGTCCGATTACGGCCTAGGGACCTGTGAGGTTCAATCTACTAACCTGGTGACACCCAACTACGGTATGAGTGGAGGTAGATGCTCAGCTGTTGTCAGACGCCCTTGTTTGTCCTGGGTGGCCTACACAATTGGGATGGCCTCAGGGACTGTGGAGGTTTCTCCTAATTTGGAGGCGTGTGGTCAAGTGAATGGGCAGAATTCCAGTGGAGTGGGCAGGCACAGACCTGATGTGTGGCTCCAGGGGCCCCAGCCTGGAGGGTGTGTGGGCCAGGAGCGTGGGGATAGAAGTCTGAAAAACACTAACGCGGCTTACGTTTGGGGACATAAGTATGGCAGGCCCGATCTACAGGCCGTGAGGAGAACTCTTCGGGATATGAAGAAAGAGTGAGTGTGAGGCATTTATTCAGGCTTTTGTCTCTGGATTTTGTGTCAGCAATGGCCGTGGAATGTCGAGGAGGCCTCATGGGCCATGGACAAGTCTTCCTCTCTGTGGATTTGGCACGTACCCAATTGTTTTGGGTCCATCTTGGGGATGGGAGGAGTCCTTTCAGTTTGGTTACCTCAGGTGACCCACCAAAAGAGGGATTTCAAAGCAGAGCCCTGCGGATGGGTGAATGGACAAACCGAACTATGGTTAGTTCCAGCCACTGAGAGGCCTTCCTTGAGGACAAAACTCACGCTGAGGGTCACAATGTGTGTTTATGCCTTCTAAGCGCTCAAGCATGGGTGGGAATCATGGTCCACACTGTTGCTCCTACACTGAACGTTGGGCTCCATGCCAACCACATGTATTCTTGTCATGGGGAAGTAGTAGTTCTGATTTTTTTTTTTTTCATCTTTTTCACCGCTGGGCCGTGATTGGAGATAAGGTCTAGGTTGTGTAGTCTGAAAACCGAGCTTGGGAAGAGACGACTTAAGTCCATGACAGGTCTGACGTGCTCAGTGTGGAGCCAGGTCGCTGAGTGTTGGTCGGGAGGTTCAGGCCTAGGCTGCGTCAGACCAGGCATTAGTTTTAAGGGTATATTGTATAATTGGGGGAGAGTCGAGTGCCGTGAAGCTTGATCCTCATTTAGCGTTTCTGGGTAGCCCCAAGGGCAACGTTTTTCTTCTGGAGAGCAGGCAGAGTGCTGCTTTGTGGCTCCGGAATTCCCAAACTGGATGCCCTTTGGGCAAGGAGTGTGAGGACGGAAGAATGAGAACACAAGTTAGGCGTAGGTTTCGGGGCGAGAGGGCACGGCAGGCACTATCTGCACATCTGAATCGGGACTTCGTGCATCTGAAGTCAGGGAGGGTTCAGACCTAGGCTCAGGTTGGAGTTTCTGTCCATTATGGTCCTTTCTTGAAGGGGGCAGCATCTCGAGGCCATGGAGGTTTACCCAGGAGGGGAGTTGGGATATGCTCCAAGCCACAAGGATTTTTTCTGATCAACAATTGAGATCTGTTGGATCGCTCCAGGATGTTTCATACGGAACGACAGAAAAGCAGGGATCGAAGGATGGAACCCTGGGCAGACTGCCTCGATTCTAACTGTCTCCTAGTTAATAGACAGTTTTGATATGTTAGCTCTAGGGGAGCAACGGAGGGGGCTGATTTGAAATGGACTCTCCTGCGGATGGGTCCTATTGTGGGTTTGTGTGTGCATGGAGACCTTGGCACGGGGCGGTGGAAACACGGACCCTGAATGCTTCTCCTAAGCAGAGGTTTTGCGTCATCTCCAAAAGACAATTTTCCCATGTGGAGACTAGATTTGATCTGATTGGTGCCTCAGGAAAGCCCCACATGCTGATATTGGAAACCAGGCCTCTGAGGAGAGATAGCAGGAAACCAAAACAATGGACCCCATTAGGGCCTAGGGCCCTGTCCCGTTCAATCTCCTTCTCTGGGGACATCCATCTTCAGTAGGAGTGGAGATGGATGCTCAGCTGGTTCCAGGCAGCCCTTGTTTGTCCTGGGCGTTCTATACTATGGGGATGGCCTTGGGGACTTTGGAGGTTTCTCCTAGGTTGTATGATTGTGGTCAATGGAAGGGGCAGAATTCCCGTGGATTTGAGAGGCACAGACCTGATGTGTGGCTCCAGGGTCCCCAGGCCGGGGCGTGGAAGCCAGGAATGTGGGGATAGAAGTCTGAAAACACACACACTCGGCTTGTTTTGGGGACGTAGGTATGGCAGTCCCAATCTACAGACCGTGAGGGGAACTCTTTGGGATAGGAAGAAAGAGCGAGTGTGAGGCGCTTATTCAGGCTTTTGTCTCTGGATTTTGTGTCAACGATGGGCGTGGAATGTCGGGGAGGCCTCATGGGCCATGGATGAGTCTTCCTCTCTGTGGATTTGGCCCGATCCCAATTTGGGGGTCAATCTGTGGAATGGGAGGAGTCCTTTCAGTTTGGTTACCTCATTCTAAAGCAGAGCACTGGTGGGGGCGAATGGACAACACGAACTATGGTTAAAAATTGGGGCTTAGGGGCATGGCAAGCCCAATATGCCATCTCTTGGCCCAGCCACTGAGAGACCTTCCTTGGGGACTGGGCTCACGCTGAGGGTCACAATGCGTATTTGTGACCAACGCGGCCCTCAAGCATGGCGGGGTCCCAAAGGGCCACACTGCTATCAACTACACTGAACATTGGGCAACACGCCAACCACAAGATTTCTTGCCATGGGGAAGGATTTCTAATTTCTGCCTCATGTTCAACCCTGGGCAGTGATTGGAGAAAAACGTCTAGGTTCTGAAGCCTGAAAACCGAAGTTGGGAAGAGATGACGACCTAAGGCTTTGGCAGGTCCGATGTGTTCAGTGTGAGTCCAGCTGGCTGGCTGTGGGTCGGGAGGTCCAGGCTCAGGCTGTGACAGAAAGGGCATGAACGCCCAGGGCATCCTGTAGAATTGGGGTACAGTCACGTGGCGAAAAGGTTGATCCTCCTTTGGGGCTTCTGGTTAGCCCCAGAGGGTAATGTTTTTTCTTCTGGACGGCAGGCAGAGGGCTGCATTGTAGTTCTGGAATTGCCAAACTGGAGGGCTTGTGGGCCAGGAGTTGAGGACAGAAGTCTGAGAACACAAGCAAACTTAGGTTTCTGGGCGAGGGCATGGCAGGTTACGCTCTGCAGAGCTGAAACGAGATCTCGTGCATCTGAAATCAGGTGTGGATCTGACGAACGCTCAGTTGGAGTTTCTGTCCCTTATGGCCCTCTTCATGAAGAGGTGGTGTATCACCAGGCCATGGAATTTTTTCCCACGATGGGAGTTGTGAGATGCTCTCAAAACCTTAAAGATTCTTCTGCAGGGCGATTGAGACCTGTTGGTTGGCTCCAGGACTTCCCATAAGGATCGATTACGAGTAGGGTTCTAAGGATGGATGGCTGGGAAGCCCGACTCTCATTCCTCTTGTGTCCTAGTGACAAGACAGGTTAGATCTGCTGGATCTGGGGGAGAAAACTGAGAGGGTTGAGTTGAAATGGACTCTCTTGTGGATGGGTCCTAATGTGGGTTTGTGTCCATGGAGAACTTGGAATGAGGCAGTGGCACAGGGTCCCTGAAGGGTTCTCCTAACCAGAGGCTTTGACACAGCTCCAACGTGCAAGATTCCCACGTGGAGACGAGATTTGTTCTGATGGGTGGCTCAAGAAAACAGCCATATGCTGCTATTGGAATCCAGGCCTATGAGGAGAGATGCCTGGACAACAAAGCAATGGATCCGATTAGGATCTAGGGGCCTGCTCATTCCAATTTACCTCTGGGGACATCTGTCCACGGGTCTAAGTGCAGGTAGATGCTCATCTGGTGTCTGACCGCCCTTGTTTTTCCTGGGCAGTCAACACTATTGGGATGGCCCCGGGCACATTGGAGGGTTTATCATCCTATTTCTAGGTTTGTGGCCAATGGAATGGGCAGAATTCCCAGGTATAGTCCTCAGGTTTGGCTCCAAGAACCTGTGCCTGTAGGTTTTGTGGGCCAGGGCTGTGGGGACACTTTTCTGAAAACACAAACCCGGCTTACGTTTCAGGTCATAGGTATTGCAGGACTGATCTACAGACCGTGAGGAGAACTCTTCAGGATAGGAACAAGGGGGCGAGTGTGAGAGACGCTTGCTCAAGATTTTGTCTCTGGATATTGTGTCACTGATGGCCGTGGAATGTCCGGGTGGTCTCATGGGCCATGGACGAGTCTTCCTCTCTGGGCATTTGGCCCGTCCCAAGAGTTTGGGGTTATTCTTTGAGATGGGAGGAGTCCGTTTTGTTTTGTTTTTACCTCAGTTGTCCCACCAAAAGAGAGTTCCCAGGGCAGAGCACTGGGGAGGGGCGAATGGACAACCAGAAAGCTGGTTAAAAATTGGGGCCTAGGGGCATGGCAAGCCCATTATGACGTCTAATGGTCCAGCCACTGAGAGGACTTACTAGAGGACAGGACTCATGCTGAGGGTCACAATGCGTGGTTTGTGCCCTCTTCGTACTCAAGCATGGGCCGGGCCTCATGGTGAACGCTGGTTTCTCCTACACTGAACGTGGGACAACATGCCAACCACAAGGTTTCTTGCCATAGGGAAGGAGGAGTTCTGATTTCTGCATCACATTCACCCCTTGGCGGGGTGTGGAGTTAAGGTATATGTCCTGAAGCCTGAGAAGCTAGGTTGGGAATAGATGACGAGCTAAGGCCATGGCGGGTCTGTTGTGCTCAGTGTGCGGTCAGCTGTCTGGGTGTTGGTCAGGAAGTCCAGGCTCAGGCTGTGTCAGACAGTGTATTATTGCCCAGATTTGTCGATATAATTTGTGTACAGAAGGGGTGCCGTGTAGGTCTATCCTCATTTCGGGTGTCTGGGAAGCTCCATAGGGCAACATTTTGCTTTTTATCTGGAGGGCAGGCAGAGTGCTGCCTTGTGGGGTCCAGAATTGCCAAAAACGTGAGGTCTTGGGGGCCAGGAGTGTGAGGAGGGACATTGGAGAACAGAAGTTTCACATAGGTTTAAGGGCGAGGGCAAGGCCGGCACACTCTGCAGAGCTGAATCGAGATGTCGTGCATCTGAATTCAGGGCGACGATCAGACGTTGGCTCAGGTTGGAGTTCCTGTCCATGATTTCCCCTTCAGAAAGGGGGTGGGGGCTTCAGAAAGCCATCACGGTTTTCCCACGTTGGGAGTTGTGAGATGCTCCAAAACGCAAGGATTCCTTCTGCAGGACATTTGAGACCTTTTGGATGGATCCAGGACGTTCCATATGGAACGACGCCAGAGCATGGTTCTAAGGGCAGAGCCCTGGGCAAGCCGCCTCGCATCTCAATCGTCTCCTAGCGACAAAACAGGTTCTATCTGCAGGCTCTGGCGGAGCAACCGAGAAGCCAGAGTTGAAATGGACTCTCCTGCGGATGGAACCTAATGTGGGTTTGTGTCCATGGAGACCTTGGAAAGGGGTGGTGGCACCGGGCCCTGAAGGATTCTCCTAACCGGAAGATTTGACACAGTTCCAGCCTGCTATTTTCCCATGTCGAGACAAGATTTGCCTCCGGAAACCCCCGCATGCTGGTATTTGAAAACGTGCCTCTGAGGAGAGATGCCTGGAAAACAAAGCAATGGGTCCGATTACGGCCTAGGGACCTGTGAGGTTCAATCTACTAACCTGGTGACACCCAACTACGGTATGAGTGGAGGTAGATGCTCAGCTGTTGTCAGACGCCCTTGTTTGTCCTGGGGTGGCCTACACAATTGGGATGGCCTCAGGGACTGTGGAGGTTTCTCCTAATTTGGAGGCGTGTGGTCAAGTGAATGGGCAGAATTCCAGTGGAGTGGGCAGGCACAGACCTGATGTGTGGCTCCAGGGGCCCCAGCCTGGAGGGTGTGTGGGCCAGGAGCGTGGGGATAGAAGTCTGAAAACACTAACGCGGCTTACGTTTGGGGACATAAGTATGGCAGGCCCGATCTACAGGCCGTGAGGAGAACTCTTCGGGATATGAAGAAAGAGTGAGTGTGAGGCATTTATTCAGGCTTTTGTCTCTGGATTTTGTGTCAGCAATGGCCGTGGAATGTCGAGGAGGCCTCATGGGCCATGGACAAGTCTTCCTCTCTGTGGATTTGGCACGTACCCAATTGTTTTGGGTCCATCTTGGGGATGGGAGGAGTCCTTTCAGTTTGGTTACCTCAGGTGACCCACCAAAAGAGGGATTTCAAAGCAGAGCCCTGCGGATGGGTGAATGGACAAACCGAACTATGGTTAGTTCCAGCCACTGAGAGGCCTTCCTTGAGGACAAAACTCACGCTGAGGGTCACAATGTGTGTTTATGCCTTCTAAGCGCTCAAGCATGGGTGGGAATCATGGTCCACACTGTTGCTCCCTACACTGAACGTTGGGCTCCATGCCAACCACATGTATTCTTGTCATGGGGAAGTAGTAGTAGTTCTGATTTTTTTTTTTTTTCATCTTTTTCACCGCTGGGGCCGTGATTGGAGATAAGGTCTAGGTTGTGTAGTCTGAAAACCGAGCTTGGGAAGAGACGACTTAAGTCCATGACAGGTCTGACGTGCTCAGTGTGGAGCCAGGTCGCTGAGTGTTGGTCGGGAGGTTTCAGGCCTAGGCTGCGTCAGACCAGGCATTAGTTTTAAGGGTATATTGTATAATTGGGGGAGAGTCGAGTGCCGTGAAGCTTGATCCTCATTTAGCGTTTCTGGGTAGCCCCAAGGGCAACGTTTTTCTTCTGGAGAGCAGGCAGAGTGCTGCTTTGTGGCTCCGGAATTCCCAAACTGGATGCCCTTTGGGCAAGGAGTGTGAGGACGGAAGAATGAGAACACAAGTTAGGCGTAGGTTTCGGGGCGAGGGCACGGCAGGCACTATCTGCACATCTGAATCGGGACTTCGTGCATCTGAAGTCAGGGAGGGTTCAGACCTAGGCTCAGGTTGGAGTTTCTGTCCATTATGGTCCTTTCTTGAAGGGGCAGCATCTCGAGGCCATGGAGGTTTACCCAGGAGGGGAGTTGGGATATGCTCCAAGCCACAAGGATTTTTTCTGATCAACAATTGAGATCTGTTGGATCGCTCCAGGATGTTTCATACGGAACGACAGAAAAGCAGGGATCGAAGGATGGAACCCTGGGCAGACTGCCTCGATTCTAACTGTCTCCTAGTTAATAGACAGTTTTGATATGTTAGCTCTAGGGGAGCAACGGAGGGGGCTGATTTGAAATGGACTCTCCTGCGGATGGGTCCTATTGTGGGTTTGTGTGCATGGAGACCTTGGCACGGGGCGGTGGAACACGGACCCTGAATGCTTCTCCTAAGCAGAGGTTTTGCGTCATCTCCAAAAGACAATTTTCCCATGTGGAGACTAGATTTGATCTGATTGGTGCCTCAGGAAAGCCCCACATGCTGATATTGGAAACCAGGCCTCTGAGGAGAGATAGCAGGAAACCAAAACAATGGACCCCATTAGGGCCTAGGGCCCTGTCCCGTTCAATCTCCTTCTCTGGGGACATCCATCTTCAGTAGGAGTGGAGATGGATGCTCAGCTGGTTCCAGGCAGCCCTTGTTTGTCCTGGGCGTTCTATACTATGGGGATGGCCTTGGGGACTTTGGAGGTTTCTCCTAGGTTGTATGATTGTGGTCAATGGAAGGGGCAGAATTCCCGTGGATTTGAGAGGCACAGACCTGATGTGTGGCTCCAGGGTCCCCAGGCCGGTGGGCGTGGAAGCCAGGAATGTGGGGATAGAAGTCTGAAAACACACACTCGGCTTGTTTTGGGGACGTAGGTATGGCAGTCCCAATCTACAGACCGTGAGGGGAACTCTTTGGGATAGGAAGAAAGAGCGAGTGTGAGGCGCTTATTCAGGCTTTTGTCTCTGGATTTTGTGTCAACGATGGGCGTGGAATGTCGGGGAGGCCTCATGGGCCATGGATGAGTCTTCCTCTCTGTGGATTTGGCCCGATCCCAATTTGGGGGGGACCTTTAAGTCAATCTGTGGAATGGGAGGAGTCCTTTCAGTTTGGTTACCTCATTCTAAAGCAGAGCACTGGTGGGGGCGAAATGGACAACACGAACTATGGTTAAAAAATTGGGGCTTAGGGGCATGGCAAGCCCAATATGCCATCTCTTGGCCCAGCCACTGAGAGACCTTCCTTGGGGACTGGGCTCACGCTGAGGGTCACAATGCGTATTTGTGACCAACGCGGCCCTCAAGCATGGCGGGGTCAAAGGGCCACACTGCTATCAACTACACTGAACATTGGGCAACACGCCAACCACAAGATTTTCTGGCCATGGGGAAGGATTTCTAATTTCTGCCTCATGTTCAACCCTGGGCAGTGATTGGAGAAAACGTCTAGGTTCTGAAGCCTGAAAACCGAAGTTGGGAAGAGATGACGACCTAAGGCTTTGGCAGGTCCGATGTGTTCAGTGTGAGTCCAGCTGGCTGGCTGTGGGTCGGGAGGTCCAGGCTCAGGCTGTGACAGAAAGGGCATGAACGCCCAGGGCATCCTGTAGAATTGGGGTACAGTCACGTGGCGAAAAGGTTGATCCTCCTTTGGGGCTTCTGGTTAGCCCCAGAGGGTAATGTTTTTTCTTCTGGACGGCAGGCAGAGGGCTGCATTGTAGTTCTGGAATTGCCAAACTGGAGGGCTTGTGGGCCAGGAGTTGAGGACAGAAGTCTGAGAACACAAGCAAACTTAGGTTTCTGGGCGAGGGCCATGGCAGGTACGCTCTGCAGAGCTGAAACGAGATCTCGTGCATCTGAAATCAGGTGTGGATCTGACGAACGCTCAGTTGGAGTTTCTGTCCCTTATGGCCCTCTTCATGAAGAGGTGGTGTATCACCAGGCCATGGAATTTTTCCCCACGATGGGAGTTGTGAGATGCTCCAAACCTTAAAGATTCTTCTGCAGGGCGATTGAGACCTGTTGGTTGGCTCCAGGACTTCCCATAAGGATCGATTACGAGTAGGGTTCTAAGGATGGATGGCTGGGAAGCCCGACTCTCATTCCTCTTGTGTCCTAGTGACAAGACAGGTTAGATCTGCTGGATCTGGGGGAGAAAAAACTGAGAGGGTTGAGTTGGTTTGAAATGGACTCTCTTGTGGATGGGTCCTAATGTGGGGTTTGTGTCCATGGAGAACTTGGAATGAGGCAGTGGCACAGGGTCCCTGAAGGGTTCTCCTAACCAGAGGCTTTGACACAGCTCCAACGTGCAAGATTCCCACGTGGAGACGAGATTTGTTCTGATGGGTGGCTCAAGAAACAGCCATATGCTGCTATTGGAATCCAGGCCTATGAGGAGAGATGCCTGGACAACAAAGCAATGGATCCGATTAGGATCTAGGGGCCTGCTCATTCCAATTTACCTCTGGGGACATCTGTCCACGGGTCTAAGTGCAGGTAGATGCTCATCTGGTGTCTGACCGCCCTTGTTTTTCCTGGGCAGTCAACACTATTGGGATGGCCCCGGGCACATTGGAGGGTTATCATCCTATTTCTAGGTTTGTGGCCAATGGAATGGGCAGAATTCCCAGGTATAGTCCTCAGGTTTGGCTCCAAGAACCTGTGCCTGTAGGTTTTGTGGGCCAGGGCTGTGGGGACACTTTTCTGAAAACACAAACCCGGCTTACGTTTCAGGTCGTAGGTATTGCAGGAACTGATCTACAGACCGTGAGGAGAACTCTTCAGGATAGGAACAAGGGGGCGAGTGTGAGACGCTTGCTCAAGATTTTGTCTCTGGATATTGTGTCACTGATGGCCGTGGAATGTCCGGGTCGGTCTCATGGGCCATGGACGAGTCTTCCTCTCTGGGCATTTGGCCCGTCCCAAGAGTTTGGGGTTATTCTTTGAGATGGGAGGAGTCCGTTTGTTTTTGTTTTTTACCTCAGTTGTCCCACCAAAAGAGAGTTCCCAGGGCAGAGCACTGGGGAGGGGCGACTGGACAACCAGAAAGCTGGTTAAAAATTGGGGCCTAGGGGCATGGCAAGCCCATTATGACGTCTAATGGTCCAGCCACTGAGAGGACTTACTAGAGGACAGGACTCATGCTGAGGGTCACAATGCGTGTTTTGTGCCCTCTTCGTACTCAAGCATGGGCCGGGCCTCATGGTGAACGCTGGTTTCTCCTACACTGAACGTGGGACAACATGCCAACCACAAGGTTTCTTGCCATAGGGAAGGAGGAGTTCTGATTTCTGCATCACATTCACCCCTTGGGCGGGGTGTGGAGTTAAGGTCTATGTCCTGAAGCCTGAGAAGCTAGGTTGGGAATAGATGACGAGCTAAGGCCATGGCGGGTCTGTTGTGCTCAGTGTGCGGTCAGCTGTCTGGGTGTTGGTCAGGAAGTCCAGGCTCAGGCTGTGTCAGACAGTGTATTATTGCCCAGATTTGTCGATATAATTTGTGTACAGAAGGGTTGCCGTGTAGGTCTATCCTCATTTCGGGTGTCTGGGAAGCTCCATAGGGCAACATTTTTGCTTTTTATCTGGAGGGCAGGCAGAGTGCTGCCTTGTGGGTCCAGAATTGCCAAACGTGAGGTCTTGGGGGCCAGGAGTGTGAGGAGGGACATTGGAGAACAGAAGTTTCACATAGGTTTAAGGGCGAGGGCAAGCCGGCACACTCTGCAGAGCTGAATCGAGATGTCGTGCATCTGAATTCAGGGCGAGGATCAGACGTTGGCTCAGGTTGGAGTTCCTGTCCATGATTTCCCCTTCAGAAAGGGGGTGGGGCTTCAGAAAGCCCATCACGGTTTTTCCCACGTTGGGAGTTGTGAGATGCTCCAAAACGCAAAGGATTCCTTCTGCAGGACATTTGAGACCTTTTGGATGGGTCCAGGACGTTCCATATGGAACGACGCCAGAGCAGGGGTTCTAAGGGCAGAGCCCTGGGGCAAGCCGCCTCGCATCTCAATCGTCTCCTAGCGACAAAACAGGTTCTATCTGCAGGGCTCTGGCGGAGCAACCGAGAAGCCAGAGTTGAAATGGACTCTCCTGCGGATGGAACCTAATGTGGGTTTGTGTCCATGGAGACCTTGGAAAGGGGTGGTGGCGACCGGGCCCTGAAGGATTCTCCTAACCGGAAAGATTTGACACAGTTTCCAGCCTGCTATTTTCCCATGTCGAGACAAGATTTGGCCTCCGGAAACCCCCGCATGCTGGTATTTGAAAACGTGCCTCTGAGGGAGAGATGCCTGGAAAAACAAAGCAATGGGTCCGATTACGGCCTAGGGACCTGTGAGGTTCAATCTACTAACCTGGTGACACCAACTACGGTATGAGTGGAGGTAGATGCTCAGCTGTTGTCAGACGCCCTTGTTTGTCCTGGGCGGCCTACACAATTGGGATGGCCTCAGGGACTGTGGAGGTTTCTCCTAATTTGGAGGGAGTGTGGTCAAGTGAATGGGCAGAATTCCAGTGGGAGTGGGCAGGCACAGACCTGATGTGTGGCTCCAGGGGCCCCCCAGCCTGGAGGGTGTGTGGGCCAGGAGCGTGGGGATATGAAGTCTGAAAACACTAACGCGGCTTACGTTTGGGGACATAAAGTATGGCAGGCCCCGATCTACAGGCCGTGAGGAGAACTCTTCGGGATATGAAGAAAGAAAGAGTGAGTGTGAGGCATTTATTCAGGCTTTTGTCTCTGGATTTTGTGTCAGCAATGGCCGTGGAATGTCGAGGACCTCCCCCCGCCTCTCTTATGGGCCATGGACAAGTCTTCCTCTCTGTGGATTTGGCACGTACCCAATTGTTTTGGGGATGGCATCTTGGGGATGGGAGGAGTCCTTTCAGTTTGGTTACCTCAGGTGACCCACCAAAAAAGAGGGATTTCAAAGCAGAGCCCTGCGGAGGGTGTGAATGGACAAACCGAACTATGGTTAGTTCCAGCCACTGAGAGGCCTTCCTTGAGGACAAAACTCACGCTGCCGGGTCACAATGTGTGTTTATGCCTTCTAAGCGCTCAAGCCCATGGGCGGGAATCATGGTCACACACTGTTGCTCCTACAACTGAACGTTGGGCTCCATGCCAACCACATGTATTCTTGCCATGGGGAAGTAGTAGTTCTGATTTTTTTTTTTTTCATCTCTTTCACCGCTGGGCCGTGATTGGACGTTAAGGTCTAGGTTGTTTGTGTAGTCTGAAAACCGAGCTTGGGAAGAGATGACGACTTAAGTCCATGACAGGTCTGACGTGCCTCAGTGTGGAGCCAGGTCGTGAGTGTTGGTCGGGAGGTTCAGGCCTAGGCTGCGTCAGACCACAGGCATTAGTTTTCAGGGTATATTGTATAATTGGGGGAGAGTAGCAGTGCCGTGCAGCTTGATCCTCATTTAGCGTTTCTGGGTAGCCCAAGGGCAACGTTTTTGTCTTTGGAGGGCAGGCAGAGTGCTGCTTTGTGGCTCCGGAATTCCCAAACTGGATGCCCTTTGGGCAAGGAGTGTGAGGACGGAAGAATGAGAACACAAGTTAGGCGTTAGGTTTCGGGGCGAGGGGCACGGGGCCACGGCAGGCAATCTCTGCCACATCTGAATCGGGACTTCGTGCATCTGAAGTCAGGGAGGGTTCAGGACCTAGGCTCAGGTTGGAGTTTTGTCCATTATGGTCCTTTTGAAAACAAAACAAATCTTGAAGGGGGCAGCATCTCGAGAGGCCATGGAGGTTTACCCAGGCAGGGGGTTGGGATATGCTCCAAGCCACAAGGATTTTTTCTGATCAACAATTGAGATCTGTTGGATCGCTCCAGGAGTTTCTACGGAACGACAGCAAAGGCAGGGATCGAAGGATGGAACCCTGGGCAGACTGCCTCGATTCTAACTGTCTTCCTAGTTAATAGACAGTTTTGATATGCTAGCTCTAGGGGAGCAACACGGAGAGGGGCGGATGAGTTGTAATGTGACTCTCTCCTGCGGATGGGTCCTATTGTGGGTTTGGTGCATTTGAAGACCTTGGCACGGGGCGGTGGATGCACACGGACCCTGAATGCTTCTCCCTAAGCAGAGGTTTTTGCTCAATCATCTCCAAAAGACAAGTTTCCCATGTGGAGACTAGATTTGATCTGATTGGTGGGGAGGAAAAGTCAGGAAAGCCCCACATGCTGATATTGGAAACCAGGCCTCTGATGAGAGATAGCAGGAAACCAAAACAATGGACCCCATTAGGCCCTAGGGCCCTGTCCCGTTTTCAATCTCCTTCTCTGGGGGACATCCATTCTACAGTATGATGGGAGATGGAATGCTCACGCTGGTTCCAGGCAGCCCTTGTTTGTCCTGGGCGTTTCTATACTATGGGGATGGCCTTGGGGACTTTGGAGGTTTTCTCCCTGAGTTGTATGTATGATTGTGGTCAATGGAAGGGGCAGAATTCCTGTGGAGTTGAGAGGCACAGACCTGATGTGTGTGGACTCCAGGGTCCCCAGGCTGGAGGGTGTGGAAGCCAGGAATGTGGGGGATAGAAGTCTGAAAACACACACTCGGCTTGTTTTGGGGACGTAGGTATGGCAGTTCCGATCTACAGACCGTGAGGGGAACTCTTGGGATAGGAAGACAGAGCGAGTGTGAGGCGCTTATTCAGGATTTTGTCTCTGGTTTTGGTGTCAACTGATGGGCGTGGAATGTCGGGGAGAGCCTCATGGGCCATGGATGAGTCTTCCTCTCTGTGGATTTGGCCCGATTCCAATTTGGGGTTCAATCTGTGGGATGGAGGAGGAGTCTTTCAGTTGGGGGTACCTCATTCTAAAGCAGAGCCACTGGGGAGGGGCGAAAATGGACAAACACGAAAAACTATGGTTAAAAGGGGGGCCTAGGGGCATGGCAAGCCCAATATGCCGTCTCTGATCAGTCACATGCACTGGAGAGACACACCAATCAGTCAGGGTCAGATCAGGGTTAAGATGGTTTACTGTTAGGGTTAGCCCTGATTCCTGGAGTCATGGACCCATCCGTTCAGGGTCTCAGGATAAACCACAGAAGGGTGCCCTACACCCGATCCCTCTTAACCAGCCTTAAACTGGGGTGTGGTGTGAAACATGACTTGACCACCAGATATCTAAGCCCTCATCAGCCTGATCCTGCTTGGGGCATCTCCACCCTCGATGGCATAGCCAGGACCTCTTTACACACAGACACACAGACACACAGAGGCACCCCCCCCACACAAACACACACACACACAACAACAGCAGGGAGGAGACCCTAAGGCCTATACGAGTGGATCAGAAGGTGTGGGACTCTCTGATCTGAGCCCCCTGGTGTCACCTTTTGATTTTTTAAGCCAAAGGGCCTGAGGCATTGGGGGAAACCTGATATGACCTGCCAGGGAGGGGACTTGTCAGACGGGCCAGGTCTCTTCTCCCTGCATTCTCTCGGCTTCAGTACAGCAGAAGAACATGTCGCTTCCTTTAGGATGTGCCTAGATAGAGCTGGGGAGGGCGTTTTCTCTGTAATGGATGCCTGGATACGTGGGTTCCAATTCCGTTGGGCCCTTCGTCAAGGAGTGAGGTCACCACTGCCTGGGGGTTCCTTACCGAACTTCCTGCTCCACCAGAGCTCCCTGAGCCGCCGGTCCCCACGCTGCTCAAGGCTCACACTCCACTCAATGCAGTGTGCCCATCCTGTGACCCCCCATACAGCCTCCCCACAGCCCCTGGGAGGCCTGTGTGTAGCTGTTTTTTCCCCGCTGGAGGGAACAGAGCTGGGTTTTAGACCAGGTTAGTGTTAGGGTTAGGGTTAAGAAAGACTTAGGGTCAGGGTTAGGGTTAGACGTCTTTGGGGTCAGGGTTAGCATAAGGCTTAGGGTAGGGGTCAGGGTTAGGGTTAGGTGTTCATGTTTAGGTTTAGGGTCTGGCTCACAGTAGGTTCAGGATTAGCGTTACGGTCAGAGTCAGGCTCAGGGTCAGTGTTAGGCTCACGGTTACGTTTAGGGTAAGATTCAGGGTCATGGTCAGTTTTCGGGTCAGGTTCAAGTTTTTGGTTTGGGGGCAAGGTCATGTCAGGTCAGGGTTAGTTAGGTTTGGGACAGGGTTTAGTGTCAGGGTTAGGGTCAGGGTCAGGGTTAGGTTCATGGTTATGGTAAGGTCAGCTTTATGTTTAGGTTCTGTTTTATGAGTAGATTCAGGATCAGGTTTTGCTTTAGGGTTACTAATCTGTTCAGGCTCACGGATTGGGTCAGAGTTAGGTTTACAGTCAGGGTTAGGGTCAGTGTTAAGGTCAAGGCCAGGGTCAGTTTTAAGGTTAAGTTCTGACATAGGCAATGTTCAGAGTTAGGGTTATGATCAGGTTCAGGGAGAGGGTCAGGATAATTATTAAAGTGGGGTTAGAGTAAGGCTTAGGGGTAGGTTGAGAGTTAGGTTAGACTGGGTTAGGATCAGTGTCAGGGATAATGTTAGGGGTTTTTTTAGGGTTAGGTTCAGCGTTAGGTTTCGGATCAGGGCCCGTGTTAGTGTCAGGGTCACGGTTACGTTTAAGGTTAGAGATAAGTTCAGTCTCACATTCAGTGTCAGGTTTAGTGTTAGGGTGATGGTCAGGGTCACTGTTAGGGTCAGTCTTAGGTTTCCGGTCTTTGCCTGGGTCGGGGACAGGGTGAAGTCTAGGACCAGTGTCAAGTTTATGGTAGGATCAGGTATTGGTTTAAAGTCCACATTCGGGTCAGGGACAGGGTTATATTGTGGTCATTGTGAGGGTCATGGTGAGGTTTAGGGTCAGGGTGAGGGTGATTTAGGATCAGGGTCTGGTATAGGCAATGTTCCGGGTTAGGGTTATGATCATTATCAGGTATAAGGTCATGGTTATTGTTTAAGTTTAGGGTTAGTGTTAGGGTTAGCGTTAGGTTGACTGTTAGGGTAAGAATTTGTTAGGGTCAGTGTCCGTGGTAGGTTTAGGGGTTAGTGTTAGGGTTAGGATCAGCGATAGGATTCGAGGAGGGCCAGTGTCAGCGTCAGGGTCAGAGTTACATTTATGGTTCGAGTTAAGGTCAGGCTCACAGTCAGGGTCAGGTTTAGTTTTCAGGTCAGGGTCGGGGTCAATGTTAGGGTCAAGGTTAGGTTTATGGTCATGGTCTGGGTCACGCTCAGGGTGAAGTTTAGCACCAGTGTCAGGTTGAGGGTCAGGTTCAGGTTGGTTTAAAATCCACATTCGGGTCAGGGACAGGTTTATGTAGTGGTTAGTGTAGTGTCATGGTTTGCATTAGGGTCAGGGTCACGGTCAGATGAAGTTCAGGGCCAGGGTCAGGTTGAGGGTCAGGCTTTGGTATAGGGTCAATATCGGTTCAGTGTCACACTTAGGTTTTGGCGGTAGGGTTTGGGATGGGGTTTGGGTTAGATTTATAAGTAGGGTTATGGTTAGGGTGGGTTAGACAGCATAAGGTCAGGGTTAGGGTTTGGTTTAGGGTAGGGGTTAGTGTTAGGGTCAGGTTCAGTGTTAGGTTTAGGTTCAGGGTCCGTAGAGGTTCATGATTAGAGTTACCTTTAGTTTTAGGGATAGCGTCAGGCTCACAGTCACGTTCAGTCTCAGGGTTAGCGTCCGGGTTAGGTCAGCGTCAGGATTAGGATTAGGGTCAGGGTAAGGGTCCTAGTTAGGTTTCAGTCATGTTTACGGTAATGTCAGAGTTAGCTTTGGGTTTCAGGGTCCACATCAGGGTCAGTGTCAGGCTTAGGTTTAGGTTTAGGGTTCAGGTCAGGATCACAGTGAGGGGGTCAGGGTCAGGGTCAGGGCTTGGGTTAGGGTTTGGGGCAGTCTCACAGTCATTCAGGGTCAGGGTCAGGGTTAGTGGTTACTGTTAGGGTTAGCCCTGATCCTGGGTCATGGTCCCATCCGTTCAGGGTCTTAGGATAAACCCTGGGCAGAAGGGTGTAGACCCTACACCCGATCCCTCTTAACCAGCCTTAAACTGGGGTGTGAACATGCCTTGCCCACCAGATATCTAAGCCCTCATCAGCCTGATCCTGCTTGGGGCATCTCCACCCTCGATGGCATAGTCAGGACCTCTTGACACACAGACACACAGACACACAGAGGCACCCCCCCCACACACACACCCACACATAGCGGGGAGGAGACCTAAGCCTATACGAGTGGATCAGAAGGTGTGGGACTCTCTGATCTGAGCCCCCTGGTGTCCCCTTTTGAGTTTATTAGCCAAAGGGCCTGAAGCGTTGGGGAAACCTGATATGACCTGCCAGGTAGGCCACTTGTCTGGCGGGCGAGCTGTCTTCTCCCTGCATCCTCTCAGCTTCAGTACAGCAGAAGAACATGTCGCTTCCTTTAGGATGTGCCTAGATATGAGCTGGGCATTGGGGGTTTCTCTGTAATGGGGTGCCTGGATACGTGGGTTTCAATTCCCTTGGGCTCTGTCGTCAGGGAAGTGAAGTCACCACTGCCTGGGGGCTCCTTACCGAACTTCCTGCTCCACCAGAGCTCCCTGAGCCCCTGGTCCCCAAGCTGCTCAAGGCTCACACTCCATTCAACGCAGTGCCCATGCAGTGAACCCCATACAGCCTCCTCCCACCCCCTGGGAGGACTAGTTGCAGCTGTTGTCCCCGCTGGAAGGAACAGAGCTGGGTTTAGACTAGGTTAGTGTTAGGGTTAGGGTTAAGAAAGACTTAGGGTCAGGGTTAGGGTTAGACGTCGTTGAGGTCAGGCTTACCGTAAAGCTTAGGGTAGGGGTCAGGGTTAGGGTTAAGTTCATGGTTAGGTTTAGGGTCAGTAGGGTCACGGTTAGCGTTACGGTCACAGTCAGGGACAGGGTCAGTGTTAGGATGACGGTTAGTTTTAGGGTCAGGTTCAGTGTCATGGTCAGATTTAGAGTCAGGTTCAAGTTTTGGTGTGGGGGCAAGGTTCATGTCAGGGTCAGGTTTAGATTTGGGACAGGTTTATTGTCAGGGTTAGGGTCAGGGTCAGTGTTAGGTTCATGGTTATGGTAAGGCCACCTTTATGTTTAGGTTCTGTTTTATGAGTAGGTTCAGGATCAGGGTGAGATTTAGGGTGACGATTCTGTTCAGGCTCACGGATTGGGTCAGAGTTAGGTTTACAGTCAGGGTTAGGGTCAGAGTTAAGGTCAAGGCCAGGGTCAGTTTTAAGGTTAAGTTCTGACATAGGCAATGTTTAGAGTTAGGGTTATGATCAGGTTCAGGGAGAGGGTTAGGATAATTGTTAAAGTGGGTTTAGGGTTAGGGTTAGAGCTAGGTTGAGGGTTAGGGTTAGACCTGGTTTGGTTCAGTGTCAGGGATAATGTTAGGGGTTAGTTTTAGGGTTAGGTTCAGCGTTAGGTTTCGGTTCAGGGCCCGTGTTAGTGTCAGGGTGCGGGTTACGTTTAGGGTTAGAGTTAGGGTCAGGCTCCCATTCAATGTCAGGGTTAGTGTTAGGGTCAGTGTCAGCATCACTGTTAGAGTCAGGGTTAGGTTTATAGTCTTTGCCTGGGTCAGGGTCATGGTGAAGTCTAGGGCCAGTGTCAGGTTTACGGTCAGGTTCAGGTATTGGTTTAAAGTCCACATTCGGGTCAGGGACATGATTATTTAGTGGTCATTGTTAGGGTCATGATTCTGTTTAGAGTCTGGGCCAGGGTCAGATTTAGGGTCAGGGTCTGCTATATGCAAAGTTCCGGGTAAGGGTAATGATCATAATCAGGCATAGGGTCCGGGTTATTGTTTATGTTTAGGGTTAGGTTTAGGGTTAGAGTTAGGTTGAGAGTTAGGGTTAGCCCTCGTTAGGGTCAGGGTCCGTGGTAGGGTTAGGGTTTAGTGTTAGGGTTAGTTTCAGCGATAAGATTCGCAGAGGGCACGTGTTAGTGTCAGGGTCAGGGTTACGTTTAGTGGTAGAGATAGTGTCAGGCTCACATTCAGTGTCAGGGTTAGTGTTAGGGTCAGGGTTAGGGTCAGTGTTAGGGTCAGGGTTAGGTTTATGGTCATGGCCTGCGTCAGGGTCAGGGTTTAGTTTAGGGCAGTGTCAGGTTTAGGGTCAGGATCAGGTATTGGTTCTAAGTCCACATTTGGGTTGGGACAAGGTTATGCAGTAGTCAGTGTTACTGTCATGGTTAGGTTTAGGGTCAGGGCCATGGTCAGATTTAGGATCAGGGTCCCTAATAGCAATTTTCAGGGTTAGGTTTAGGGTCAGTGTCTGGTATACGCAAAGTTCAGGGTTAGGGTTATGATCATAGTCAGCTATAGGGTCAGGGTTATTGTTAAAGTTCAGCGTTAGTGTTAGGGTTAGCGTTAGGTTGATGGTTAGGGTTAGAACTTGTTAGGGTCAGGGTCCGTGGTAGGTTAGGGGTTAGTGTTAGGGTTAGTTTCAGCAATAGGATTCGGGGTAGGGCCCGCGTTAGTGTCAGGGTCAGGGTTACATTTAGGGTTAGAGTATGGTAGGCTAACAGCCAGGCTCAGGTTTAGTGTTCAGGTCAGGGTCGGGATCACTATTAGGCTCAGGGTTAGGTTTATGATCATGGCCTGGGTCAGGGTCAGGGTGAAGTTTAGAGCCAGTGTCAGGTTTAGGGTCAGGATCAGGTATTGGTTCAAAGACCACATTTGGGTTAGGGACAAGGTTATGTAGTGGTCAGTGTTAGTGTCATGGTTAGGTTTAGGGTCAGGGCCAGGGTCAGGTTTAGGGTCAGGGTCTGGTAGAGGCAAAGTTCAGGGTTAGGGTTATGATCATAGTCAGGTATAGGGTAAGGGTTATTGTTAAAGTTTAGGATTAGTGTTAGGGTTAGAGTTAGGTTGAGGGTTAGGGTTAGACATGTTTAGGGTCAGGGTTCGAGGAAGGGTTAGAGTATAGTGTTAGGGTTAGGTTCAGCGATAGGATCAGCGGAGGACCCGTGGTAGTGTCAGGGTTAAGGTTACGTTTAGGGGTAGAGTTAGGGTCAGGCTCACATTTAGTCTCAGGGTTAGTGTTAGGTATGGGTCAGGGTCACTGTTAGGGGCAGGGTTAGGTTGATGGTCATGGCCTGGGTCAGGGTCAGGGTGAAGTTTGGGCCAGTGTCAGGTTTAGCGTCAGGATCAGGTATTGGTTAAAGTCCACATTCGGGTCAGGGACAGGGTTATGTAGTGGTCAGTGTTAAGGTCATGGTTAGGATTAGGGTCAGGGTCAGGGTCAGGTGAAGGTCAGGGCCATGCTCAGGTTTAGGTTCAGCCTTTGCTTTATGTTCGGTTCAGGTTCACAGTTAGGTTTAGGGGAAAAGTTTGGGATGGGGTTGGGGTTAGAGTTAGAAGTAGTGTTATCGTGAGGGTTAGGGTTAGACAGGGTAAGGTCAGGGTGAGGGTTTGGTTTAGGGTAGGGTTTAGTGTTAGGGTCAGGGTCAGTGTTCGGTTTGGGTACAGGGTCCATATTATGGTCAGTGTTAGGGTTACCTTTAGGTTTAGGTTTAGGTTTAGGGTCAGGCACACAGTCAGGGTCAGGGTTAGGGTTAGGGTCAGGGTTAGGTCAGTGTCAGGATTAGGATTAGGGTCAGGTCAGGGTCCTGTTTAGGGATGAGTCATAGTTAGGTTATCTCAGACTTAGGTTTAGGTTCAGGGTCCGGATCAGGGTCAGCATCAGGCTTAGGTTTAGGTTTAGGGTTCAGGTCAGGATCACGGTCAGGGTTAGGGTCAGGGTCAGGGTCAGGGCTCGGGTTAGGGTTTGGGGCAGGCTCACAGTTCAGGGTGAGGGTCAGTGGTTACTGTTAGGGTTCTCCCCGCTCCTGGTTCATTGTCCCCTCCCTTTAGTTTCTCAGGAAAAACCCTGGGCAGAAGGCTGTAGACCCCACACCCGATCCCACTTAGCCAGCATTTCACTGGGATGTAAACATGACCTGCCAACCAGGCATCTAACCCCTCATCAGCCTGCTCCTGCCGGGACATCTTCACCCACGATGGCATGGCCAGGTCCTCTTTACACACAGAGCCACAGACACCCAGAGGCACACACACACACACACACACACACACACACATGGGGAGGAGACTTAGAGCTATACCGCTCAATTAAAAGGTGTGGGACTCTCTGACTCTGAGCCCCCTGGTGTCACCTTTTGATTTTATTTGCCAAAGGGCCTGAGGCGTTGGGGAAGCCTGATATGACCTGCCAGTGAGGGAACGTGTATGGTGGGTGAGCTCTCTTCTCCCTGCATCCTCAGGGCTTCAGTACAGCAGAAGAACATGTCGCTTCCTTTAGGATGTGCCTAGAAATGAGCTGGGCAGGGGGGTTTTCTCTGTAATGGGGTGCCTGGATACGTGGATTCTAATTCCGTTGGGCTCTGTCGTCAGGGAAGTGAGGTCACCATTGAATGGGGGCTACTTACCAAACTTTCTGCTCCCACCAGAGCACCCTGAGTGTGCCCTTCCCCTAGCTGCTCAAGGCTCACCCACCACTCCATGCCCTGTTCATCCAGTGACCCCCACACAGCCAATCCCAGCCCCTGGGAGTCCTGGATGCAACTATTGTCCCCGCTTTTGGGAACAGAGATGGGTTCAGACCGAGTTAAGGTTAGGGTTAGGGTTAGGGTTAGGGTTAGTGTTAGCGAGAGACTTAGGGTTAGGTTTAGGGTGAGACATCGTTGGGGTAAGGGTTAGTGTTAGGGTTAGGGTAGGGGTCAGGGTTAGGGTTAGGTTCATGGTTAGGTTTAGGGTCAGGCTCACAATAGGGTCAGGGTTACCATTACTGTCAGAGTCAGGGTCAGGTTCAGTGTTAGGGTGACGGTTAGGTTAAGGGTCAGGTTCAGGGTCATGGTCAGATTTAGGGTCAGGTTCAAGTTTTGTTTTGGGGGCAAGGTTCATGTCAGGGTCAGGGTTAGGTTTGGGAATAGTTTAGTGTCAGGGTTAGGGTCAGGGTCAGGATTAGGTTTATGGTTATGGTAAGCTCAGCTTTATGTTTAGGTTCTGTTTTATGAGTAGGTTCAGGATCAGGGTTAGCTTTAGGGTTACTAATCTGTTCAGGCTCACGGATTGGGTCAGAGTTAGGTTTACAGTCAGGGTTAGGGTCAGTATTAAGGTCAAGGCCAGGGTCAGGTTTAAGGTAAAGGTCTGACATAGGCAAAGTTCAGAGTTAGGGTTATGATCAGGGTCAGGGAGAGGGTCAGGATTATTGTTAAAGTGGGGTTATAGAAAGGCTTAGAGGTAGTTTGAGGGTTAGGGTTAGACCGGTTTAGGGTCAGAGTCAGGGATAATCTTAGGGGTTAGTTTTAGGGTTAAGTTCAGTGTTAGGTTTCAGGTCAGGGCCCGTGTTAGTGTCAGATTCAGGGTTATGTTAAGGGTTAGAGTTAGGTTCAGGCTCACATTCAGGGTCATGATTGTTAGGGTCAGGGTCAGGGTCACTGTTATCATCAGGGTTAGGTTTATGGTTTGCCTTTCTCAGGGTCAGGGTGAAGTCTAGGGCCAGTGTCAGGTTTACGGTCAGGATCAGGTATTGGTTTAAAGTCCACATTCGGGTCAGGGACAGGGTTATGTAGTGGTCATTGTTAGGGTCATGGTTAGGTTTAGGGTCAGGGCCAGGGTCAGGATTAGGATCAGGGTCTCTAATAGCAAAGTTCAGGGTTAGGTTTAGGGTCAGTGTCTGGTATAGGCAAAGTTCAGGGTTCGGGTTATGATCATAGTCAGCTAGGGTCAGGGTTATTGTTAAAGTTCAGCATTAGTGTTAGGGTTAGCGTTAGGTTGATGGTTAGGGTTTGAACTTGTTAGGGTCAGGGTCCGTGGTAGGTTAGGGGTTAGTGTTAGGGTTAGTTTCAGCAATAGGATTCGGGGTAGGGCCCGCGTTAGTGTCAGGGTCAGGGTTACATTTAGGGTTAGAGTAGGGTAGGCTAACAGCCAGGCTCAGGTTTAGTGTTCAGGTCAGGGTCGGGATCACTATTAGGCTCAGGGTTAGGTTTATGATCATGGCCTGGGTCAGGGTCAGGGTGAAGTTTAGAGCCAGTGTCAGGTTTAGGGTCAGGATCAGGTATTGGTTCAAAGTCCACATTTGGATTAGGGACAAGGTTATGTAGTGGTCAGTGTTAGTGTCATGGTTAGGTTTAGGGTCAGGGCCAGGGTTAGTTTTAGGGTCAGGTATGGTAGAGGCAAAGTTCAGTGTTAGGGTTATGATCATAGTCAGGTATAAGGTAAGGGTTATTGTTAAAGTTTACGTTTAGTGTTAGGGTTAGAGTTAGGTTGAGGGTTAGGGTTAGATTGGTTAGGGACAGGATCTACGGTAGGGTTAGAGTATAGTGTTAGGGTTAGGTTCAGCGATAGGATCGCCGGAGGACCCGTGGTACTGTCAGGGTTAGGGTTACTTTTAGGGGTAGAGTTAGGATCAGGCTCACATTCAGTCTCAGGATTAGTGTTAGGTTTGGATCAGGGTCACTGTTAGGGTCAGGGTTAGGTTGATGGTCATGGCCTGGGTCAGGGTCAGGGTGATGTTTGGGCCAGTGTCAGGTTTAGCGTCAGGATCAGGTATTGGTTAAAGTCCACATTCCGGTCAGGGACAGGGTTATGTAGTGGTCAGTGTTAAGGTCACGGTTAGGATTAGGATCAGGGTCAGGGTCAGGTGAAGGTCAGGGCCAGGGTCAGATTTAGGTTCAGGCTTTGCTTTATGTTCGGTTCAGGTTCACAGTTAGGTTAATGGGAAATTTTGGGATGGGGTTAGTTTTAGAGTTAGAATAGTGTTAACGTGAGGGTTAGGGTTAGACTGCGTAAGGTCAGGGTGAGGGTTTGGTTTATGGTAGGGGTTAGTGTTAGGGTCAGGGTCAGTGTTGGGTTTAGGTTCAGGGTTCGTATATGGGTCAGGGTTAGGGTTACCTTAGGGTTAGTTTTAGGTTCAGGCACACAGTCACGGACTGGGTTCAGTTAGGGTCAGGGTTAGTTCAAGGTCAGTATTAGGTTAGGGTCAGGGTCAGGGTCACGGTTAGGGATGAGTCATAGCTAGGTTATTCCAGAGTTAGTTTTAGGTCCAGGATCCGGACAAGGTCAGTGTCAGGCTCAGGTTCAGATTAAGGGTTCAGGTCGGGATCACGGTCAGTTTTAGCGACAGGGTTAGGGTCAGGGTTCGGGTTAGGGTTTGGGGCAGGCTCAGAGTCAGTGTCAGGGTCACGGTTAGTGGTTAATGTTAGGGTTTGCCCCGCTCCTGGGTCATGGACTCATGACTTGCCCACCAGGCATCTAACCCATCATCAGCCTGATCCTGCTTGTGGCATCTCCATCCACGATGGCATGGCCAGGTCCTCTTTACATACAGACACAGAAACCCAGTGGCAAAACACTCACACACGCACACAGAGAGAGAGACAGGGAGGAGACCTAGGGCTACATCAGTAGAATAGAAGGTGTGGGACTCTCTGACTCTGAGCCCCCTGGTGTCACGTTTTGATTTTATTAGCCAAAGGGCCTGAGGCGTTGGGGAAACCTGATATGACCTGACAGGGAGGGGATGTGTCTGGTGGGCGAGCTCTCTTCTCCCTGCATCCTCTCAGCTTCAGTACAGAAGAAGAACGTGTCGCTTCCTTTAGGATGTGCCTAGAAATGAGCTGGGCAGGGGTGTTTTCTCTGTAATGGGGTGCCTGGATACGTGGGTTCCAATTCTGTTGGGCTCTGTCGTCAGGGAAGTGAGGTCACCACTGCCTGGGGGCCCCGTGCCGAACTTCCTGCTCGACCAGAGCTCCCTGTGCTACCGGTCCCCAAGCTGCTCAAGGCTCACACTCCACTCAACGCAGTGCCCATCCAGTGACCCCCATACAGCCTCCCCCTAGCCCCTGGGAAGCCTGGGTGCAGCTGTTGTCCCCGCTGGAGGGAGCAAGGCTGGGCTTAGACTAGGTTAGTGTTAGGGTTAGGGTTAAGAAAGACTTAGGGTCAGGGTTAGGGTTAGACATCGTTGAGGTCAGGGTTAGCGTAATGCTTAGGGTAGGGGTCAGGGTTAGGGTTAGGTTCATGGTTAGGTTTAGAGTCAGGCTCACAGTAGGGTCACGGTTAGTGTTACGGTCACAGTCAGGGACAGGATCAGTGTTAGGATGAAGGTTAGGTTAAGGGTCACGTTCAGGGTCATGGTCAGATTTAGGGTCAGGTTCAAGTTTTGGTGTGGGGGCAAGGTTCATGTCAGGGTCAGGGTTAGGTTTGGGACACGTTTAGTGTCAGGGTTAGGGTCAGGGTCAGGATTAGGTTTACGGTTATGGTAAGGTCAGCTTTATGTTTAGGTTCTGTTTTATGAGTACGTTCAGGATCAGTGTTAGCTTTAGGGTTACGATTCTGTTCAGGATCACGGATTGGGTCAGAGTTAGGTTTACAGTCAGGGTTAGGGTCAGTGTTAAGGTCAAGGCCAGGGTCAGGTTTAAGGTTATGGTCTGACATAGGCAAAGTTCAGAGTTAGGGTTATGATCAGGGTCAGGGAGAGGTTTAGGATTATTGTTAAAGTGGGGTTAGAGTTAGGATTAGAGGTAGTTTGATGGTTAGGGTTAGACCGGGTTAGGGTCAGTGTCAGGGATAATGTTAGGGGTTAGTTTTAGGGTTAGGCTCAGCGTTAGGTTTCGGGTCAGGGCCCGTGTTAGTGTCAGGGTCAGGGTTAGGTTTAGGGTTAGAGTTAGGTTCATGCTCACATTCAGTGTCAGGGTTAGTGTTAGTGTCAGGTTTAGATCAGCATCAGGGTTAGGATTAGGGTCAGGGTCTGGGTCATGGTTAGGTATTAGTCATATTTACGGTAATGTCAGAGTTAGGTTTAGGTTCAGGGTCCACATCAGGGTCCTTGCCAGGCTTAGGTTTTGTTTTGCGTTCAGGTAAGGATCACAGTCAGGGACAGGGTCAGAGTCAGGGTCAGGGCTTGGGTTAGGGTTTGGGGCAGGCTCACAGTCAGTGTCTGGGTCAGGGTTAGTGGATACTGTTAGGGTTAGCCCTGCTCCTGAGTCATGGACCCATCCATTCAGGGTCTCAGGATAAACCCTGGGCAGAAGGGTGTAGACCCTAAAACTGATCCCACTTAAGCAGCCTTAAACTGGGGTGTGAACATGACTTACCCACCAGACATCTAACCCCATATCAGCCTCATCCTGCTTGGGGCATCTCCATCCACGATGGCATGGCCAGGTCCTCTTTACACACAGACACATAAACCCAGTGGCACACACACACACACACACACACACAGACAAACACACAGAGACGGGGAGGAGACCTAGGTCTACACCGGTCGAATAGAACGTGTGGGACTCTCTGACTCTGAGCCCCCTCATGTCTCCTTTTGATTTTATTAGCCAAATGCCTGAGGCATTGGGGAAACCTGATATGACCTGCCAGCGAGGGGACTTGTCTGGCCGGCGAGCTCTCTTCTCCCTGAATCCTCTCGGCTTCAGTACAGCAGAAGAACATGTCGCTCCCTTTAGGATGTGCCTAGAAATGAGCTGGGCAGGGGGCTTTCTCTGTAATGGGGTGCCTGGATACGTGGGTTCCAATTCCTTTGGGCTCTGTCTTCAGGGAAGTGAGGTCACGACTGCCTGGGGGCTCCTTACCGAACTTCCTGCTGCACCAGAGCTCCCTGAGCTGCCGATCCCCATGCTGCTCAAGGATCACACTCCACTCAATGCAGTGCCCATCCAGTGACCCCCATATAGCCTCTTCCTAGCACGTGGGAGGCCTGGGTGCAGGGGATGTCCCTACTGGAGGGAACAGAGCTGGGTTTAGACAAGGTTAGTGTTAGGGTTAGAGTTAAGAAAGACTTAGGGTCAGGCTTAGGGTTAGACATCATTGAGGTCAGGGTTAGCGTAAGGCTTAGGGTAGGGGTCAGGGTTAGGGTTAGGTTCATGGTTCTGAAGCCTGAAAACTTAGGGTAAGGTCTAGGTTCTGAAGCCTGAAAATTGAGGTAGGGAAGAGATGATGACCTAAGGCCATGGCGGGTCTGATGTGTTCAGTGTGCCGTCAGCTGTCTGGGTGTTGGTCACGAGGTCCGGGCTCAGGTTGTCAGACAATGAATTAGTGCCCAGGTTAGACTATATATTTTGGGTGGCTGCTAGTGCCCTGTAGGTTCTTATCTGAAGAACTCTTCAGGATATGAAGAATGAGCGAATCTGAGGCAGGTGCTCAGGCTTTTGTCTCTGGATTTTGTACCAGCGATGGCCGTGGAAAAAGGGCGAGTGTGAGTTTCTTGCTCAAGTTTTTGTCCCCGGATATCGTGTCACTCATTGTCGTGAAATTTCCGGGTGACTTCATGGGAAATGGACGAGTCTTACTCTCTGGGGGTTTGGCCCCCTCCAAAGAGTTTGGGGTCATTCCTGGGGATGGAAGAAGTCCGTTGTTCTGTTGTTGATTTGTTTTATTTTGTTTTTCATCCTCAGGTGTCCCACCGAATGAGGGATTCCAGAGTAGAACCCTGGGGAGGGGCGACTGGACAACCAGAAATCTGGTTAAAAATTAGGGCCTAGGGACATGTCAAGCCCATTATGACATCTAATGGTCCAGCCACTGAGAGGACGTACTAGAGGAGAGGACTCACACTGAGGGTAACAATGCGTGTTTATGCCCTCGTCACACTCAAGAATGGGCGGGGCCTCAGGGTGAATGCTGGTTTCTCCTACACTGAACGTTGGACAACACGCTAACCACAAGGTTTCTTGCCATGGGTAAGGAAGAGTTCCGATTTCTGCATCACAGTCACCTCTGGGCAGTGATTAGAGATAAGGTCTAGGTTCCGAAGCCTGAAAACTGAGGTAGGGAAGAGATGATGACCTAAGGCCATGGCGGGTGTGATGTGCTCAGTGTGCGGTGAGCTGTCTGGGTGTTGGTCACGAGGTCCGGGCTCAGATTGTCAGACAGTGCATTAGTGCCCAGGTTAGACTATATATTTTGCGTGCATTCGAGTGCCGTGTAAGTTGTTATTTGAAGAACTCTTCAGGATATAAAGAATGAGCGAGTATGAGGCGCGTGCTCAAGCTTTTGTCTCTGGATTTTGTATATGCGATGGCCGTGGAATGTTGGGGAGGCCTCGTGGGCCATGGACGAATCTTGCTCTCTGTGGACTTTGCCCGATCCCAATTGTTTCCCGTCAATCTGTGGGATGGGAGGACTCCTTTCAGGTTTGTTACCTCAGGTGTCCCACCAAAAGAGGAATTCCAAAGCAGTGCCCTGGGGAAGAGTGAAGGGACAACCCGAACTATGGTTAAAAATTGGGGCCTAGGGGCATGGCAAGCCCAATATGCTGTCTCTCCATCTAGCCACTGGGAGGCCTTACCTGAGGCCTGGGCTCAGGCTGAGGGTCACAATGTGTGTTTGTGACCAATGTGGCCCGCAAGCATGGTTTCAACTACACTGAACCTTGGACAACATGCCAACCACAAGGTTTCTTGCCATGGGGAAAGAGTTCTGATTACTGCATCATTTTCTTACCCAGGCAGTGATTGGAGCTAAAGTCTAGGTTCTGAAGCCTGTAAACCGAGGTTGAGAAGAGATGACGACCTAAGGCCATGGCGTGTCCAATGTGCTCAGTGTACGGCCAGCAGTCTGGGGGGGCCATTAGGTCCAGGCTCAGGCTGTGTCAGAAAGGGCATTAGTGCCCAGGTCAGCCTATATATTTGGGGTACAGCCGAATGGCGTGCAGGTTGATCCTCATTTGGGGTTTCTGGGTAGCCCCCGAGGGCAATGTTTTTCGTCTGGAGGGCTGGCAGAGAGCTGCATTGTAGTTCTGGATTGCCAAACTGGAGGGCTTGTGGGCCAGTATTCTGAGGATGGAAGTCTGAGAACCCAAGCTAGGCCTAGGTTTTTGGGTGATGATATGGCAGGCACATCTACAGACCTGAATCGAGATCTCATGCATCTGAAGTCAGGGCGAGGATCAGACGATCGCTCAGGTTGGACATTCTGACCCTGATGGCCCCGTCTTGAGGGGGGGTGGATCACGATGTCATGGGGGTTTTCCCACGATGGGAGTTGTGAGAAGCTCCCAACTACAAAGATTCTTCTGCAGGACAATTGAGACCTGTTGGTTGGCTCCAGGCCAATGATTCCGAGCAGGGTTCTAAGGATGAATGGCTGGGTAGCCCACCTCGCATTCCAATTGTCTCCAAGCAACAAGACAAGTTAGATCTGCTGGATCTGGAGGAGCAACCGAGGAGGCTGAGTTGAAATGGACTCTCCCATGGATGTGTCCTAATATGTCTTTGTGTCTATGTAGACCTTGGAAAGAAGCGGTGGCTCTGGGGCCCTGAAGGGTTCTCCTAAACAGAGGCTTTGACACAGCTCCAACGTGCAAGTTTCCCATGTGTAGATGAGATTTGTTCTGATGGGTGAGTCAAGAAACAGCCATATGCTGTTATTGAAATCCAGGCCTCTGAGGAGAAATGCCTGGAAACCAAAGCAATGGATCTGATTAGTGCATAGGGGCCTGTTCATTCCTTTTTACTTCTGGGGACATCAGTCTACGGGTCTGAGTGCAGGTAGGTGCTCAGATGGGCTCAGATTGCCCCTGTTTATCCTGGGAAGCCACAAATATTGTGATGGCCTCAAGGAATTTGGAGGTTTATCCTATTAGTAGGGATTGTGGCCATTGGAATGGGCACATACAATTCCCTGGGAGAGGGCAAGCACAGTCCTCAAGTTTGGCCCCAGGAGCCAGAGCCTGTAGGGTGTGTAGGCCAGAGCTGTTTGGACAGTTTTCTGAAAACACAAACTCGGCTTATGTTTCGGGTCATAGGTATGGCAGGACTGATCTACAGAAAATGAGGAGAACTCCTTAGGATATGAAAAAAAGGCGAGTGTGAGGCTCTTCCTCAAGTTTTTGTCTTTGGATCTCGTGTCACACATGGCCGTGAAATTTCCGGGTGACTTCATTGGAAATGGACGAGTCTTACTCTCTGGGGGTTTGGCCCCGTCAAAGAGTTTTGGGTCATTGTGTGGGATGGAAGAGGTCCGTTTTGTTGTTGTTGTTGATTTGTTTTATTTTGTTTTTCAACCTCAGGTGGCCCACCAAATGAGGGATTCCTGAGTAGAGCCCTGGGGAGGGGCGACTGGACGACCAGAAATCTGGTCAAAAATTGGGGTCTAGGGACATGTCAAGCCCATGATGACATCTAAGGGTCCAGCCACTGAGAGGACGTACTAGAGGACAGGACTCACGCTGAGGGTCACAATGCGTGTTTATGCCCTCGTGGCACCCATGAATGGGCGGGGCCTCAGGGTGAATGCTGGTTTCTACTACACTGAACGTTGGACAACATGACAACCACAAGGTTTCTTGCCATGGGTAAGGAAGAGTTCTGATTTCTGCATCACAGTCACCCCTTGTCAGTGATTGGAGATAAGATCTAGGTTCTGAAGCCTGAAAACTGAGGTAGGGAAGAGATGATGACCTAAGGCCATGGCGGGTCTGACGTGCTCAGTGTGCGGTGAGCTGTCTGCGTGTTGGTCAAGAGGTCCGGGCTCAGGTTGTCAGACAGTGCATTAGTGCCCAGGTTAGACTACATATTTTGGGTGCATTCGAGTGCCGTGTAGCGTCTTATCTGAAGAACTCTTCAGGATTTGAAGAATGAGCGAGTCTGAGGTGCGTGCTCAGGCTTTTGACTCTGGATTTTGTATCAGCGATGGCCGTGGAATGTTGGGGAGGCCTCATGGGCCATGGACGAATCTTGCTCTCTGTGGACTTGGCCAGATCCCAATTCTTTCCCGTCAATCTGTTGGATGGGAGGACTCCTTTCAGGTTTGTTACCTCAGGTGTCCCACCAAAAGAGGTTTATAAAAAGTAAAAAATTTTTTAAAAAGCCAATCAAAAAATATATTACTGTATGTTTATTGCTATCATAAAGGATTCTTTTTCATGTATTCTAAATAAATTCTTTGCATATTTAAAAAAAAAAGATTGGGGGCATCAAGTGACCTTGGAAGCTTTCCATGATATGAGTTGTGAGGTGGTCCATGCACAAGGACTCCAGTAGGACAGTCGAGACCTGTTGAATGGCTCAAGGATGTCCCATAAGGAACGACGCAAGAGCAGGATTCTAAGGGTCCTAAGGATCTCTAAGCAGAGAAGCCTGGAAACCAAAGCAATGGATCCGATAGGTGCCTATGGGCCTGTTTGTTCCTTTTTACTACTGGGGACATCAGTCTACGGGTCTGAGTGCCAGTAGGTGCTCAGATGGGCCCAGATTGCCCCTGTTTGTGCTGGGAAGCACCAAATATAGAGATGGCCTCAGGGACTTTGGAGGTTTATCCTATTAGTAGGGTTGTGGCCATTGGAATGGGCACATACAATTCCCTTGGAGAGGGCAAGCACAGTCTTCATGTTTGGCTCCAGGGGCCTGAGCCTGTAGGGTGTGGAGGCCAGGGCTGTTTGGACAGTTGTCTGAAAACACAAACTCGGCTTATGTTTCGGGTCATAGGTATGGCAGGACTGATCTACAGACCATGAGGAGAACTCTTCGGGATATGAAAAAAGGGCGAGTGTGAGGCTCTTGCTCAAGTTTTTGTCTCTGGATATCGTGTCACTCATAGTCTTGAAATTTCCGGGTGACTTCATGGGAAATGGACGAGTCTTAATCTCTGGGGGTTTGGCTCCGTCCAAAGAGTTTGGGGTCATTCTGTGGGATGGAAGAAGTCCGTTGTTCTGTTGTTGTTGATTTGTTTTGTTTTGTTTTTCACCTCAGGTGTCCCACCAAATGAGGGATTCCAGAGTAGAGCCCTGGGGAGGGGCGACTGGACAACCAGAAATCTGGTTAAAAATAGCGGCCTAGGGACATGTCAAGCCCATTATGACATCAAATGGTCCAGCCACTGAGAGGACGTACTAGAGGACAGGACTCACGCTGAGGGTCACAATGCGTGTTTATGCCCTCGTCGTACTCAAGAATGGGCGGGGCCTCAGGGTGAATGCTGGTTTCTCCTACACTGAACGTTGGACAACATGCCAACCACAAGGTTTCTTGCCATGGGTAAGGAAGCGTTCTGATTTCTGCATCACAGTCACCCCTGGGCAGTGATTGGAGATAAGGTCTAGGTTCTGAAGCATGAAACCTGAGGGAGGGAAGAGATGATGACCTAAGGCCATGGCGGGTCTGAAGTGCTCAGTGTTCGGTCAGCTGTCTGGGTGTTACTCACGAGGTCCGGGCTCAGGTTGTCAGACAGTGCATTAGGACCCAGGTTAGACTATATATTTTGGGTGCATTCGAGTGCCGTGTAGGTTCTTATCTGAAGAACTCTTCAGGATATGAAGAATGAGCGAGTCTGAGGCGCGTGCTCAAGCTTTTGTCTCTGGATATTCTATCAGCGATGGCCGTGGAATGTTGGGGAGTCTTCATGGTCCATGGACGAATCTTGCTCTCTGTGGATTTGGCCCGATCCCAATTGTTTTTCGTCAATCTGTAGGATTGGGGGACTCCTTTCAGGTTTGTTACCTCAGGTGTCCCACCAAAAGAGGAATTCCAAAGCAGAGCCCTGGGGAAGAGTGAAGGGACTACCCGAAATATGGTTAAAAATTGGGGCCTAGGGGCATGGCAAGACCAATATGCTGTCTCTCCATCCAGACTCTGAGAGGCCTTACCTGAGGACTGGGCTCAGGCTGAGGGTGCAATGTGTGTTTGTGACCAATGTGGCCCGCAAGCATGGGCGGGGCCTCATGGGCTACACTGGTTTAAACTACACTGAACCTTGGAAAACATGCCAACCACAAGGTTTCTTGCCATGGGGAAAGAGTTCTGATTTCTGCATCATTTTCAAACCCGGGCCGTGATTGGAGATAAGGTCTAGATTCTGAAGCCTGAAAACCGAGGTTGAGAAGAGATGACGACCTAAGGCCATGACGGGTCCGAAATGCTCAGTGTGCGGCCAGCTGTCTGGGTGGGGCCAGGAGGTCCATGCTCTGGGTGTGTCAGAAAGGGCTTTAGTGCCCAGGACAGCCTATATTTGGGGAAGAGCCGAATGGCGTGCAGATTGATGCTCATTTGGGTTTTCTGGGTAGCCCCAGAGGGCAATGTTTTTCTTCTGAAGGGCAGGCAGAGTGCTGCATTGTAGTTCTGCATTGCCAAACTGGAGGGCTTGTGGGCCAGTAGTCTGAGGATGGAAGTCTGAGAACCCAAGCTAGGCCTAGGTTTCTGGGTGAGGATATGGCAGGCACAATCTACAGACCTGAATCGAGATCTCATGCATCTTAAGTCAGGGCGAGGATCAGACGATCTCTCAGGTTGGACATTCTGACCCTGATGGCCCCTTTTTGAAGGGGAGAGTGGATCACGAGGCCATGGGCGTTTTCCCACGATGGGAGTTGTGAGATACTCCCAACTGCAAAGATTCTTCTGCAACAATTGAGACCTGTGGTTGGCTCCAGGACAACGATTTTGAGCAGAGTTCTAAGGATGGATGGCTGAGTAGACCACCTCCCATTCCAATTTTCTCCAAACTTCAAGACAGGTTAGATCTGCTGGATCTGGGGGAGCAACCGAGTAGGCTGATTTGAAATGGACTCTCCCGTGGATGTGTCCTAATATGATATTGTGTCTATGGAGACCTTGGAATGAAGAGGTGGCACTGGGGCCCTGAAGGGTTCTCCTAAAGTGAGTCTCTCAGACAGATCCATCGTGCAAGTTTCCCATGTGTAGATGAGATTTGTTCTGATGGGTGAGTCAAGAAACAGCCATATGCTGTTATTGAAATCCAGGCCTCTGAGAAGAGATGCCTGGAAACCAAAGCAATGGATGCGATAGGTGCCTAGGGGCCTCTTCGAACCTTTTTACCTCTGGGGACATCAGTCTACGGGTCTGAGTGCCGGTAGGTGCTCAGATGGGCCCAGATTGCCCGTGTTTGTCCTAGGAAGCCACAAAAATTGGGATGGCCTCAGGGACTTTGGAAGTTTATCCTATTAGTAGTGTTGTGGCCATTGGAATGGGCACATACAATTCCCTTGGAGAGGGCAAGCACAGTCGTCAGATTTGGCTCCAGGGGCCTGAGCCTGTAGGGTGTGTAGGCCAGGGCTGTTTGGACAGTTGTCTGAATACACAAACTCGGCTTATGTTTCGGGTCATAGGTATGGCAGGACTGATCTACAGACCATGAGGAGAACTCTTCGGGATATGAGAAAAGGACAAGTGTGAGGCTCTTGCTCAAGTTTTTGTCTCTGGATATCGGTTCACTCATGGTCGAGAAATTTCCGGGTGACATCATGGGAAATGGCGGGTTTTACTCTCTGGGGGATTGGCCCCGTCCAAAGAGTTTGGGGTCATTCTGTGGGATGGAAGAAGTCCGTTGTTCCGTTGTTGTTGATTTGTTTTGTTCTGTTTTTCAAACTCAGGTGTCCCACCAAATGAGGGATTCCAGAGTAGAGCCCTGGGGAGTGGCGATGGACAACCAGAAATCTGGTTAAAAATTGGGACCTAGGGACATGTCAAGCCCATTATGACATCAAATGTTCCAGGCACTGAGAGGACGTACTAGAGGACAGGACTCACGGTGAGGGTGACAATGCATGTTTATGCCCTCCTCGCACTCAAGAATGGGCGTGGCCTCAGGGTGAATGCTGGTTTCTCCTACACTGAACGTTGGACAACATGCCAACCACAAGGTTTCTTGCCATGGATAAGGAAGAGTTCTGATTTCTGCATCACATTCACCCCTGGGCAGTGATTGGAGATAAGGTCTAGGTTCTGAAGCATGAAAACTGAGGTAGGGAAGAGATGATGAACTAAGGCCATGGCGGGTCTGATGTGCTCAGTGTGCGGTCTGCTGTCTGGGTGTTGGTCACGAGGTCCGGGTTCAGGTTGTCAGACAGTGCATTAGTGCCCAGTTTAGACTATATATTTTTGGTGCTTTTGAGTGCCGTGTATGTTCTTATCTGAAGAACTCTTCAGGATATGAAGAATGAGCGAGTCTGAGGCGCGTGCTCAGGCTTTTACCTCTGGATTTTGAATCAGCGATGGCTGTAGAATGTTGGGAAGGCCTCATGGGCCATGGACGAATCATGCTCTCTGTGGATTTGGCCCGATACCAATTGTTTTTCGTCAATCTGTAGGATGGGAGGACTCCTTTCAGGTTTGTTACCTCAGGTGTCCCACCAAAAGAGGAATTCCAAAGCAGGGCCCTGGGGAAGAGTGAAGGGATAACCTGCACTATGGTTAAAAATTGGGGCCTAGGGGCATGGCAAGCCCAATATGCTGTCTCTCCATCCAGCCTCTGAGAGGCCTTACCTGAGGACTGGGCTCAGGCTGAGGGTCACAATGTGTGTTTGGGACCAATGTGGCCCGGAAAATGCACGGGGCCTCATGGGCCACACTGGTTTCAACTACACTGAACCTTGGACAACATGCCATCCACAAGTTTTCTTGCCATGGGGAAAGAGTTCTGATGTCTGCATCATTTTCAAACCCGGGCCGTGATTGGAGATAAGGTCTAGGTTCTGAATCCTGAAAACCGTGGTTGAGAAGAGATGACGACCTAAGGCCATGACGGGTCCGATGTGCTCAGTGTGCGGCCAGCTGTCTGGGTGGGGCAAGGAGGTCCAGGTCCAGGATCAGGCTGTGTCAGAAAGGGCATTAGTGCCCAGGTCCGCCTATATATTTGGGGTACAGCCGAATGGAGTGCAGGTTGATCGTCATTTGGGGTTTCTGGGTGCCCCACAGGGCAATGTTTTTCTTCTGGAGGGCAGGCAGAGTGTGGCATTGTAGTTCTGGATTGCCAAACTGGAGGGCTTGTGGGCCACTATTCTGAGGATGGAAGTCTGAGAACCCAAGCTAGGCCTAGGTTTCTGGTTGAGGATATGGCAGGCACAATCTACAGACCTGAATCGAGATCTCGTGCATCTGAAGTCAGGGCGAGGATCAGACGATCGCTCAGGTTGGACATTCTTTCCCTGATGGCCCCTTCTTGAAGGGGGGGTGGATCACGAGGCCTTGGTGGTTTTCCCACGATGGGAGTTGTGAGAAGCTTCCAACTGCAAATAATCTTCTGCACGACAATTGAGACCTGTTGGTTGGCTCCAGGACAACGATTCCGAGCAGGGTTCTAAGGATGGATGGCTGGGTAGCCGACCTCGCATTCAAATTGTCTCCAAGCAAAAGACAGGTTAGATCTGCTGGATCTGGGGGAGCAACCGAGGAGGATGAGTTGAGATGGACTTTCCCGTGGATGTGTCCTCATATGATTTTGTGTCTATGGAGACCTTGGAATGAAGCAGTGGCACTGGGGCCCTGAAGGGTTCTCCTAAAGAGAGGCTTTCACACAGCTCCATAAGGCAAGTTACCCCGTTGTAGATGAGATTTGTTCTGATGGGTGAGTCAAGAAACAGCCATATGCTGTTATTGAAATCCAGGCCTCTGAGGAGAGATGCCTGGAAACCAAAGCAATGGATCCGATATGTGCCTAGTGGCCTTTTCGTTCCTGTTTACTTCTGGGGACATCAGTCTACTGGTCTGAGTGCCGGTAGGTGCTCAGATGGGCCCAGATTGCCCCTGTTTGTCCTAGGAAGCCACAAATATTGGGATGGCCTCAGGGATTTTGGAAGTTTATCCTATTAGTAGTTTTGTGGCCATTGGAATGTGCACATACAATTCCCTTGGAGAGGGCAAGCAAAGTCGTCATGTTTGGCTCCAGCGGCCTGAGCCTGTATTGTGTGTAGGCCACGGCTGATTGGACAGTTGTCTGAAAACACAAACTCGGTTTATGTTTCGGGTCATAGGTATGGCGGGACTGATCTACAGACCATGAGGATAACTCTTTGGTATATGAAAAAAGGGCGAGTGTGAGGCTCTTGCTCAAGTCTTTGTCTGTGAATATCGTGTCACACATGGTCGTGAAATTTCCAGGTGACTTCATGGGAAATGGACGAGTCTTACTCTCTGGGGGTTTGGCCCCGTCCAAAGAGTCTGGGGTCATTCTGTGGGATGGAAGAAGTCCGTTGTTCTGTTGTTGTTGATTTGTTTTGTTTTGTTTTTCAACCTCAGGTGTCCCACCAAATGAGGGATTCCAGAGTAGAGCCCTGGGGAGGGGCGACTGGACAACCAGAAATCTGGTTAAATATTGGGGCCTAGGGACATGTCAAGCCCATTATGACATCTAATGGTCCAGCCACTGAGAGGACGTACTAGAGGACAGGAATCACGCTGAAGGTCACATGCGTGTTTATGCCCTAGTCGCTCTCAAGAATGGGCGGGGCCTCAGCGTGAATGCTTGTTTCTCCTACAATGAACGTTGGACAACATGCCAACCACAAGGTTTCTTGCCATGGGTAAGGAAAAGTTCTAATTTCTACATCACAGTCACCCCTGGGCAGTGATTGGAGATAAGGTCTAGGTTCTGAAGCCTGAAAACTGAGGTAGGGAAGAGATGATGACCTAAGGCCATGGCGGGTCTGATGTGCTCAGTGTGCGGTGTGCTGTCTCGGTGTTGGTCACGACGTCCGGGCTCAGGTTGTCAGACAGTGCATCAGTGCTCAGGTTAGACTATATATTTTGTGTGCCTTCGAGTGCTGATTAGGTTCTTATCTGAAGAACTCTTCAAATAAGAGTTCTTCATGATATGAAGAATGAGCAGTCTGAGGCGCGTGCTCAGACTTTTGTCTCTAGGTTTTTATCAGCGATGGGCATGGAATGTTGGGGAGGCCTCATGGTCCATGGACGATCTTGCTCTCTGTGGATTTGGCCCGATCCCAAATGTTTTTCGTCAATCTGGGGGATTGGGAGGACTCCTTTCAGGTTTGTTACCTCAGGTGTCCCACCAAAAGAGGAATTCCAAAGCAGAGCCCTGGGGAAGAGTGAAGGGACAACCAGAACTATGGTTAAAAATTGGGGCCTAGGGGCATGGCAAGCCCAATATGCTTTCTCTCCATCCAGCCACAGAGAGGCCTTTCTTGAGGACTGGGTTCAGGCTGAAGGTCACAATGTGTTTTTTTGACCAATGTGTCCTGCAAGCATGGGCGGGGCCTCATGGGGGCACAATGGTTTCAAGCACACTGAACCTTGGACAACTGCCAACCACAAGGTTTCTTGCCATGGGGAAAGAGTTCTGATTTCTGCATCATTTTCAAACCCGGGCCGTGATTGGAGATAAGGACTAGGTTCTGAAGCCTGAAAACCGAGGTTGAGAAGAGATGACGACCTAAGGCCATGACGGGTCCGATGTGCTCAGTGTGCGGCCAGCTGTCTGGGTGGGGCCAGGAGGTCCAGGCTCAGGCTGTGTCAGAAAGGGCATTAGTGCCAAGGTCAGCCTATATATTTGGGGTACAGCCGAATGGCGTGCAAGTTGATCCTCATTTGGGGATTCTGGGTAGCCCCAGAGGGCAATGTTTTTCTTCTGGAGGCCAGGCAGAGTGCTGCATTGTAGTTCTGCATTGCCAAACTGGAGGGCTTCTGGGCCAGTAGTCTGAGGACGGAAGTCTGAGAAGCCAAGCTAGGCCTAGGTTTCTGAGTGAGGAGATGGCAGGCACAATCTACAGACCTGAATCGAGGTCTCGTGCATCTGAAGTCAGGGCGAGGATCAGACGATCGCTCAGCATGGACATTCTGTCCCTGATGGCCCCTTCTTGAAGGGGGGGCGGATCACGAGGCCATGGGGGTTTTCCCACGATGGGAGTTGTGAGAAGCTGCCAACTGCAAAGATTCTTCTGCAGGAAATTTGAGACCTGTTAGTTGGCTCCAGACCAATGATTCCGAGCAGGGTTCTAAGGCAGGATGGCTGGGTAGCCCACCTCGCATTCCAATTTTCTCCAAGGAACAAGACAGGTTAGACCTGCTGGATCTGGGGGAGCAACAGTGGAGGCTTAGTTGTAATGGACTCTCCCGTGGTTGTGACCTAATATGATTTTGTGTCCATGGAGACCTTGGAATGAAGCGGTGGCACTGTGGCCCTGAAGGGTTTTCCTAAACAGAGGCTTTCACATAACTCCAACGTGCAAGTTTCCCATGTGTACTTGAGATTTTTTCTGATGGGTGAGTCAAGAAACAGCCATATGCTGGTATTGAAATCCAGGCCTCTTAGGAGAGATGCCTGGGAAACAAAGCAATGGATCCGATTAGTGCCTAGGGGCCTGTTCGTTTCTTTTTACCCCTGCGGACATCAGTCTACGGGTCTGAGTGCAGGTAGGTTCTCAGATGGCTTCAGATTGCCCTGTTTGTCCTGGGAAGCCACAACTATTGGGATGGCCTCAGGAAATTTGGAGGTTTATCCTATTAGTAGGGTTGTGGCCATTGGAATGTCACATACAATTCCCATGGAGAGGGCAAGCACAGTCCTCAGGTTTGGCCTCAGGGGCCTGAGCCTGTAGGGCGTGTAGGCCAGAGCTGTTGGGACAGTTGTCTGAAAACACAAACTCGGCTTATGTTTCGGGTCATAGGTATGGCAGGACAGATGTACAGACCATGAGGAGAACTCTTTGGGATATGAAAAAAGGGCGAGTGTGTGGCTCTTGCTTAAGTTTTTGTCTCTAGATATCGTGTCATTCATGGTCGTGAAATTTCAGGGTGACTTCATTGGAAATGGACGAGTCTTACTCTCTAGGGGTTTGGCCCCGTCCAAGGCTTTTGGGCTCACTCTGTGGGATGGAAGAAGTCCGTTTTTTTGTTGTTGTTGATTTGTTTTGTTTTGTTTTTCATCCTCAGGTGTCCCACCAAATGAGGGATTCCAGAGTAGAGCCCTGGGTAGGGGCGACTGGACATCCAGAAATCTGGATAAAATTGGGGCCTAGGGACATGTCAAGCCCATTATGACATCTAATGCTCCAGCCACTGAGAGGACGTACTAGAGGACAGGAATCACGCTGAGGATCACAATGCGTTTTTATGCCCTCGTCTCACTCAAGAATGGGCGGGGCCTCAGGGTGAATGCTGGTTTCTCCTACACTGAACGTAGGACAATATGGCAACCAAAAGGTTTCTTGCCATGGGTTAGCAGGAGTTCTGATTTCTGCATCACAGTCACCCATGGGCAGTGATTGGAGATAAGGTCTAGGTTCTGAAGCCTGAAATCTGAGGTAGGTCAGAGATGATGACCTAAGGCCATGGCAGGTCTGATGTGCTCAGTGTGCGGTCAGCTGTCTGGGTGTTTCTCAGGAGGTGACGGCTCAGGTTGTGTCAGACAGTGCATTACTGCCCAGGTTAGACTCTATAATTTGGGTACATTCGAGTACCTTGTAGGTTTATTCTCATTACAGCTGCATGGACAGCTCTTTAGGCAATATATTTTTTCTAGAGGGCAGGCATAGTGCTGCAATGATGGTCCGAAATTGCCAAATTTGTGGGCTTCGGGGACAGGAGTGTGAGGATGGAAGTCTGAGAACACAAGCTAGACTTGGGTTTCAGGGCGAGGGCACGGCATGTACCCCCTGAAGATCTGAAGCAATATCTCATGCATCTGAAGTCAGAGCAAGGATCAGACGTTGGCTCAGCTTGGATTTTCTGTTCATGACGGTCCCTTCATGAAGGGAGCTGATCTCGAGAGCATGGAGGTTTTCCCACGTTGGGAGTGGTGGGATGCCCCCTCCAAGGATTCCTTCTGCGGGACAATTGAGACCTGTTGGACAGCTCCAGGACATCCCATATGGATGAGTTCAGACCAACGTTCGAGGATGGATGCCTGGGAAGCCCGCCTCGCATTCCAATTGTCTCCTAGTGACAAGACAGTTTAGATCTGATGGCTCTGCTGGAACAACCGGGGTGGCTGAGTTGAAATGGACTTTCCTGAGGATGGGTCTAATGTGTGTTTGTGTCCATGAGGGCCTTTAAATGGGGCGGTTGCACCGGGACCCTGAAGTATTCTCCTAAGCTTTTGACATAGCTCCCATGCACAAGTTTCCTTGTGGAGACGAATTTGATTCTGATGGGTGCCTCAGGAAAATCCCAATGCTGGTATTGGAATCCAGGGTTTTGAGGAGACATGCCTGTAAACCAAAGCAATGGATCCGATTTTGGCCTAGGGTCCTGTCTGGTTCAATCTTCTTCTCTGGGGACATCCATCTAGGGTATGAGTGGAGGTAGATGCTCAGCTGGTGTCAGACTGACCTTTTTTGTCCCTGGCGACACTATACTATTGGGATGGCCTCAGGGACTTTGGAGGGTTCTCCTAATTTGTACGATTTTGGACAATGGAATGGGCAGAATTCCCATGGATTGGTAGTCACAGTCCTAATGTGTGGCTCCATGGTCCCCAGCCTGGATGGTGTGTGGCCCAGGACTTTGAGGACAGAAGTCTGAAAACACAATCTCAGCTTATGTTTGGGGACGTAGGTATGGCAGGCCCGATCTACAAACCATGAGAAGACATCTTCAGGATATGAAGATAGTGCGAGTCTGAGGCGCTTGCTCAGGCTTTTGTCTCTGGATTTTGTTTCCGCGATGGCCGTGGAATGTCGAGGAGGCCTCATGGGCCATGGACGAATCCTTCTCTCTGTGGATTTGGCCCGATCCCAATTGATTTTCGTCAATCTGTTGGATGGAGTACTCCTTTCAGGGTTGTTACCTCAGGTGTCCCACCAAAAGCGGAATTCCAAAGCAGAGCCCTGGGGAAGAGTGAAGGGACAACCCGAACTATGGTTAAAAATTGGGGCCTATGGGCATGGCAAGCCCCATATGCTATCTCTTCATCCAGCCACTGAGAGGCCTTACCTGAGGACTGGGCTAAGGCTGAGGGTCACAATGTGAGTTTGCCACCTATGTGGCCCGCGAACAATGGTGGGGCCTCATTGGACAAACAGGATTCCACTACACTGAACGTTTGACAACAAGCCAACCACAAGGTTCTTGCCATTGGGAAGGAGTTCTGATTTCTGCATCATTTTCGAACCTGGGCAGTGATTGGAGATAAGGTCTAGGATCTGAATCCTGAAAACCTAGGTTGGGAAGAGATAACGACATAAGGCAATGGCTGGTCCGATGTGCTCAGTGAGCAGCAAGCTGTCTGGTTGGGGCCAGGAGGTCCAGGCTCAGGCTCTGTCAGAAAGGGCATTATTGCCCAGGTCAGCCTATATATTTTGGGTACAGCCAAGTGGCGTGAAGGTTGATCTTCATTTGGGGTTTCTGGGTAGCGCCAGAGGGCCATGTTTTTCTTTTGGAGCGCAAGCAGTGTGCTGCATTGTAATTCTGGATTGCCAAACTGGAGGGCTTGTGGGCCATTAGTCTGAGGACGGAAGTCTGAGGACACAAGCTTGGCTTAGGTTTCTGGGTGAGGACATGGCAGGCACAATATACAGACAGACCTGAAACGAGATCTCGTGCATCTGAAGTCAGGGTGAGGATCAGACTATTTCTCAGGTTGGACCTTATGTCCCTGATGGCCCCTTCATGAAGGGGGTGGGATCACGAGGACATGTGGTTTTCTCATGATGGGAGTTGTGAGAAGCTGCCAACTGCAAAGATTCCCTGCAGGACAATTGAGACCTGTTGGTTGGCTCCAGGCCAATGATTCTTAGCAGGGTTCTAAGGATGGATGGCGAGGTAAGCCACCTCGCATTCCAATTGTCTCCTAGCAACAAGACAAGTTAGATCTGCTGGATCTCGCGGAGCAACCGAATATGCTCAGTTGAAATGGACTCTCCTGTGGATGGGTCCTAATGTGTTTTTGTGTCTATGGAGACCTTGGAATGAAGCGGTGGCACTGGGGCCCTGAAGGTCTCTCCTAAAAAGAGGCTTTGACACACCTCCCACGTGTATTTTTCCCATGTGTAGATGAGTTTTGTTCTGATGGGTGAGTCAAGAAACAGCCATATGCTGGTACTAAAATCCAGGCCTCTGAGGAAGATACCTGGAAACCAAAGCAATGGATCCGATTAGGGTCTAGGGGCCTGTTCGTTCCTTTTTACCTCTGGGGATATCAGTCTACGAGTCTGAGTGCAGGTAGGTTCTCAGATGGGCTCAGATTACTCCTGTTTGTCCTGGGAAGCCACCACTATTGGGATGGCCTCAGAGACTTTGGAGGTTTATCCTATTTGTAGGGTTGTGGCCTTTGGAATGGTCACACAGAATTCCTTTGGAGAGGGCAAGTACAGTCCTCAGGTTGGCTCCAGGGGCCTGAGCCTGTAGGGTGTGTAGGCCTGGGCTGTTTGGACAGTTGTCTGAAAACACAAACTCGGATTATGTTTCGGGTCATAGGTATGGCAGGACTGATCTACAGACCATGAGGAGAACTCTTCGGGATATGAAAAAAGGGCGAGTGTGAGGCTCTTGCTCAAGTTTTTATCTCTGGATATCGTGCCATTCATGGTCATGAAATATCCGGGTGACTTCATGGGAAATGGACGAGTCTTACTCTCTGGGGGTTTGTCCCTGTCCAAAGAGTTTGGGGTCATTCTGTGGGATGGAAGAAGTCCGTTTTGTTGTTGTTGTTGTTGTTGTTTTGTTTTGTTTTTCAAACTCAGTTGTCCCACCAAATGAGGGATTCCAGAGTAGAGCCCTGGGGAGGGGCGATTGGACAACCAGAAATCTGGTTTAAATTTGGGGCCTAGGGACATGTCAAACCATTATGGCATCTAATGTTCTAGACACTGAAAGGACTTACTAGAGGACAGGACTCACGCTGAGGGTCACAATGCGTGTTTATGCCCTCGTCGCACTCAAGAATGGGCGGGACCTCAGGGTGAATGCTGGTTTCTCCTACACTGAACCTTGGTCAACATGGCAACCACAAGGTTTCTTGCCGTGGATAAAGAGGAGTTCTGATTTCTGCATCACACATCACACTCACCCCTGGGCAGTGATTGGAGATAAGGTCTAGATTCTGAAGCCTGATAACTTAGGTAGGGAAGAAATGATGACCTAAGGCCACTGTGGGTCTTATGGGCTCAGGGTGCGGTCAGTGTCTGGGTGTTGCTCAGGATGTCACGGGTCAGGTTGTGTCAGACAGTGCATTAGTGCCTAGGTTAGACTATATAATATGGGTACATTCGAGTGCCGTGTAGGTTTATTCTCATTTAATGTTCCCGGGCAGCTCCTTAGGCAATATTTTGTTTCGAGAGGGCAGGCAGAGTGCTGCAATGATGGTCCGGAATTGCCAAACTTGTGGGCTTCGGGGCCAGGAGTGTGAGGATGGAAGTCTGAGAACAAAGCTAGACTTGGGATTCAGATCGAGGGCATGGCATGTACCTCCTGAAGATCTGAAGCAATATCTCATGCATCTGAAGTCAGAGGGAGGATCAGACGTTGGCTCAGCTTGGATTTTCTGTTCATGAAGGCCCCTTCATGAATGGAATTGAATCTCGAGGCCGTGGAGGTTTTCCCACGTTTGGAGTGGTGGGATGCCCCCTCCTAGGATTTCTTCTACGGGACAATTGAGACCTGTTGGACAGCTCCAGGACATCCCATATGGATGAGTCTAGACCAACTTTCGAGGATGGATGCCTGGGAAGCCCGCCTCGCATTCCAATTGTCTCCTAGGGACAAGACAGTTTAGATCTAATGGCTCTGCTCGAGCAACCGGGGTGGCTGAGTTGAAATGGACTTTCCTGAGGATGGGTCTAATGTGTGTTTGTGTCCATGAGGGCCTTTAAATGGGGCGGTGGCACCGGGACCCTGAAGTATTTCCTAAGCTTTTGACATTGCTCCCATGCACAAGTTTCCTTGTGGAGACGAGGTTTGATCTGATGGGTGTCTCAGGAAAACCCCAATGCTGGTATTGGAATCCAGGGTTTTGAGGAGACATGCGAGTAAACCAAAGCAATGGATCCGATTTTGGCCTAGGGTCCTGTCTGGTTCAATCTTCTTCTCTGGGGACATCCATCTAGGGTATGAGTGGAGGTAGATGCTCAGCTGGCGACGGACTGACCTTTTTGTACCGGGTGACCTATACTATTGGGATGGCCTCAGGGACTTTGGAGAGTTTTCCTAATTTGTACGATTTTGGACAATGAAATGGGCAGAGTTCCCATGGATTGGGTAGGCAGAGTCCTAATGTGTGGCTCCAGGGTCCTCAGCCTGGATGGTGTGTGGCCCAGGACTTTGAGGACAGAAGTCTGAAAACACAAACTCAGCTTATGTTTGGAGACGTAGGTATGGCAGGCCCGATCTACAAACCATGAGAAGACATCTTCAGGATATGAAGATAGTGCGAGTCTGAGGCGCTTGCTCAGGCTTTTGTCTCTGGATTTTGTTTCCGCGATGGCCGTGGAATGTCGAGGAGGCCTCATGGGCCATGGACGAATCTTGCTCTCTGTGGATTTGGCCCGATCCCAATTGTTTTTCGTCAAGCTGTTGGATGGAGTACTCCTTTCAGCGTTTTTACCTCAGGTGTCCCACCAAAAGCGGAATTCCAAAGCAGAGCCCTGGGGAAGAGTGAAGGGACAACCCGAACTATGGTTAAAAATTGGGGCCTAGGGGCATCGCAAGCCCAATATGCTGTCTCTTCATCCAGCCACTGAGAGGCCTTACCTGAGGACTGGGCTCAGGCTGAGGGTCACAATGTGTGTTTGCCACCTATGTGGCCCGTGAGCAATGGTGGGGCCTCATCGGACACACAGGTTTCCACTACACTGAACATTATACAACAATCCTACCACAAGTTTTCTTGCCATCGGGAAGGAGTTCTGATTTTTGCATCATTTTCAAACATGGGCAGTGATTAGAGATATGGTCTAGGTTCTAAATCCTGAAAACCGAGGCTGGGTAGAGATAAAGACCTAAAGCAATGGCTGGTCCGATGTGCTCAGAGAACGGCCAGCTGCATGGGTGAGCCAGGAGGTCTAGGCTCAGCCTCTGTTAGAAAGGGCATTATTGCCCAGGACAGCCTATATATTTTGGGTAGAGCCAAGTGGCGTGCAGGTAGATCTTCATTTGGGGTTTCTGGGTAGCCCCAGAAGGCAATGTTTTTCTTCTGGAGGGCAGGCAGAGTGCTGCATTATAATTCTGGATTGCCAAACTGGAGGGCTTGTGGGCCATTAGTCTGAGGACGGAAGTCTGAAGACACAAGCTAGGCTTAGGTTTCTGGTGAGGATATGGCAGGCACAATCTACAGACCTGAACCGAGATCTCGTGCATCTGAAGTCAGGGTGAGGATCAGACGATCCCTCAGGTTGGACCTTATGTCCCTGAGGGCCCCTTCATGAAGGGGGGGGTATCACGAGGCCATGGGTGTTTTCTCACGATGGGAGTTGTGATAAGCTCCCAACTTCAAAGATTCTTCTGCAGGACAAATGAGACCTGTTGGTTGGCTCCAGGCCAACGATTCCGAGCAGGGTTTTAAGGATGGATGGCGGGGTAGGCCACCTCGCATTCCAATTGTCTCCTAGCAACAAGACAAGTTAGATCTGCTGGATCTCGCGGAGCAACCGAATACGCTCAGTTGAAATGGACTCTCCTGTGGATGGGTACTAATGTGTTTTTGTGTCTATGGAGACCTTGGAATGAAGCGGTGGCACTGGGGCCCTGAAGGGTTCTCCTAAACAGAGGCTTTGACACAGCTCCCACGTGCAAGTTTCCCATGTGAAGATGAGATTTGTACTAAAGTGTGAGTCAAGAAACAGCCATATGCTGGTATTGAAATCCAGTCCTCTAAGGAGAGATGCCTGGAAACCAAAGCAATGGATCCTATTAGTGCCTAGGGGCCTGTTCGTTCCTTTTTACCTCTAGGAACATCAGTCTACGGGTCTGAGTGCAGGTAGGTTCTCGGATGGGCTCAGATTACTCCTGTTTGTCCTGGGAAGCCACCACTATTGGGATGGCCTCAGGGACTTTGTAGGTTTATCCTATTAGTAGGGTTGTGGCCATTGGAATGGGCACACAGAATTCCCTTGGAGAGGGCAAGTACAGTCCTCAGGTTGGCTCCAGGGTCCTGAACCTGTAGGGTGTTTAGGCCAGGGTTGTTTTTTTACAGTTGTCTGAAAACACAAATTCGGCTTACGTTTCAGGTCACAGGTATGGCAGGAGTGATCTACAGACCTTGAGGAGAACTCTTCAGGATATGAAAAAAGGGCGAGTGTGAGGCTCTTGCTCAAGTTTTTGTCTCTGGATATCATGTCACTCATGGTCGTGAAATTTCCCGGGTGACTTCATGGGAAATGGATGAGTCTTATTCTCTGGGGTTTGGCCTTGTCCAAAGAGTTTGAGGTCATTCTGTGGGATGGAAGAAGTCTGTTTTTTTTTTTTTTTGTTCTTGTTGTTGTTGTTGTTGTTTTGTTTTGTAACCTCAGGTGTCCCACCAAATGAGGGATTCCAGAGTAAAGCCCTGGGGAGGGGCGACTGGACAACCAGAAATCTGGTTAAAAATTGGGGCCTAGGGACATGTCAAGCCCATTATGACATCTAATTGTCCAGCCACTGTGAGGTCTTACTAGAGGATAGGACTCACGCTGAGTGTCACAATGCGTGTTTATGCCCTCGTAGCACTCAAGAATGGGCGGGGCCTCAGGGTGAATGCTGGTTTCTCCTACACTGAGCGTTGGACAACATGCCAACCACAAGGCTTCTTGCCTTGTGTAAGGAGGAGTTCTGATTTCTGCATCACATTCAACCCTTGTCAGGGCTTGTAGTTAAGGTTTAATTTCTGAAGACTGAAAAGTTAGGTTGGGAAGAGATAACGAGCTAAGACCATGGCGGGTGTGATGTTCTCAGTGTGCAGTCAGCTGTCTCTGTTTTGGTCAGGAAGTCCGGGCTCACTCTGTATCAGACAGTGTATTAGTGGCCAGGTTAGACTATCTAATTTGGGTACATTCGAGTGCCGTGTATGTCTATCCTCATTTGGGTTATGTGAGAAACTCCATAGGTCAAAATTTTTCTTCTGGAAGCAGGCAGAATGCTTCATTTTGTGTCCCGAATTTCCAAATGTGAGGGCTTGGGGGCCAGGAGTGTGAGGACGGAAGTCTGAGAACACAAGCTAGTCCTAGGTTTCAGGGCGAGGGCAAGGAAAGCACACTCTGCAGAACTGCATCGAGATCTCGTGCATCTGAATTCAGGGTGAAGATCAGACGTTGGCTTAGGTTGGAGTTCCTGTCCATGATTTCCCCTTCATAAATGGGGGGGGGGGCATCACAAAGCCATCTAGATTTTCCCAGGTTGGGAGTTGTGAGATGCTCCAAAACTCAAGGATTCCTTCTGCTGGACATTTGAGACCTGTTGGATGGCTCCAGGACATCCCATACGGAACGACGCCAGAGCAGAGCTCTAAGGATGGATGGTTGGGCAGCCCGCCTTGCATTCCAATTGTCTCCTAGTCAAGACAGGTTCAGTGTGCTCGCTCTGGGGGAGCAACAAAGGGAGCTGAGTTGAAATGGAATTTCCTGCGGATGGGTTCTAATGTGGATTTCTGTCCATGGAGAACTTGTAAGGGGCAGTGGCACACAGGCCCTGAAGGATTCTCCTAACTGGAGGTTTTGAGACATCTTCAAAGGATAATTTTCCCATGTGGAGAAGAGATTTGTTCTGATTGCTGCCTCATGAAATCCTCATATGCTAATATTGGAAACCAGGTCTCTGAGGAGAGATACCTGTAACCGAAAGCAATGAATCTGATTCAGGCCTAGGGGCCTGTCTGATTCAATCTTCTTCTCTGGGGACATCCATCTACGCTGAGTAGAGGTACATGGTCAGCTGGTTTCAGATGACCCTTGTTTGTCCTGGGCGGCCTACATTATTGGGATGTCCTTGGGGACTCTGGAGGTTTTTCCTAATTTGTACGATTGTGGACAATGGAATGGGCAGAATACCCGTGGTATGGACAGGCAGAGTCCTGATATGTGGCTCCAGGGGTCACAGCCTGAAGGGTATGTGGGCCAGGAATGTGGGGACAGAAGTCTGAAAACACAAACTCGGCTTAGGTTTGGGAAGTAGGTATGGCAGGCCCGATCTACAGACCGTGAGGAGAACTCTTTGGGATACGACAAAAGAGCGAGTGTGAGGCGCTTGCTCAGACTTTTGTCTCTGGATTTGTTGTCAACGATGGCTGTGGAATCTCGGGGAGGCCTCATGGGCCATGGACGAGACTTCCTCTCTGTGAATTTGGTCCAATCCCAATTGTTTTGGGTCAATCTGAAGGATGGGAGGAGTCCTTTTAGTTTTGTTACCTCAGGTGTCCCACCAAAAGAGGGATTCCAAAGCAGAGCTCTGGGGAGGGATGAATGGACAACCCGAACAATCCAATTGGGGTGAGGTCGAGAACCGAGCAGGTTGATCCTCATTTGGGGTTTATGGAGATCCCCATAGAGCAACGTTTTTCTTCTGGAGGGCCAGAAGAGGGCTGCATTTTGGTTCCAGAATTCCAAGTCTTGAGGACATGTTTGCCAGGAGTGTGAGGAAGGAAGTCTGAAAACACAAGGTAGCACGAGGTTTGGGCCCACTGTGCAGAGGCTGAATCGAGATCTCCTGCATCTGAGGTCAGGGCGAGTATCAGATGTTGCCTCAAGCTGGAGTTTGTGTCCATGACGGCCCCTTCCTGAAGGGGGTGGGGGCGTCATGAGGCCATGGAGTTTTCCTACGCTGGGAGTTGTGAGCTGATCCAAACTTCAAAGTTTCCTTCTTCAGGACAGTCGAGTACTATTGGATGGTTCCAGGATGCCCCATACAGAAAGACTCGAGAGCAGGGGCCTAAGCATGGATGCCGAGAAACGCCAACTCACCTTCCCATTGCCTGGTCGAGACAAGGCACGCTCAATCTGCGAGCTCTTGGGTGAGCTACCCAGAATGCTGAGTTTAAATGGACTTTCCTGAGGATGAGTCATAATTTGGGTTGGTGGCCATGGTGACCTTGGAATGTGGCAGTAGCTAAGGGACTCTGCAGGATTCTCCAACCCGAAGGGTTTGACACAACTCCAACAAGGAAGCTTTCCATGTGGAGATGAGAGGTGTTCTGTCTGGTGCCTCAGGATAGCCCCATATGCTGGTCTTCGAACCCAGGCCTCTGAGGAGTGATACCTGGACACCAAAGCAAGAGTTCATAATAGGGCCTAGGGGCCTGCCTGGTTCAATCTTCTGTCTCTGCGGATATCAGTCTGTGTGTCTGCATGGAGGTAGTAGTTGCTCAGCTGGTGTCATAATGCCCCTGTTTGTCCAGTGCGGCTTGCGGTAGTGGGATGTCCTTGGGGACCTTGAGGTTTCTACTATTTTGTAGAGTTGTGGCCAATGGAACGGGCAGTTTCTTAGGAGAGAGCAGGCACAGTTCTGTGGTGTGGCTCCAGAGACCCCAGCCTGGAGGCGGTGTGGGCCACGGCTGTGCAGACAGACATCCAAAAACCCAAACTCAGCTCAGGTTTGGGGCCGAGGTTATGGCAGGCCTGATCTACAGTCCGTGAGGGGAGCTCCTCTGGATATGAAAGAAGGGTGAGAGGGAGGCAGTCGCTCAGTCTTTTGTCTCTGGATATTTTGTCCACAATGGCCGTTTAATGTAGGAGTTGCCTCATGGGTCGTAGAAGTCTCCCTCTCTGGTAGTTTGTCCAGCCCCCAAGAGTTTGGGGTCATTCTGTGGGAAGGGAAGAGTCCTGTTTTCTGCTTCATGTGTCCCCCCAGTAGAGGGATTCTGGAGCATAGCAGTGGGTACTGACAACTGGAATACTCGCTCTCTGGTTAAGCCTGGGGGCCTATGGATATGACAAGCCCCATATGCAGGATCTTGGTCCAGCCACTGAGAGGCGTTACTTTAATACGGGACTCACGCTACAGGTCACAATGCATGTCTGTGCCCTAAGCGGCCCTCAAGCACTGGCGTGGCCTTTCCGACAATGCAGGTTTTCCCACATTGAACGTTGGACAACATGCCAAACACAAGTTTTCTGGCCATGGGGAAGGAGGAATTCTAATTTCTGCATCACGTTCACCCCTGGGCAGTGATTGGAGATAAGGTCTAGGATCTGAAGCCTGAAAACCGAGGTTGGGAAGAGATGCTGAACTACAGCCATAGCGGGTCCCTTGTGTCCAGATTGGACCACAGTCGTTTGGGATGTCTTATCTCAGGCTGTGCCCGAAAGGGCATTAGTATTCAGGGTAGGCTGTATAATTGCTTTACAGTCGAGTGGCATGCATTAGATAATCATTTGGGGTTTCTTATTAGCAGCATAGGGCAAAGTTTTTCTTCTGGAGGGCAGGCAGAGTGCTGCATTGTGGCTTCAGAATTCCCAAACTGGAGGGCTTGTGGGCCAGGAGAGTGAGGACGGAAGTCTGAGAACACAAGCTAGGCTTAGGTTTCGGGGAATGGACATGGCAGGCACACTCTGCAGAGCTGAATTGAGATCTCATGAGTCTGAAGTCAGGTCGAGGATCAGACTTTGGCTCAGGTTGGAGTTTCTGTCCATGTTGGCCCCTTCATGAAGGGGGGGCATTATGAGGCCATGGGGGTTTTCCCACTATTAGAGTTGTGAGATGCTCCAAACCGCAAGGATTCCTTCTGTGGGACAATTAAGATTTGTTGGATGGCTCCAGGACGTCTCATAAGGTATTTTTCCAGAACAGGGTTCTAAGTATGGATGCCTGGGCAGACAGCCTCAATTCCAATTGTCTCCTAGCAACAAGAAACGTTTGATCTGCTGGCTTGGGGAAGCATCAGAGGGGGCTGAGTTGAAATGGACTTTCCTGAGGATGGTCTTAAATGAGTTGAAATGGACTTTCCTGAGGATGGTCTTAATGTTGGTTTGATCCAAAGCAATGGATCTGATTAGGGCCGAGGGGCCTGTCCGGTTCAGTATTCTTCTCTGGGGACATCTTTTGTCTGAGTGGAGGTAGTTGCTCAGCTGGTTTGAGATCACACCTGTTTGTCCTGGGCGGCCTACACTATTGGGATGGCCTCGGTAACTTTGGAGGTTTTTCCTAATTTGCAAGGTTGTGGCCAATGGAATGGGAAGAATTCTCTTGAAAGGGAAGTACAGTCCTGAGGTGTGGCTCCAGGGACCCAAGTGTGGAGCGTGTGTGGTCCAGGGCTATTTGGACAAAAGTCTGAAAACACAAACTCCACTTAGGTTTGGGTCTGTAGGTATGGCCGGCCCGATATATAGACCGTGAGGAGAACTCTTCGGGATATGAACAAAGGGCGAAAGTGAGGTGCTTGCTCATGCTTATTTTTTTCTGGATATGTGTCACCGATTGCCATGGAATGTCCGGGTGTCCTCATGGGCCATCGATGAGGCTCCCTTTCTGGGGATTTGACCCAATCCCAAGAGTTTGGGGTCATTCTGTGGGAAGGGAGGAGGCCTTTCTGTTTTTTTTTTTTTTTTTTTTTTTTTTTTTACCTCAGGAGGACCACCAAAAGAGGGATTCCACAGCAGAGTCCTGGGGAGGGGAGACTGGACAACCAGACCTCTGGTTAACATTGGGACTTCAGAACATGGCTAGCCCTATATGTGGGCTCTTGGTCCAGACACTGAGAGGCCTTCCTTGAGCATAGGGCTCACATTGAGTTTCACAATGTGTTTTTGTGCCCAAGGAGCCCCTCTAGTCAGGGCGTGGCCTAATGTACCATGCTGGTTTCTCCTACACTGAACGTTGCACAATATGGCAACCACAAGTTTTCTGGCCATGGGGAAGAAGGAGTTCTAATTTCTGCAACACTTTCACTCCTGGACTGTGATTGGATTTAAGTTCTAGGTTCTGAAGCCTGAAAACTGAGGTTGGGAAGAGATAAAGACCTAAGGCCATGGTGTGTCTGATGTGCTCAGTGTTCGGCCAGCTGTTGAGTGTGGGTTGGGAGGTGCAGGCTCAGGCTGTGGCAGACAGGGAATTAGTGCCCAGGCTAGACTGTATCATTGGGGTGCAGTCGAGTTTCGTGCAGGTTGGTACTCATTTGTGGTTACTGGGTAGCCCCAGAGGGCAACGTTTTTCTTGTGGAAGGAAGACACAGTGCCACATAGTGGCTCCTGAATTCCCAAACTGGAAGGCTTGTGGGCCAGGAGTGTGAGGAAAAAATTCTGAGAACACAAGTCAGACTTAGATTTCGGGGTGAGGGGACGGCAGGAACCCTCTGCAGAGATGATTCGAGATCCAGTGTACCTGAAGACAGAGCTAGGATTAGACGTTGGCTCAGGTTGGAGTTTCTGTCCATGACGGCCCCTTCATGAAGGGGAGGGTTTCATGAGGCCATGGAGGTTTTCGCACGATGGGAATTGTGAGATGCTCCAAACCGCAAAGATTCCTTTCGTGGAACAGTCGCGACCTGCTGGATGGCTCTAGGACATCCCATAAGGAAGTTATCCAGAGCAGGGTTCTAAGGATGGATGCCTGAGCAGCCTGCCTCCCATTCCAGGTGTCTCATAGCACCAAGGCAAGTTCGATCTGCTGGATCTAGGGGAGTAACCGAGGCGGGTGTGTTGAAATGGGTGAGTTGAGGATGGGTCATAATGTGCATTTGTGTCCATGGTTACCTTGGAATGGGGTGCTTGATCCAGGGCCTAGAGGGATATTCATAACCGGAGGTTTTGATGGAGCTCTAAAGAGTATGTTTCCTATGTAGAGAAGAGAATTGTTTTGATGAGTGCCTAAGGAATCTCCCATATGCTGGTATTGGAAACCAGGGCTCTGAGGAGAGATGCCTGGAAACAAAAGCAATGGATATGATTAGGGCCTAGGTGCCTGTCCGGTTCAATCTCTTTCCTGGGGATACGTGTCTATGGATCTGAGGGGAGGTAGTTGCTCGGCTTGTGTCAGATCGCCTCTGTTTGTCCTGGGCAGACTATAATATTGGGAATGGCCTCGGGACGTTGGAGTTTCTCCTAATCTATAGGGTTGTGGCCAATGGAATGGGCAGGAATCCCCTGGAGAGGGCAGGCACAGTTCTGAGTTTGGCTCTAGGGGACCACCCTTGAGGGTGTGTGGGCCAGGCCTGTGGGGACAGAAGTCTGAAAACACAAATTCCGCTTAGGATTGGGGACATAGGTATGGTACGCCCAATCTACAGACCGTGATAACACTTCGGGATATGAAAAAGGGTGAGTTTGAGGTGCTTGCTCAGGTTTTGTCTCTGGATTTGTGTCAACAATGTGGGTCGAATGCTGGCGTGGCCTCATGGGTTGTGGACGGCTTTCCTTCTCTGAGGATTTGACCCAATCCCAAGAGTTTGGGTACATTCTGTGGTATGGGAGGTGTCCTTTCTGTTTTTTATTTTATTTTATGTACCTCATGTGTGCCAATAAAAGAGGGATTCCAGAGCAGAGTCCTTGGTAGGGACAACTGGATAACCCCACCTCTGTTTAAGTTTTGGGGCCTAGGGGCATGGCAAGTCCAATATGTGGGCTCTTGATTCAGACACTGAGAGGTCTTCCTTGAGGACAGGGCTCATGCTGAGGGTCACAATGTCTATTTGTGCCCAACAAGGCCCTCAAGCATGGGAAGGGCCTCATGGGCCACGCTGGATTCTCCTACACTGAACGTTGGAGAATATGCCAACCACAAGGTTTCCGGCCATGGCGAAGGAAGAGTTGTGATTTCTGCATCACGTTCACCCCTGGACAGTGATTGGAGTTTAGGTCTAGGTTCTGAAACCCGAAAACCGAGGTTGGGAAGGGATGAACACCTAAGGACCTGATGGGTACAATGAGCTCAGTGTGTGGCTAGCTGTTGAGTGTAGGTCTGGAGGTGTGGGCTCATGCTGTGTCAGACACGGCATTAGACAGGGTAGACTGTATATTTGGGGTGCAGTCGAGTGGCGTTCAGTTGATCCTCATTCGGATTTCTAGGTAGCTCCATAAGGCAACGTTTTTCTTCTGGAGGGCAGGCAGAGTGCTTCATTGTGGCCCCAGTATTGCCAAACTGTAGGGCTTTTGGGCCAGGGGTGTGAGGACGGTAGTCTGAGAACACAAGCTAGGCTTAGTTTTTGGGGTGAGGGCACAGAAAGCACACTCTGCAGAGCTGAATCAATATCTCATGCACCTGAAGCCAGGGCGAATATCAGACGTTTGCTCAGGTTGGAGTTTCTGTCCATGATGGCCCCTTTATAAAGTGGAGCGTCTCAAGAGGCCATGAAGATTTTCCCACAATGGGAGTTGTGAGATGCACCAGACTGCAAAGATTCCTTCTGTGGGACACTTGAGACCTGTTGGATGGCTCTAGGATGTCCCATATGGAACGACTCCAGAGTAGTGTTCTAAGGATGGATGCCTGGGCAGCCCGCCTCCCATTCTAGTTGTCTCCTAGCAACAAGGCTGGTTTGATCTGCAGGCCCTGGGGGAGAAACCAATGGGGATGAGAGACATGGATTCTACCGAGGATAGATCATAATGTGGGTTTAAGTCCATGGAGACCTTGGAATGGGGCGCTTGATCCGGGGCCCTGAAAGATTCTCCTAAACAGAGGTTTTTATAGAGCTCCAAAGAGTACATTTCCTATGTGGAGACGAGATTTTTCTCTGAGTGCCTCAGTAATCCCCCATATGCTGGTATTGGTAACCAGGCCTCTGAGGAGAGATGCCTGGAAACAAAAGCAATGGATCTGATTAGGGCCTAAGTGCCTGTCCAGTTCAATCTTATTCTATAGGGATATCTGTCTTGGGGTATGAGTGGAGGTAGTTTCCTAACTTGTGAAAGATCATCCCTGTTTGTCCTGGGCAGCCAACACTATTGGGATGGCCTCGGGGAGTTTGGAGGTTTCTCCTAATCTATAGGGTTGTGGCCAATGGAAATGGCAGAATTGCCCTGGAGAGGGAAGCCACAGTCCTCAGCTGTGGCTCCAGGGGCCCCAGCTTGGATGGTGTGTGGGCCAGGACTGTGGGGACAGAAGTCTGAAAACACAAACTCAGCTTAGGTTTGGGGATGTATGTATGAAGGCTCGATCTACAGACCGTGAGAATTTTCCGGGCTATGAACAAAGGGCGAGTATGTGGCGTTTGCTCAGGCTTTTGTCTCTGGATTTTGTGCCTACGGTGGCCGTGGAATGTCGGGGTGTCCTCAAGGGCCATGGACAAGTCTTTCTCTGGTGATTTGGCCTGATCCCAAGTGGTTGGGATCATTCTGTGGATGGGAAGAGTCCTTTCTGTATTTTCTTTTTTTTAACCTCAGGTGTCCCACCAAAGAGGGATTCCAGAGCAGAGCCCTGAGTAGGGGTGACTAGACATCTCTAACTCTGGTTGAGATTGGGGGACTAGGGGCTTGGCAAGCCCCATATGTGGGCTGTTGTTCCAGTCACTAAGAGGCTTTACATGAGGATAGGGCTCACGCTGAGGGTCACAATGTGTGTTTGTGCAAATTGTAGCCCTCAGGGATAGGTGGGGCCTCATAGTCCATGATGCTTTCTCCTACAATGAACGTTGGACAACATGCCAACCACAAGGTTTCTTGCCATGGCGAAGGAGAAGTTGTGATTCTTGTATCACGTTCACTCCTGAGCAGTGAGTGGATATAAGGTCTAGGTTCTGAAGATGAAAACTGAGGTTGGGTAGAGATGATGTCCGAAAGCCATTGTGGGTTTGATATACTCAGTGTACGGCCAGCTGTGTGGGTGTTGGACTGGAGGTCTGCCTTCAGGCTGTGTCAGACAAGGCTTTAGTGCACAGGCTAGATTGTATAATTGGGGTATGCTCGAGTGGCATGCAGTTTGTTACTCATTTGGCGTTTCTGGTTAGCCCTATAGGGCAACATTTTTCTTCTGGAGGGCAGGCAGAGTGCTGCATTGTGTCACCAGAATTGCCAAACTGGAGGGGTGTGGCCAGGATTTTGAAGACTGAATTCTGAGAACACAAGTTAGGCTTAGGTTTCGGGGCGAGGGCACAGCAGGCACACTCTCAAGTGCTGAATCGAGATCTCGTGCTTCTGAATTCAGGGCGCGGATCAGACTTTGGCTTAGGATGGAGTTTCTGTCCATGATGGCCCATTTATGAAGGTGTGGGGCATCATGAGGAAATGGAGGTTTTCTCACAGTGGGATTGTGTGATGCTTCAAACCACAAGGATTCCTTCTGCACGACAGTCAAGACAGGTTGGTTGGATTCAATACGTCCCATAAAGAAATTCTCCAGAGCAGGGTTCTAAGGATAAATGCCTGGGCAGCCCACCTCGCATTCCAACTGTCTCCTAGTGACAAGGCAGGTTTGATCTGCTGGCTCTTGGTGAGCAGCCGAGGGGGCTGATTTGAAATGGACTCTCCTGAGGATGGATCATAATGTAAGTTTGTGTCCTTGGATACCTTGGAATTGGGCCATGGTGCCAGCGCCCTGAAGGATCCTCCTAACCTGAGGTATTGACACAGCTCCAAAGAGCAAGTTTCTCATGTGGAGATGAGATCTGTTCTGATTGTTTCCTTAGGAAACCCCCCATATTCTGATATTGGAAACCAGGCCTCTGAGGAGAGATACATAGAAACCAAAGCAATGGATCAGAAGTTGGCTCAGGTTGGAGTTTCTGTCCATGATGGCCCCTTTATAAAGGAGAGCATCTCATGAGGCCATGTAGGTTTTCCCACGATAGGAGTTGTGAGATGCTCCAATCTGCAAGGATTCCTTCTGCAGGACAGTCAAGACCTGTTGGAAGGCTCCCAGGACATCCCATATGGAAAGGCGCCAGAGCAGGATTCCAACGATGGATGCCTAGAGAGTCTGCTTTGCATTCCAGTTGTCTCCTAGCGACAAGGCAGGTTTGATATTCTGGCTCTGGGGGAGTAATCAACGGGGCTGAGTTGAAATGTACTCTCCTGCCGAATGGTCATAATGCGGGTTTGTGTCCATGGATACCTTGGAATAGCGCGGTGGCTCCGGTTACCTGAAGCTTTCTCCTAGCTGGAGGTTTTTACAGAGCTCCAAAGGATAAGTTTCCCATGTGGAGACAAGATTTGTTCTGCTTGGTATCTCTGGAATCCCCCATATGCTGGTATTAGAGAACAGGCCTCTGAGGAGAGATGCTTAGAAACAAAAGCAATGGAACCAATTACGTTCTAGGGGCCTGTCCAGTTTAATACCTTTCTCTTGGGATATCTGTCTATGGGTGAGTTGAGGTCGATGCTCAGCTTGTGACAGATCACCCCTCTTTGTACTGGGCGGCCTACACTATTGGAATGGCCTCTGGGACTTTGGAGGTTTCTCCTAATCTGTAGGGTCGTGGCCAATGGAATGGGAAGAATTTCCTTGGAGAGGGCAGGCACTGTCCTGAGGTGTGGCTCCAGGGACCTCAGCCTGGAGGGTGTGTGGGACAGGGATGTCAGGATAGAAGTCTGAAAACACAGTTTGGGGACATAGGTATGGCAGGCCCGATCTACAGACTATGAGGAGAATTTTTTGGGCTATGACCTAAGGGTGAGGCTTATGTCTCTGGATTTTGTGTCAATAGTGCCGTGGAATGTCGGGCTGGCCTCATGGGCCATGGACGAGTCTTTCTCTCTGGGGATGGCCTGTTCCCAAGTGATTGGGGTCATTCTGTGGGTGGGAGGAATCCTTTCTTTGTTTACTTACCTCAAATGTCCCACCAAAGAGGGATTCCAGAGCAGAGCCCTGAGTAGGGGTGACTAGATGTTTCTACCTCTGGTTAAGATTGGGTGACTTGGGGCATGGCAGGCCCCATATGCAAGCTCATGGTCCAGCCACTGAGAGGCTTTACTTGAGGACAGGGCTCAAACTGAGGGTCCCAATGTGTGTTTGTGCCCACCGCAGCTCTTAAGCATGGGCAGGGCCTCAGGGACCCTACACTACCCTCAGGGGCCCTACTAATACTCCTGTAGGCCCTACAGGGGTCCTACACTGAACATTGGATAAGATGCCAACCACAAGATTCTGGCGAGAGGGAAGGAGGAGTTTTGATTTCTGCATCACGTTCACCCATGGGAAATGAGTAGAGATAAGGTCTAGGTTTCTGTAGCCTGAAAACCAGGTTGGAAAGAGATGGCAACCTAAGGCCATGGCGGTTCAGATGTTCTCAGTGTACGGCAAGCTGTCTGGGTGTCGGTTGGGAATTCAGGCCTCAGGTTGTGTCAGACAGGGCATTAGTGCACAGGCTAGACTATATAATTGGTGTACAGTTGAGTGGCATGCAGGTTTATCCGCATTTGAGGTTTCTGGGTAGACCCATAGAGAAACGTTTTTCTTCTAGAGGGCAGGCAGAGTGCAGCACTGTGTCATCGGAAATCCCAAAATGGAGGGCGTATGGTCCAGGAGAGTGAGGACGGAAGACTGAGAACACTAGCTATGCTTAGGTTTTGGGGTGAGGGCACACCAGGTGCACTCTGAAGAGCTTAATCAAGATCTCGTGCATCTGAAGTCAAGGCGAAGATCAGCCGTTGGCTCAGGTTGGAGTTTCTTTCCATGATCCGACTTCATGAAGATTGGGGGCATCATGTGACCTTGGAAGCTTTCCATGATATGAGTTGAGAGGTGGTCCATGAACAAGGACTCCTATGGAACAGTCGAGACCTGTTGGATGGCTCAAGGATGTCCCATAAGGAACGAAGAAAGAGCAGGGTTCTAAGTGTTGTAATGGTTCTAAGGATCTCTAAGGAGAGATGCCTGGAAACCAAAGCAATAGACCCGAAAGGTGCCTATGGGCCTGTTCGTTCCTTTTTACAACTGGGGACATCAGTCTACGAGTCTGAGTGCAGGTAGGTGCTCAGATGGGCCCAGATTGCCCCTGTTTGTCCTGGGAAACCACAAATATTGGGATGGCCTCAGGGACTTTGGAGGTTTATCCTATTAGTAGGGTTGTGGCCATTGGAATGGGCACATACAATTCCCTTGGAGAGGGGAAGCACAGTATTCAGGTTTGGCTCCAGCGGCCCTAGCCTGTAGGGTGTGTAGGCCAGGGATTTTAGGACAGTTGTCTGAAAACACAAACGCGGCTTATGTTTTGGGTCATAGTTATGGCAGGACTGATCTACAGACCATGAGGAGAACTCTTCGGGATATGAAAAAAGGCGAGTGTGAGGCTCTTGCTCAAGTTTTTGTCTCTGGATATCGTGTCTCTCATGGTCGTGAAATTTCCGGGTGACTTCATGGGAAATGGACGAGTCTTACTCTCTGGGGGTATTGCCCCGTCCAAAGAGTTTGGGGTCATTCTGTGGGATAGAAGAAGTCCGTTGTTCTGTTGTTGTTGATTTGTTTTGTTTTGTTTTGTTTTTCAACCTCAGGTGTCCCACCAAATGAGGGATTCCAGAGTAGAGCCCTGGGGAGGGCGACTGGACAACCAGAAATCTGGTAAAAAATTGTGGCCTAGGGACATGTCAAGCCCATTATGACATCTAATGGCCCAGGCACTGAGAGGACAGGACTCACGCTGAGGGTCACAATGCGTGTTTATGCCCTCGTCGCACTCAAGAATGGGCGGGACCTCTGGGTGAATGCTGGTTTCTCCTACACTGAACGTTGGACAACATGCCACCCACAAGGTTTCTTGCCATGGGTAAGGAAGAGTTCTGATTTCTTCATCACAGTCAATCATGGGCAGTGATTGGAGATAAGGTCTAGGTTCTGAAGCCTGAAAACTGAAGTAGGGAAGAGATGATGACCTAAGGCAATGGCGGGTCTGTTGTGCTCAGTGTGCGGTCAGCTGTCTGGGTGTTGGTCACGAGGTCCGGGCTCAGGTTGTCAGACAGTGCATTAGTGCCCAGGTTAGACTACATATTTTGTGTGCATTCGAGTGCTGTGTAGGTTCTTATCTGAAGAACTCTTCAGGATATGAAGAATGAGTGAGTCTGAGGAGCGTGCTCAGGTTTCTGTCTCTGGATTTTGTATCAGCGATGGCCGTGGAATTTTGGGGAGGCCTCAAGGGGCATGGACGAATCTTGCTCTCTGTGGATTTGGCCCGATCCCAATAGTTTTTTATCAATCTGTGGGATGGGAGGACTCCTTTCAGGTTTGTTGCCTCAGGTGTCCCACCAAAAGAGGAATTCCAAAGCAGAGCCCTGGGGAAGAGTGAAGACACAACCCGAACTACGGATAAAAATTGGGGCCTAGGGTCATGGCAAGCCCAATATGCTGTCTCTCCATCCAGCCACTGAGAGGCCTTGCCTGAGGACATGGCTCAGGCTGAGGGTCACAATGTGTGTTTGTGACCAATGTGGCCCGCAAGCATGTGGGGGGCACATGAGCCATACTGGTTTCAACTACACTGAACATTGGACAACATGCCAATCACAAGGTATCTTGCCATGGGGAAAGAGTTCTGATTTCTGCATCATTTTCAAACCCGGGCAGTGATTGGAGATAAGGTCTAGGTTCTGAAGCCTGAAATCCGAGGTTGAGAAGAGATGACGACCTAAGGCCATGGCGGGTCCGATGTGCTCAGTGTGCGGCCAGTTGTCTGGGTGTGGCCAGGAGGTCCGGGCGCTGGCTGTTTCAGAAAGGGCATTAGTGCCCAGTTCAGCCTATATATTTGCGGTACAGCCGAATGGCGTGCAGGTTGATCCTCATTTGGGGTTTCTCGGTAGCCCCAGAGGGCAATGTTTTTCTTGAGGAGGGCAGGCAGAGTGCTGAATTGTAGTTCTGGATTGACAATCTGTAGGGCTTGTGGGCTAGAAGTCTGAGGATGGAAGTCTGAGAACCCAAGCTAGGCCTAGGTTTCTGGGTGAGGATATGGCAGGCACAATCTACAGACCTGAATAGAGATCTCTTGCATCTGAAGTCAGGGCGACGATCAGAAGTTCGCTCAGGTTGGACATTCTGTCCCTGAAGGCCCCTTATTGAAGGGGGGGTTGATCACGAGGCCATGGGTGTTTTCCCACGATGGGAGTTCTGAGAAGCTCCTTACTACAATGATTCTTCAGCAGGACAATTGAAACCAGTTGCTTGGCTCCAGGACAACGATTCCGAGCAGGGTCTAAGGATGGATGGCAGCGAAGCCCACCTAGCATTCCAATTGTCTCCATGCAACAAGACAGGTTAGATCTGCTGGATCTGGGGCAGCAACCGAGGAGGCTGAGTTGAAATGGACTCTCCTATGGATGTGTCCTAATATGATTTTGTGTCTATGGAGACCTTGGAATGAAGCAGTGGCACTGGTGCCCTGAAGGGTTCTCCTAAAGAGAGGCTTTCACAAAGATCCATCGTGCAAGTTTCCCATGTGTAGATGAGATTTGTTCTTATGGGTGAGTCAAGAAACAGCCAAATGCTGTTATTGAATTCCAGGCCTCTGAGGAGAGATGGCTGGAAACCAAAGCAATGGATCCGATACGTGCCTAGGGGCATGTTCGTTCCTTATACCTCTGGGGACATCAGTCTACGGGTCTGAGGGCAGGAAGGTGCTCAGATGGGCCCAGATTGCCCCTGTTTGTCCTGGGAAGCCACAAATATTGGGATGGCCACAGGGACTTTGGAGGTTTATTCTATTAGTAGCGTTGTGGCCATTGGAATGGACACATACAATAACCTTGGAGAGGGCAAGAACAGTCGTCAGGTTTGGCTCCAGGGGCCTGAGCCTGTAGGGTATGTAGGCCAGGGCTGTTTGGACAGTTGTCTGAATACACAAACTCGGCTTATGTTTCTGGTCATAGGTATGGCAGGACTGATCTACAGACCATGAGGAGAACTCTTCGGATATGAAAAAAGGGCGAGAGAGAGGCTCTTCCTCAAGTTTTTGTCTCTGGATATCAAGTAAGTCATGGTCGTGAAATTTCCGGGTGACTTCATGGGAAATGGACGAGTCTTACTCTCTGGGGGTTTGGAACCATCAAAAGAGTTTGGGGTCATTCTGTAGGATGGAAGAAGTCCGTTGTTCAGTTGTTGTTGATTTGTTTTATTTTGTTTTTCAACCTCAGGTGTCCCCCCAAATGAGGGATTCCAGAGTAGAGCCCTGGGGAGAGGCGACTGGACAACCAGAAATCTGGTTAAAAATTGGGGCCTAGGGACATGTCAAGCCCATTATGACATCTAATCGTCCAGCCACTGAGAGGACGTACTAGAGGACAGGACTCACGCTGAGGGTCACAATGCGTGTATATGCCCTCGTCGTTCTCTGGAATGGGCGGGGCCTCAGGGTGAATGCTGGTTTCCCCTACACTGAACGTTGGACAACATGCCAACCACAAGGTTTCTTGCCATGGGTAAGGAAGAGTACTGATTTCTGCATCACAGTCAGCCCTGGGCAGTGATTGGAGATAAGGTCTAGGTTCTGAAGCCTGAAAACTGAGGTAGGGAAGAGATGATGAACTAAGATCATGTCGGGTCTGATGATCTCAGTGTGCGGTCAGCTGTCTGGGTGTTGGTCACGAGGTCCAGGCTCAGGTTGTGAGACAGTGCATTAGTGCCCAGGTTAGACTATATATTTTGTGTGCATTCGAGTGCCCTGTAGGTTCTTATCTGAAGAACTCTTCAGGATATGAAGAATGAGCATGTGTGAGGCGCATGCTCAGGCTTTTGTCTCTGGATTTTGTATCAGTGATGGCCGTGGAATGTTGGGGAGGCCTCATGGGACATGGACGAATCTTGCTCCTTGTGGATTTGGCACGATTACAATTGCTTTGCGTCAGTCTGTGGGATGGGAGGACTCCTTTCAGGTTTGTTACCTGTGGTGTCCCACCAAAAGAGGAATTCCAAAGCAGAGCCCTGGGGAAGAGTGAAGGGACAACCCGAACTATGGTTAAAAATTAGGGCCTAGGAACGTGTCAAGCCCATTATGACATCTAATGGTCCAGGCACTGAGTGGACGTACTAGAGGACAGGACTAACGCTGAGGGTCACAACGCGTGTGTATGCCCTCGTTGCACACATGAATGGCGGGGCCTCAGTGTGAATGCTGGTTTCCCCTACACTGACGTTGGACAACATGCCAACCACAAGGTTTCTTGCCATGGGTAAGGAAGAGTTCTGATTTCTGCATCACAGTCACCCCTGGGCAGTGATTGGAGATAAGGTCTAGGTTCTTAAGCCTGAAAACTGAGGTAGGGTAGAGATGATGACCTAAGGCCATGTCGGGTCTGATGAGCTCAGTGTGCGGTCAGCTGTATGGGTGTTGGTCACGAGGTCCGGGCTCAGGTTGTCGACAGTGCCTTTGTGCCCAGGTTAGACTATATATTTTGGGTGCATTCGAGTGCCGTGTAGGTACTTATCTGAAGAACTCTTCAGGATATGAAGAATGAGCGAGTGTGAGGCACATGCTCAGGCTTTTTTCTCTGGATTTTGTATCAGCGATGGCCATGGAATGTTGGGGAGGCCTCATGGGCCATGGACTAATCTTGCTCTCTGCGGATTTTGCCCGATCCCAATTGCCTTTCGTCAATCTGTGGGATGGGAGGAGTCCTTTCAGGTTTGTTACCTCAGGTGTCCCACCAAAAGAGGAATTCCAAAGCAGAGCCCTGGGGAAGAGTGAAGGGACAACCCGAACTATGGGTAAAAATTGGGGCCTAGGGGCATGGAATGCCCAATATGCTCTCTCTCCTTCCAGCCACTGAGAGGCCTTACCTGAGGACTGGGCTCAGGCTGAGTGTCACAATGTGTGTTTGTGACCAATGTGGCCTGCAAGCATGGGCGGGTCCTCATGGGCAACACTGGTTTCAAGTACACTGAACCTTGGAAGACATGCCAAACACAAGGTTTCTTGCCATGGGGAAAGAGTTCTGATTTCTGCATCATTTTCAAACCCGGGCCGTGATTGGAGATAAGGTCTAGGTTCTGAAGCCTGAAAACCGAGGTTGAGAAGAGATGACGACATAAGGCCATGGCGGGTCCGATGTGCTCAGTTGCGGCCAGCTGTGTGGGTGGGGCCAGGAGATCCAGGCTCAGGCTGTGTCAGAAAGGGCATTAGTGCCCAGGTCAGCCTATATATTTGGGGTACAGTCGAATGGCGTGCAGGTTGATCCTCATTTGGGGTTTCTGGGTAGCCCCAGAGGGCAATGTTTTTCTTCTGGAGGACAGGCAGAATGCTGCATTGTAGTCTGGATTGCCAAACTGGAGGGCTTGTGGGTCAGTAGTCTGACGACGGAAGTCTGAGAACCCAAGCTCGGCCTAGGATTCTGGGTGAGGATGTGCCAGGCACGATCTCCAGACCTGAATCGAGATCTCGTGCATCTGAAGTCAGGGCGAGGATCAGACGTTCGCTTAGGTTGGACAATCTGTCCCTGATGGCCCCTTCTTGAAGGGGGGGTGGATCACGAGGCCACGGGGGTTTTCCCACGAAGGGATTTGTGAGAAGCTCCCAACTGCAAAGATTCCTCTGCAGGACAATTGAGACCTGTTGGTTGGCTCCAGGACAACGATTCCGAGCAAGGTTCTAAGGATGGATGGCTGGGTAGCACACCTAGCATTCCAATTGTCTCCAAGCAACAGACAGGTTAGATCTGCTGGATCTGGGGGAGCAACCGAGGAGGCTCCGTTGAAATGGACACTCCCGTGGATGTGTCCTAATACGATTTTGTGTCTATGGAGACCTTGGAATGAAGCGGTGGCACTGGGGGCCTGAAGGGTTCTCCTAAAGAGAGGGTTTCACACAGCTCCATCGTGCAAGTTTCCATGTGTAGATGAGTTTTGTTCTGATGGGTGAGTCAAGAAACAGCCATATGCTGTTATTGAAATCCTGGCCTCTGAGGAGAGATGCCTGGAAGCCAAAGCAATGAATCCGATAGGTGCCTAGGGGCCTGTTCGTTCCTTTTTACCTCTGGGGACATCAGTCTACGGGTCTGAGTGCCGGTAGGTGCTCAGATGGGCCCAGATTGCCCCTGTTTGTCCTGGGAAGCCACAAATATTGGGATGGCCTCTGGGACTTTGGAAGTTTATCCTCTTAGTAGGGTTGTGGCCATTGGAATGGGCACATACAATTCCCTTGGAGAGGGCAAGCACAGTCGTCAGGTTTGGCTCCAGGGGCCTGAGCCTGTAAGATGTGTAGGCCACGGCTGTTTGGACAGTTGTCTGAAAACACAAAATCGGCTTATGTTTCGGGTCATAGGTATGGCAGGACTGATCTACAGACCATGAGGAGAACTCTTCGGGATATGAAAAAAGGGCGAGTGTGAGGCTCTTGCCCAATTTTTTGTCTATGGATATCGTGTCACTCATGGTCGTGAAATTTCCGGGTGACTTCATGGTAAATGGACGAGTTTTACTCTCCGGGAGGTTGGCCCCGTCCAAAGAGTTTGGGGTCATTCTGTGGGATGGAAGAAGTCCGTTGTTCTGTTGTTGTTGATTTGTTTTGTTTTGTTTTTCAAACTCAGGTTTCGCACCAAATGAGGGATTCCAGAGTAGAGCCCTGGGGAGGCGCGACTGGACAACCAGATATCTGGTTAATTATTGTGGCCTAGGGACATGTCAAGACCATTATGACATCTAATGGTCCAGCCACTGAGAGGACGTACTAGAGGACAGGACTCACGCTGAGGGTCACAATGCGTGTTTATGCCCTCGTCGCACTCAAGAATGGGCGGGGCCTCAGGGTGAATGCTGGTTTCTCCTACACTTAACGTTGGACAACTTGCCAACGACAAGGTTTCTTGCCATGGGAAAGGAAGAGTTCTGATATCTGCATCACAGTCACCTCTGGGCAGTGATTGGAGATAAGGTCTAGGTTCTGAAGCCTGAAAACTGAGGTAGGGAAGAGATGATGACCTAAGGCCATGGCGGGTCTGATGTGCTCAGTGTGCGGTCAGCTGTCTGGGTGTTGGTCACGAGGTCCGGGCTCAGGTTGTCAGACAGTGCATTAGTGCCCAGGTTACACTATATATTTTGGGTGCATTCGAGTGCCGTGTAGGTTCTTATCTGAAGAACTCTTCAGGATATGAAGAATGACCGAGTCTGAGGCGCGTGCTCAGGCTTTTGTCTCTGGATTTTGTATGAGCGATGGCCGTGGAATGTTGGGGAGGCCTCATGGGCCATGGACGAATCTTGCTCACTGTGGATTTGGCCCGATCCCAATTGTTCTTCGTCAATCTGTGCGATGGGAGGACTCCTTTCAGGTTTGTTACCTCAGGTGTCCCACCCAAAGAGGAATTCCAAAGCAGAGCCCTGGGGAAGAGTGAAGACACAACACGAACTACGGTTAAAAATTGGGGCCTAGGGGCATGGCAAACACAATATGCTGTCTCTCCATCCAGCCACTGAGAGTCCTTACCTGAGGACTGGGCTCAGGCTGAGGGTCACAATGTGTGTTTGTGACCAATGTGGCCCGCAAGCATGGGCGGGGCCTCTTGGGCCACACTGGTTTCAACTACACTGAACCTTGGACAACATGCCAACCACAAGGTTTCTTGCCATGGGTAAAGAGTTCTGATTTCTGCATCATTTTCAAACCCGGGCCGTGATTGGAGATAAGGTCTAGGTTCTGAAGCCTGAAAACCGAGGTTGAGAAGAGATGACGACATAAGGCCATGGCGGGTCCGATGTGCTCAGTGTACGGCCAGCTGTCTGGGTGGGGACAGGAGGTCCAGGCTCAGGCTGTGTCAGAAAGGGCATTAGTGCCCAGGTCAGCCTATATATTTGGGGTACAGCCGAATGGCGTGCAGGTTGATCCTCATTTGGGGTTTCTGGGTAGCCCCAGAGGGCAATGTTTTTCTTCTGGAGGGCAGGCAGAGTGCTGCATTGTAGTCTGGATTGCCAAACTGGAGGGCTTGTGGGTCAGTAGTCTGAGGATGGAAGTCTGAGAACCCAAGCTCGGCCTAGGATTCTGGGTGAGGAAGTGCCAGGCACAATCTCCAGACCTGAATCGAGATCTCGTGCATCTGAAGTCACGGCGAGGAGTAGACGATCGCTCAGGTTGGACATTCTGTCCCTGATGGCCCCTTCTTGAAGGGGGGGTGGATCACGAGGCCATGGGGGTTTTCCCACGATGGGATTTGTGAGAAGCTCCCAACTGCAAAGATTCTTCTGCAGGAAAATTGAGACCTGTTGGTTGGCTCCAGGACAACGATTCCGAGCAAGGTTCTAAGGATGGATGGCTGGGTAGCCCACCTCGCATTCCAATTGTCTCCAAGCAACAAGACAGGTTAGATCTGCTGGATCTGGGGGAGCAACCGAGGAGGCTCAGTTGAAATGGACTCTCCCATGGATGTGTCCTAACATGATTTTGTGTCTATGGATAACTTGGAATGAAGCGGTGGCACTGAGGCCCTGAAGGGTTCTCCCAAAGAGAGGCTTTCATACAACTCCATCATGCAAGTTTCCAATGTGTAGATGAGTTTTGTGCTGATGGGTGAGTCAAGAAACAGCCATATGCTCTTATTGAAATCCTGGCCTCTGAGGAGAGATGCCTGGAAGCCAAAGCAATGGATCCGATAGGTGCCTAGGGGCCTGTTCGTTCCTTTTTACCCTTGGGGACATCAGTCTACGGGTCTGAGTGCAGGTAGGTGCTCAGATGTGCCCAGATTGCCCCTGTTTGTCCTGGGAAGCCACAAATATTGGGATGGCCTCAGGGACTTTGGAGGTTTATCCTATTAGTAGGGTTGTGGCCATTGGAATGGGCACATACAATTCCCTTGGAGATGGCAAGCACAGTCTTCAGGTTTGGCTCTAGGGTCCTGAGCCTGTAGGCAGTTGGGAGCTTTTCAGAACTCCATCGTGGGAAAACCCCCATGGCCTCGTGATCCATCACCCCTTCAAGAAGGGACCATCAGGGACAGAATGTCCAACCTGAGCCATCGTCTGACCTCCCTCTGACATCAGATGCACGAGATCTCGATTCATGTCTGTAGATTGTGCCTGTCATATCCTCACCCAGACTCCTATGTCTAGCTTGGCTTCTCAGACTTCCGTCCTCAGACTACTGGCCCACAAGCCCTCCAGTTTGGCAATCCAGAACTACAATGCAGCACTCTGCCTGCCCTCCAGAAGAAAAACTTTGCCCTCTGGGGCTACCCAGAATCCCCAAATGAGGAAAAACGCGGCACGCCTTTCGACTGTACCCCAAATATATAGGCTGACCTGGGCACTAATGCCCTTTCTGACACAGCCTGAGCCTGGACCTCCTGGCCCCACCCAGACAGCTGGCCGCACACTGAGCACATCGGACCCACCATTGCCTTAGGTCATCATCTCTTCTCAACCTCGGTTTTCAGGCTTCAGAACCTAGACCTTATCTCCAATCACGGCCCGGGTTTGAAAATGATGCAGACATCAGAACTCTTTCCCCATGGCAAGAAACCTTGTGGTTGGCATGTTGTCCAAGGTTCAGTGTCGTTGAAACCAGTGTGGCCCATGAGGCCCAGCCCATGCTTGCGGGCCCCATTGGTCACAAACACACATTGTGACCCTCAGCCTGAGCCCAGTCCTCAGGTAATGCCTCTCAGTGGCTGGATGGAGAGACAGCATATTGTGTTTGCCATGCCCCCAGGCCCCAATTTTTAACCATAGATCGGGTTGTCCTTTCAGTCTTCCCCAGGGCAACAATCATATAAATAACCATTTCATACCTACTTAAAAATTGCATAATACCACACTCCTAGATCCTCTCTTAATACTCTAAAATAACCCTTAAAGGAAATACATTTTTAAAAATAACAGATTTTTTGGTGAATAATTTAATAAAATAAACGTGTCATTCATCTATGTAGATCATAAAAATGTTTTTAATAAGCCTGAAATTATAACTCTGAAGTGTGCTAAAATGAATCCACCTGCTAAGGGTGAGAGAACAAAAATAAACATCAATTTTCCAAATAAGAGGAATTTATTACCTTCGAATCAAAGCATGTGGATTTGTTCAAACTGGCATTAAAGGGATATGGAAACACAAACATTAGAAAGTCATATTTTAGATTTCTAAATCTTCAAATTGAAGAGTATATATTTTTTAAATGTTACATAATGCTACATAATGACAAGATGGCAGGTTGTGACAAATAGCATTTTAAAAGCTCTACTCATATGGAACGGAAGGTGTCATTTCCCTATAATTTTATATATTCATTAATTTACTATATCTGGATACAACATATTACCAAACAGATGTTCATCAAAGACTAAATCATTTTTACTGGAGCATAATAATTTGAACCTACATCTATTATTCATTTTTTTCGATCAATCATTTATAGACTCACTAAACATTTTATCAGTTGTTGACAAAATTAAAAAACAGTAGGATAAAATGTCGTGATTGGAAAAGTAGATTTTCTTTGAAATTTGCATTTAAATGAAAATATTTGCTGATATTTTAAAAACTTTAAATGTAATTTTATATATATCTGATCTTGCAAATGATATAAAACGTTTGGAGGCTTAATATAGTTTGGGGCACATGGTAAGCAATAATCAATTTTTTTGTTGATCCAAGTGTTCTTGTATTATTTTTCTTAATTATTCTAGTACCAAAATTTATAGTTCTAAGATTTTTCCACCCCATTTTAATATCTCTTAAGGTGGCACTCACCTTGCACTTGATGACATATCCTAGTTTAACTGTCAACATTTCTCTTTCTTTGTCGAACATAAACTATAGTGCATCTTACCCTTGATGAAAGCTAGGATGCAATTAAATACTCTATTATGGTTACGATTCTGATATTTGAAATCCTCCGGTAGCTCCCTGTGCCCCCACAGTGTAGAACCTCACCTCCTCGGCATAGTATACAAACCATCTCACCCCTGGTGTTAACCCCGGGGCTCAGCCTCCATCCCCAGGTGATGCTGCCAGATCAGCTGTCGGTTGTCATAAACTTGCTGTAGTTTCCCGAATGCACTGTGCTGCCTCCTGGCACTTTGGAACTTGACACACTCATCCTCATTCTTCGCTTTGCCCTTGTCTATCACCTCCCCTGATAATCTGTTCCTAAGTGGCTTTTCCCAGCTCCAACCTACCCTTGGCAGTCTTTTATCTCCCTGTGGTAAAGCCTGTCACACTGTACCATGGACATGCCCGTTGTCCCCCTGAGAAGAGAAAAGGGACAGTGAGGGCCACCCAGCATTTGCAGCTCTAGTGCAGAGCCCCATGCCTGGCTTGCAGGAAATGCCAGATCATGAAGACAAACGGAGATCATCCTCTGGCTAAAACCAGATCTTCTTTGCCTACTGCAGGATCTGGATCAATAAAGAGCAGCCAGTGATTATTGCTGTATTTCTAGGGGTTTTTTCCCCATATATTTCAGGGGATTCTGGTTAGCCCCAGAGGGCAATGTTTTTTCTTCTGGACGGCAGGCAGAGGGCTGCATTGTAGTTCTGGAATTGCCAAACTGGAGGGCTTGTGGGCCAGGAGTTGAGGACAGAAGTCTGAGAACACAAGCAACATTAGGTTTCTGGGCAAGGGCATGGCAGGTACGCTCTGCAGAGCTGAAACGAGATCTCGTGCATCTGAAATCAGGTGAGGATCTGACGAACGCTCAAGTTGGAGTTTCTGTCCCTTATGGCCCTCTTCATGAAGAGGTGGTGGATGACGAGGCCATGGAATTTTTCCCACGATGGGAGTTGTGAGATGCTCCAAACCTTAAAGATTCTTCTGCAGGGCGATTGAGAACTGTTGGTTGGCTCCAGGACTTCCCATATGGATCGATTCCGAGAAGGGTTCTAAGGATGGATGGCTGGGAAGCCCGACTCTCATTCCTCTTGTGTCCTAGTGGCAAGACAGGTTAGATCTGCTGGATCTGGGGGAGAAACTGAGAGGGTTGAGTTGAAATGGACTCTCTTGTGGATGGGTCCTAATGTGGGTTTGTGTCCATGGAGAACTTGGAATGAGGCAGTGGCACAGGGTCCCTGAAGGGTTCTCCTAACCAGAGGCTTTGACACAGCTCCAACGTGCATGATTCCCACGTGGAGACGAGATTTGTTCTGATGGGTGGCTCAAGAAACAGCCATATGCTGCTATTGGAATCCAGGCCTATGAGGAGAGATGCCTAGACAACAAAGCAATGGATCCGATCAGGATCTAGGGGCCTGCTCATTCCAATTTACCTCTGGGGACATCTGTCCACGGGTCTAAGTGCAGGTAGATGCTCAGCTGGTGTCAGACAGCCCTTGTATTTCCTGGGCAGTCTACACTATTGGGATGGCCCCGGGCACTTTGGAGGTTTATCATCCTATTTCTAGGTTTGTGGCCAATGGAATGGGCAGAATTCCCAGGTACAGTCCTCAGGTTTGGCTCCAAGAACCTGTGCCTGTAGGTTTTGTGGGCCAGGGCTGTGGGGACAGTTGTCTGAAAACACAAACCCGGCTTAGGATTCGGGTCGTAGGTATTGCAGGACTGAACTACAGACCGTGAGGAGAACTCTTCAGGATATGAACAAGGGGGCGAGTGTGAGACGCTTGCTCAAGATTTTGTCTCTGGATATTGTGTCACTGATGGCCGTGGAATGTCCGGGTGGTCTCATGGGCCATGGACGAGTCTTCCTCTCTGGGCATTTGGCCCGTCCCAAGAGTTTGGGGTTATTCTTTGAGATGGGAGGAGTCCGTTTTGTTTTGTTTTCACCTCAGTTGTCCCACCAAAAGAGAGTTCCCAGGGCAGAGCCCTGGGGAGGGGTGACTGGACAACCAGAAAGCTGGTTAAAACTTGGGGCCTAGGGGCATGGCAAGCCCATTATGACGTCTAATGGTCCAGCCACTGAGAGGACTTACTAGAGGACAGGACTCACGCTGAGGGTCACAATGCGTGTTTGTGCCCTCTTCGTACTCAAGCATGGGCCGGGCCTCATGGTGAACGCTGGTTTCTCCTACACTGAACGTGGGACAACATGCCAACCACAAGGTTTCTTGCCATAGGGAAGGAGGAGTTCTGATTTCTGCATCACATTCACCCCTTGGCGGGGTGTGGAGTTAAGGTCTATGTCCTGAAGCCTGAGAAGCTAGGTTGGGAATAGATGACGAGCTAAGGCCATGGCGGGTCTGTTGTGCTCAGTGTGCGGTCAGCTGTCTGGGTGTTGGTCAGGAAGTCCAGGCTCAGGCTGTGTCAGACAGTGTATTATTGCCCAGATTTGTCGATATAATTTGTGTACAGAAGGGTGATGGGTGGAGTCCTTTCAGTTTGGTTACCTCAGGTGACCCACCAAAAGAGGGATTTCAAAGCAGAGCCCTGCGGATGGGTGAATGGACAAACCGAACTATGGTTAGTTCCAGCCACTGAGAGGCCTTCATTGAGGACAAAACTCACGCTGAGGGTCACAATGTGTGTTTATGCCTTCTAAGTGCTCAAGCATGGGCGGGAATCATGGTCCACACTGTTGCTCCTACACTGAACGTTGGGCTCCATGCCAACCACATGTATTCTTGTCATGGGGAAGTAGTAGTTCTGATTTTTTTTTTTCATCTTTTTCACCGCTGGGCCGTGATTGGAGATAAGGTCTAGGTTGTGTAGTCTGAAAACCGAGCTTGGGAAGAGACGACTTAAGTCCATGACAGGTCCAACGTGCTCAGTGTGGAGCCAGGTCGCTGAGTGTTGGTCGGGAGGTTCAGGCCTAGGCTGCGTCAGACCAGGCATTAGTTTTCAGGGTATATTGTATAATTGGGGGAGAGTCGAGTGCCGTGAAGCTTGATCCTCATTTAGCGTTTCTGGGTAGCCCCAAGGGCAACGTTTTTCTTCTGGAGAGCAGGCAGAGTGCTGCTTTGTGGCTCCGGAATTCCCAAACTGGATGCCCTTTGGGCAAGGAGTGTGAGGACGGAAGAATGAGAACACAAGTTAGGCGTAGGTTTCGGGGCGAGGGCACGGCAGGCACTATCTGCACATCTGAATCGGGACTTCGTGCATCTGAAGTCAGGGAGGGTTCAGACCTAGGCTCAGGTTGGAGTTTCTGTCCATTATGGTCCTTTCTTGAAGGGGGCAGCATCTCGAGGCCATGGAGGTTTACCCAGGAGGGGAGTTGGGATATGCTCCAAGCCACAAGGATTTTTTCTGATCAACAATTGAGATCTGTTGGATCGCTCCAGGATGTTTCATACGGAACGACAGCAAAGCAGGGATCGAAGGATGGAACCCTGGGCAGACTGCCTCGATTCTAATTGTCTCCTAGTTAATAGACAGTTCTGATATGCTAGCTCTAGGGGAGCAACGGAAGGGGCTGAGTTGAAAAGGACTCTACTGCGGATGGGACCTATTGTTGGTTTGTGTGCATAGAGACCCTGGCACGGAGCTGTGACAAACGGACCCTGAATGCTTCTCCTAAGCAGAGGTTTTGCGTCATCTCCAAAAGACAAGTTTCCCATGTGGAGACTAGATTTGATCTGATTGGTGCCTCAGGAAAGCCCCACATGCTGATATTGGAAACAGGCCTCTGATGAGAGATAGCAGGAAACCAAAACAATGGACCCCATTAGGGCCTAGGGCCCTGACCCATTCAATCTCCTTCTCTGGGGACATCCATCTACAGTATGAGTGGAGATGGATGCTCAGCTGGTTCCAGGCAGCCCTTGTTTGTCCTGGGCGTTCTATACTATGGGGATGGCCTTGGGGACTTTGGAGGCTTCTCTGAGTTTGTATGATTGTGGTCAATGGAAGGGGCAGAATTCCCGTGGAGTTGAGAGGCACAGACCTGGTGTGTGACTCCAGGGTCCCCAGGCTGGAGGGTGTGGAAACCAGGAATGTGGGGATAGAAGTCTGAAAACACACACTCGGCTTGTTTTGGGGACGTAGGTATGGCAGTTCCGATCTACAGACCGTGAGGGGAACTCTTTGGGATAGGAAGAAAGAGCGAGTGTGAGGCGTTTATTCAGGCTTTTGTCTCTGGATTTTGTGTCAACGATGGGGGTGGAATGTCAGGGAGGCATCATGGGCCATGGATGAGTCTTCCTCTCTGTGGATGTGGCCCGATCCCAATTTGGGTGTCAATCTGTGGGATGGGAGGAGTCCTTTCAGTTTGGTTACCTCATTCTAAAGCAGAGCACTGGGGAGGGGCGAATGGACAACACGGACTATGGTTAAAAATTGGGGCCTAGGGGCATGGCAAGCCCAATATGCCGTCTCTTGGTCCAGCCACTGTGAGACCTTACTTGGGGACTGGGCTCACGCTGAGGGTCACAATGCGTATTTGTGACCAACGCGGCCCTCAAGCATGGCGGGGTCAAAGGGCCACACTGCTATCAACTACACTGAACGTTGGGCAACACGCCAACCACAAGATTTCTTGCCATGGGGAAGGATTTCTGATTTCTGCCTCATGTTCAACCCTGGGCAGTGATTGGAGAAAACGTCTAGTTTCTGAAGCCTGAAAACCGAAGGTGGGAAGAGATGACGACCTAAGGCTTTGGCAGGTCCGATGTGTTCAGTGTGAGTCCAGCTGGCTGGGTGTGGGTCTGGAGGGCCAGGCTCAGGCTGTGACAGAAAGGGCAAGAGTGCCCAGGGCATCCTGTAGAATTGGGGTACAGTCACGTGGCGAAAAGGTTGATCCTCCTTTGGGGCTTCTGGTTAGCCCCAGAGGGCAATGTTTTTTCTTCTGGACGGCAGGGAGAGGGCTGCATTGTAGTTCTGGAATTGCCAAACTGGAGGGCTTGTGGGCCAGGAGTTGAGGACAGAAGTCTGAAAACACAAGCAACCTTAGGTTTCTGGGCGAGGGCATGGCAGGTACGCTCTGCAGAGCTGAAACGAGATCTCGTGCATCTGAAATCAGGTGAGGATCTGACGAACGCTCAGGTTGGAGTTTCTGTCCCTTATGGCCCTCTTCATGAAGAGGTGGTGGATGACGAGGCCATGGAATTTTTCCCACGATGGGAGTTGTGAGATGCTCCAAACCTTAAAGATTCTTCTGCAGGGCGATTGAGACCTGTTGGTTGGCTCCAGGACTTCCCATACGGATCGATTCCGAGTAGGGTTCTAAGTATGGATGGCTGGGAAGCCCGACTCTCATTTTTCTTGTGTCCTAGTGACAAGACAGGTTAGATCTGCTGGATCTGGGGGAGAAACTGAGAGGGTTGAGTTGAAATGGACTCTCTTGTGGATGGGTCCTAATGTGGGTTTGTGTCCATGGAGAACTTGGAATGAGGCAGTGGCACAGGGTCCCTGAAGGGTTCTCCTAACCAGAGGCTTTGACACAGCTCCAACGTGCAAGATTCCCACGTGGAGACGAGATTTGTTCTGATGGGTGGCTCAAGAAACAGCCATATGCTGCTATTGGAATCCAGGCCTATGAGGAGAGATGCCTGGACAACAAAGCAATGGATCCGATTAGGATCTAGGGGCCTGCTCATTCCAATTTACCTCTGGGGACATCTGTCCACGGGTCTAAGTGCAGGTAGATGCTCATCTGGTGTCTGACCGCCCTTGTTTTTCCTGGGCAGTCAACACTATTGGGATGGCCCCGGGCTCATTGGAGGTTTATCATCCTATTTCTAGGTTTGTGGCCAATGGAATGGGCAGAATTCCCAGGTATAGTCCTCAGGTTTGGCTCCAAGAACCTGTGCCTGTAGGTTTTGTGGGCCAGGGCTGTGGGGACACTTTTCTGAAAACACAAACCCGGCTTACGTTTCAGGTCATAGGTATTGCAGGACTGATCTACAGACCGTGAGGAGAACTCTTCAGGATATGAACAAGGGGGTGAGTGTGAGACGCTTGCTCAAGATTTTGTCTCTGGATATTGTGTCACTGATGGCCGTGGAATGTCCGGGTGGCCTCATGGGCCATAGACGAGTCTTCCTCTCTGGGCATTTGGCTTGGTCCCAAGAGTTTGGGGTTATTCTTTGAGATGGGAGGAGTCCGTTTTGTTTTGTTTTCACCTCATGTGTCCAACCAAAAGAGAATTTCCAGGGCAGAGCCCTGGGGAGGGGCGACTGGACAACCAGAAAGCTGGTTAAAACTTGGGGCCTAGGGGCATGGCAAGCCCATTATGACGTCTAATGGTCCAGCCACTGAGAGGACTTACTAGAGGACAGGACTCACGCTGAGGTTCACAATGCGTGTTTATGGCCTCTTTGTACTCAAGCATGGGCGGGGCCTCATGGTGAACGCTGGTTTCTCCTACACTGAACTTGGGACAACATGCCAACCACAAGGTTTCTTGCCATAGGGAAGGAGGAGTTCTGATTTCTGCATCACATTCAACCTTTGGCGGGGTGTGGAGTTAAGGTCTATGTCCTGAAGCCTGAGAAGCTAGGTTGGGAATAGATGACGAGCTAAGGCCATGGCGGGTCTGTTGTGCTCAGTGTGCGGTCAGCTGTCTGGGTGTTGGTCAGGAAGTCCGGGCTCAGGCTGTGTCATACAGTGTATTAGTGCCCAGATTTGTCTATATAATTTGTGTACAGAAGGGTGCCGTGTAGGTCTATCCTCATTTCGGGTGTCTGGGAAGCTCCATAGGGCAACATTTTGCTTTTTATCTGGAGGGCAGGCAGAGTGCTGCCTTGTGGGTCCAGAATTGCCAAACGTGAGGTCTTGGGGGCCAGGAGTGTGAGGACGGACATTGGAGAACAGAAGTTTCACATAGGTTTAAGGGCGAGGGCAAGGCCGGCACACTCTGCAGAGCTGAATCGAGATGTCGTGCATCTGAATTCAGGGCGAGGATCAGACGTTGGCTCAGGTTGCAGTTCCTGTCCATGATTTACCCTTCAGAAAGGGGGTGGGGGCTTCAGAAAGCCATCACGGTTTTCCCACGTTGGGAGTTGTGAGATGCTCCAAAACGCAAGGATTCCTTCTGCAGGACATTTGAGACCTTTTGGATGGGTCCAGGACGTTCCATATGGAACGACGCCAGAGCATGGTTCTAAGGGCGGAGCCCTGGGCAAGCCGCCTCGCATCTCAATCGTCTCCTAGTGACAAGACAGGTTCTATCTGCTGGCTCTGGCGGAGCAACCGAGAAGCCAGAGTTGAAATGGACTCTCCTGCTGATGGATCCTAATGTGGGTTTGTGTCCATGGAGACCTTGGAAAGGGGTGGTGGCACCGGGCCCTGAAGGATTCTCCTAACCGGAAGTTTTGACACAGTTCCAGCCTGCTATTTTCCCATGTCGAGACAAGATTTGCCTCCGGAAACCCCCGCATGCTGGTATTTGAAAACATGCCTCTGAGGAGAGATGCCTGGAAACCAAAGCCTTGGATCCGATTACGACCTAGGGACCTGTGAGGTTCAATCTACTACCCTGGTGACATCCAACTACGGTATGAGTGGAGGTAGATGCTCAGCTGTTGTCAGACGCCCTTGATTGTCCCGGGCGGCCTACACAATTGGGATGGCTTCAGGGACTGTGGAGGTTTCTTCTAATTTGGAGGCGTGTGGTCAAGTGAATGGGCAGAATTCCAGTGGAGTGGGCAGGCACAGACCTGATGTGTGGCTCCAGGGGCCCCAGCCTGGATGGTGTGTGGGCCAGGAGCATGGGGATAGAAGTCTGAAATCACGAACGTGGCTTACGTTTGGGGACATAAGTATGGCAGGCCCGATCTACAGGCCGTGAGGAGAACTCTTCGGGATATGAAGAAAGAGTGAGTGTGAGGCATTTATTCAGGCTTTTGTCTCTGGATTTTGTGTCAACAATGGCCATGGAATGACGAGGAGGCCTCATGGGCCATGGACAAGTCTTCCTCTCTGTGGATTTGGCACGAACCCAATTGTTTTGGGTCCATCTTGGGGATGGGAGGAGTCCTTTCAGTTTGGTTACCTCAGGTGTCCCACCAAAAGAGGGATTTCAAAGCAGAGCCCTGGGGAGGGGCGAATGGACAAACCGAACTATGGTTAGTTCCAGCCACTGAGAGGCCTTCCTTGAGGACAGAACTCACGCTGAGGGTCACAATGTGTGTTTATGCTTTCTAGGCGCTCAAGCATGGGCGGGAATCATGGTCCACACTGTTGCTCCTACATTGAACGTTGGGCTCCATGCCAACCACATGTATTCTTGCCATGGGGAAGTAGTAGTTCTGATTTTTTTCATCTCTTTCACCACTGGGCCGTGATTGGAGTTAAGGTCTAGGTTGTGTAGTCTGAAAACCGAGCTTGGGAAGAGATGACGCCTTAAGTCCATGACAGGTCCGACGTGCTCAGTGTGGATCCAGGTCGCTGAGTGTTGGTCGGAAGGTTCAGGCCTAGGCTGCGTCAGACCAGGCATTAGTTTTCAGGGTATATTGTATAAATGGGGGAGAGTCGAGTGCCGTGCAGCTTGATCCTCATTTAGCGTTTCTGGGTAGCCCCAAGGGCAACGTTTTTCTTCTGGAGGGCAGGCAGAGTGCTGCTTTGTGGCTCCGGAATTCCCAAACTGGATGCCCTTTGGGCAAGGAGTGTGAGGACGGAAGAATGAGAACACAAGTTAGGCGTAGGTTTCGGGGCGAGGGCACGGCAGGCACTATCTGCACATCTGAATCGGGACTTCGTGCATCTGAAGTCAGGGAGGGTTCAGACCTAGGCTCAGGTTGGAGTTTCTGTCCATTATGGTCCTTTCATGAAGGGGGCAGCATCTCGAGGCCATGGAGGTTTACCCAGGAGGGGAGTTGGGATATGCTCCAAGCCACAAGGATTTTTTCTGATCAACAATTGAGATCTGTTGGATCGCTCCAGGATGTTTCATACGGAACGACAGCAAAGCAGGGATCGAAGGATGGAACCCTGGGCAGACTGCCTCGATTCTAATTGTCTCCTAGTTAATAGACAGTTCTGATATGCTAGCTCTAGGGGAGCAACGGAAGGGGCTGAGTTGAAAAGGACTCTACTGCGGATGGGACCTATTGTTGGTTTGTGTGCATAGAGACCCTGGCACGGAGCTGTGACAAACGGACCCTGAATGCTTCTCCTAAGCAGAGGTTTTGCGTCATCTCCAAAAGACAAGTTTCCCATGTGGAGACTAGATTTGATCTGATTGGTGCCTCAGGAAAGCCCCACATGCTGATATTGGAAACAGGCCTCTGATGAGAGATAGCAGGAAACCAAAACAATGGACCCCATTAGGGCCTAGGGCCCTGACCCATTCAATCTCCTTCTCTGGGGACATCCATCTACAGTATGAGTGGAGATGGATGCTCAGCTGGTTCCAGGCAGCCCTTGTTTGTCCTGGGCGTTCTATACTATGGGGATGGCCTTGGGGACTTTGGAGGCTTCTCTGAGTTTGTATGATTGTGGTCAATGGAAGGGGCAGAATTCCCGTGGAGTTGAGAGGCACAGACCTGGTGTGTGACTCCAGGGTCCCCAGGCTGGTGGGTGTGGAAGCCAGGAATGTGGGGATAGAAGTCTGAAAACACACACTCGGCTTGTTTTTGTGACGTATGTATGGCAGTCCCGATCTACAGACCGTGAGGGGATCTCTTTGGGATAGGAAGAAAGAGCGAGTGTGAGGCGCTTATTCAGGCTTTTGTCTCTGGATTTTGTGTCAACGATGGGCGTGGAATGTCGGGGAGGCCTCATGGGCCATGGATGAGTCTTCCTCTCTGTCGATTTGGCCCGATCCGAATTTGGGGGTCAATCGGTGGGATGGGAGGAGTCCTTTCAGTTTGGTTACCTCATTCTAAAGCAGAGCACTGGGGAGGGGCGAATGGACAACACGAACTATGGTTAAAATTTGGGGCCTAGGGGCATGGCAAGCCCAATATGCCGTCTCTTGGTCCAGGCACTGAGAGACCTTACTTGGAGACTGGGCTCACGCTGAGGGTCACAATGCGTATTTGTGACCAACGCGGCCCTCAAACATGGCGGGGTCAACGGGCCACACTGCTATCAACTACACTGAACGTTGGGCAACACGCCAACCACAAGATTTCTTGCCATGGGGAAGGATTTCTGATTTCTGCCTCATGTTCAACCCTGGGCAGTGATTGGAGAGAACGTCTAGGTTCTGAAGCCTGAAAACCGAAACGGGAAGAGATGATGTTGGGTCAGAGTTAGGGTTAGACGTCTTTGGAGTCAGGGTTAGCGTAAGGCTTAGGGTAGGGGTCAGGGTTAGGTTTAGGTTCATGGTTAGGTTTAGTGTCATGATCACAGTAGGTTCAGGGTTAGCCTTACGGTCCGAGTCAGGGTCAGGGTCAGTGTTAGGCTGACAGTTAGGTTTATGTCCAGGCAGGGTCATGATCAGATTTACGGTCCGGTCCAAGTTTTGGTTTGGGGGCAAGGTCATGTCAGGTCAGGGTTACGTTTTGGACAGGTTTAGTGTCAGGCTTAGGGTCAGGGTTAGGTTTAGGTTCATGGTTATGGTAAGGTCAGCTTTATTTTTAGGTTCTGTTTCATGAGTAGGTTCAGGATCAGGGTTAGCTTTAGGGTTACTAATCTGTTCAGGATCACGGATTGAGTCAGAGTTAGGTTAAAAGTCAGGTTTAGGGTCAGTATTAAGGTCAAGGCCAGGGTCTGTTTTAAGGTTAAGGTCTGACATAGGCAAAGTACAGAGTTAGGGTTATGATCAGGTTCAGGGAGAGGGTCAGGATTATTGTTAAATTGTGGTTAGGTTTAGGGTTAGAGGTAGGTTGCGTGTTAGGGTTAGACCGGGTTAGGGTCAGTGTCAGGGATAATGTTAGGGGTTAGGTTTAGGGTTAGGTTCAGCGTTAGGTTTCGGGTCAGGGCCCGTGTTAGTGTCAGGGTCAGGGTTTCGTTTAGGGTTAGAGATAGGTTCAGGCTTACTTTCAGTGTCAGGTTTATTGTTAGGGTGAGGGTCAGGGTCACTGTTAGGGTCAGGCTTAGGTTTCTGGTCTTTGCCTGGGTCGGGGTCAGGGTGAAGTCTAGGGCCAGTGTCAGGTTTACGGTCAGGATCAGGTATTAGTTTAAAGTCCACATTCGTGTCAGGGACAGGGTTATGTAGTGGTCATTGTTAGGTTCATGGTTAGGTTAAGGGTCAGGTCCAGTGTCCGGTTTAGGGTCAGGGTCTGGTATAGGCAAATTTCAGGGTTAGGGTTATGATCAGAGTCAGGTATAGGGGGTCAGGGTTATTGTTAATGTTTAGGGATAGTTCTACATTTAGCGTTAGGTTGATGGTTAGGGTTAGAACTTGTTGGGGTCAGGGTCCGTGGTAGGGTTAGGTGTTTGTGTTAGGGTTAGGTTCAGAGATACGTTTCGGGGGAGGGCCCATGTTAGTGTCAGGGTCAGGGTTACATTTAGGGTCAGAGTTAGTTTCAGTCTCACAGTCAGGGTCAGGTTTAGTGTTCAGTTGATTTCGCGGTCACTGTAAGGGGTCAGGGTTAGGTTATCGTCATGGTCTGGGTCAGGGTCAGGGTGAAGATTAGCACCAGTGTCCTGTTTAGTGTCAGGTTCAGGTATTGGTTTAAAGTCCACATTCGGGTCTGGGACAGGTTTATGTAGTTGTCAGAGTTAGTGTCAAGGTTAGGATTAGGGTCAGAGTCAGGGTCCGGTAAATGTCATGGCCAGGGTCAGGTTGAGGGTCAGGCTTTCGTATAGGGTCAATGTTCGGTTCACTGTCACAGTTAGGTTTTGGCGGTAGGGTTTGGGATTGGGGTTAGGGTTAGAGTTAGAAGTAGGGTTATGTTTAGGATTAGGGATAGATATCGTAATGTCAGGGTTAGGGTTTTGTTTAGGTTAGGGGTTAGTGTTAAGGTCAGGGTCAGCATGATGTGTAGGTCAGGGTCCTTGTTAGGGTCATGGTTAGAGTTACCATTAGGTTTAGGGTTAAGGTCAAGCACAAGTCACGGTCAGGATTAGGTTTAGGGTCCGGGTTAGGTCAGCGTCAGGGTTAGGATTAGAGTCAGGGTCAGGGTCCTGGTTAGGTTTGAGTCATGGTTACGGTAATGTCAGAGTTAGGCTAAGGTTCAGGGTCCACATAGGGGTCAGTGTCAGGCTTAGGTTTATGTTTAGGGTTCAGGTCAGGATCACAGTCAGGGTCAGGGTCAGGGTCAGGGTCAGGGCTTGGATTAGGTTTTGGGGCAGTCTCACAGTCAGTCAGGGTCAGGGTCAGGGTTAGTGGTTACTGTTAGGGTTAGCCCTGATCCTGGGTCATGGACCCATCAGTTCAGGGTCTCAGGATAAACCCTGGGCAGAAGGGTGTAGACCCTACACCCGATCCCTCTTAACCAGCCTTAAACTGGGGTGTGAACATGACTTGACCACCAGATATCTAAGCCCTCATCAGCCTGATCCTGTTTGGGGCTTCTCCACCCTCGATGGCATAGCCAGGACCTCTTTACACACAGACACACAGACACACAGAGGCACCCCCCCCCACACACACACCCACACACAGCGGGGAGGAGACCTAAGCCTATATGAGTGGATCAGAAGGTGTGGGGCTCTCTGATCTGAGCCCCCTGGTGTCACTTTTGATTTTTTAGCCAAAGGGCCTGAGGCATTGGGGAAACCTGATATGACCTGCCAGGGAGGGGACGTGTCAGACGGGCCAGCTCTCTTCTCCCTGCATCCTCTCGGCTTCAGTACAGCAGAAGAACATGTCGCTTCCTTTAGGATGTGCCTAGATAGAGCTGGGGAGGGCGTTTCTCTGTAATGGATGCCTGGATACATGGGTTCCAATTCCGTTGGGCCCTTCATCAAGGAAGTGAGGTCACCACTGCCTGGGGGTTCCTTACCGAACTTCCTGCTCCCCCAGAGCTCCCTGAGCCGCCGGTCCCCACGCTGCTCAAGGCTCACACTCCACTCAATGCAGTGCCCATCCTGTGACCCCCATACAGCCTCCCCACAGCCCCTGGGAGGCCTGCGTGCAGCTGTTTTCCCCACTGGATGGAAAAGAGCTGGATTTAGACCAGGTTAGTGTTAGGGTTAGGGTTAAGAAAGAATTAGGGTCAGGGTTAGGGTTAGACATCTTTGGTGTCAGGGTTAGCATAAGGCTTAGGGTAAGGGTCAGGGTTAGGGTTAGGTTCATGGTTAGGTTTAGGGTCTGGCTCACAGTAGGTTCAGGATTAGCGTTACGGTCAGAGTCACGTTCAGGGTCAGTGTTAGGCTCACGGTTACGTTTAGGGTAAGATTCAGGGTCATGGTCAGTTTTCGGGTCAGGTTCAAGTTTTGGTTTGGGGAAAGGTCATGTCAGGTCAGGGTTAGGTTTGGGACAGGTTTAGTGTCAGGGTTAGGGTCAGGGTCAGGGTTAGGTTCATGGTTATGGTAAGGTCAGCTTTATGTTTAGGTTCTGTTTTATGAGTAGATTCAGGATCAGGGTTAGCTTTAGGGTTACTAATCTGTTCAGGCTCACGGATTGGGTCAGAGTTAAGTTTACAGTCAGGGTTAGGGTCAGTGTTAAGCTCAAGGCCAGGGTCAGTTTTAAGGTTAAGTTCTGACATAGGCAATGTTCAGAGTTAGGGTTATGATCAGGTTCAGGGAGAGGGTCAGGATAATTGTTAAAGTGGGGTTAGAGTGAGGCTTAGGGGTAGGTTGAGAGTTAGGTTAGACTGGGTTAGGGTCAGTGTCAGGGATAATGTTAGGGTTTTTTTTAGGGTTAGGTTCAGTGTTAGGTTTCGGGTCAGGGCCCGTGTTAGTGTCAGGGTCACGGTTACGTTTAAGGTTAGAGATAAGTTCAGGCTCACATTCAGTGTCAGGTTTAGTGTTATGGTGAGGGTCAGGGTCACTGTTAGGGTCAGACTTAGGTTTCTGGTCTTTGCCTGGGTCGGGGACAGGGTGAAGTCTAGGACCAGTGTCAGGTTTACGGTCAGGATCAGGTATTGGTTTAAAGTACACATTCGAGTCAGGGACAGGGTTAGGCAGTGGTCAATGTTAGGTTCATGGTTAGGTTAAGGGTCAGGGCCAGTGTCCGGTTTAGGGTCAGGGTCTGGTATAGGCAAAGTTCAAGGTTAGGGTTATGATCTTAGTCAGGTATAGGGTCAGGGTTATTGTTAAAGTTTAGGGTTAGTTTTATGTTTAGCGTTAGGTTGACGGTTAGGGTTAGAACTTGTTAGGGTCAGGGTCCGTGGTAGGGTTACGGGTTAGTGTTAGGGTTAGGTTCAGATATAGGATTCGAGGGAGGGCCCATGTTAGTGTCAGGGTCAGGGTTACATTTAGGGTTTGACTAGGGTTCAGTCTCACATTCAGGGTCAGGTTTAGTGTTCAGTTGATTGTCAGTTTCACTGTAAGGGTCAAGGTTAGGTTATCGTCATGGTCTGGGTCAGGGTCATGGTGAAGTTTAGCACCAGTGTCCTGCTTAGGGTCAGGTTCAGGTATTGGTTTAAAGTCCACATTCGGGTCAGGGACAGGGTTATGTAGTGGTCAGAGTTAGTGTCAAGGTTAGGATTAGGGTCAGAGTCAGGGTCAGCTAAAGGTCCGGGCCAGGGTCAGGTTGAGGGTCAGGCTTTCGTATAGGGTCAATGTTTGGATCAGTGTCACAGTTAGGTTTTGGCAGTAGGGTTTGAGATTGGGGTTAGGGTTAGGGTTAGAAGTAGGGTTATGGTTAGTGTTAGGGATAGACAGCGGAAGGTCAGGTATACGGTTTGGTTTAGGTTAGGTGTTAGTGTTAGGTCAGGGTCAGCATGATCTGTAGGTTCAGGGTCCTTTTTAGGGTCACGGTTAGAGTTACCATTAGGTTTAGGGTTAGGGTCAAGCACACTGTCACGTTCAGGGGTAGGGTTAGGGTCCGGGTTAGGTCAGCATCAGGGTTAGGATTAGGGTCAGGGTCAGGGTCCTGGTTAGGTTTGAATCATGGTTATGGTAATGTCAGAGTTAGGTTTAGGTTCAGGGTCCACATCAGGGTCAGTGTCAGGCTTAGGTTAGGTTTAGGGTTCAGGTCAGGATCACAGTCAGGGTCAGGGTCAGGGTCAGGGCTTGGGTTAGGGTTTGGGGCAGGCTCATATCAGTGTCAGGGTCAGGGTTAGTGGTTACTGTTAGGGTTAGCCCTGCTCCTGGGTCATGGACCCCTCCCTTCAGGGTCTCAGGATAAACCCTGGGCAGAATGGTGTAGACCCTACACCCGATCCCACTTAACCTGCCTTAAACTGGGGTGTGAACATGACTTGCCCACGAGACATCTACCTCCCTCATCAGCCTGATCCTGCTTGGGGCATCTCCACCCAGGATGGCATGGCCAGGTCCTCTTTACACACAGACACACAGACACCCAGAGGCAAACACACACACACACACACACACACACACACACACACACACACACAGAGAGACAGGGAGGAGACCTAGGGCTACACAAGTGGATAAGAGGTGTGGGACTCTCTGACTCTGAGCCCCCTGGTGTCACCTTTTAAATTTATTAGTCAAAGGGCCTGAGGTGATGGGGAAACCTGATATGACCTGCCAGGTAGGGGACGTGTCAGACGGGCCAGCTCTCTTCTCCCTGCATCCTCTCGGCTTTAATACAACAGAGAACATGTCGCTTCCTTTAGGTTGTGCCTAGAAATGAGCTGGGCATGGCGGTTTTCTCTGTAATGGGGTGCCTGGATACATGGGTTCCAATTCCCTTGGGCTCGGTCATCAAGGAAGTGAGGTCACCACTGCCTGGGGGCTCCTTACCGAACGTCCTGCTCCACCAGAGCTCCCTGAGCCGCCGGTCCCCACGCTGCTCAAGGCTCACACTCCACTCAATGCAGTGCCCATCCTGTGACCCCCATACAGCCTCCCCACAGCCCCTGGGAGGCCTGCGTGCAGCTGTTTTCCCCGCTGGAGGGAACAGAGCTGGGTTTAGACCAGCTTAGTGTTAGGGTTAGGGTTAAGAATGACTTAGGGTCACGGTTAGGGTTAGACGTCTTTGGGGTAAGGGTTAGCGTAAGGCTTAGGGTAGGGGTCAGGGTTAGGGTTAGGTTCATGGTCAGGTTTAGGGTCAGGATCACAGTAGGTTCAGGGTTAGCGTTACAGGCAGAGTCAGGCTCAGGGTCAGTGTTAGGCTCACAGTTGGGTTTAGGGTCAGGTTCAGGGTCATGGTCAGTTTTAGGGTCAGGTTCAAGTTTTGGATTGGGGGAAAGGTCATGTCAGGTCAGGGTTAGGTTTGGGACAGGTTTAGTGTCAGGGTTAGGGTCAGGGTCAGGGTTAGGTTCATGGTTATGGTAAGGTCAGCTTTAGGTTTAGGTTCTGTTTTATGAGTAGATTCAGGATCAGGGTTAGCTTTAGGGTTACTAATCTGTTCAGGCTCACGGATTGGGTCAGAGTTAGGTTTACAGTCAGGGTTAGGGTCAGTGTTAAGGTCAAGGCCAGGGTCAGTTTTAAGGTTAAGTTCTGATGTAGGCAAAGTTCAGAGTTAGCGTTATGATCAGTTTCAGGGAGAGGGTCAGGATAATTGTTAAAGTGGGGTTAGGGTTAGGGTTAGAGGTAGGTTGAGGGTTAGGATTAGACCGGGTTTAGGTCAGTGTCAGGGATAATGTTAGGGGTTAGTTTTAGGGTTATGTTCAGCATTAGGTTTCAGGTCAGGGCCCGTGTTAGTGTCAGGGTCAGGATTACGTTTAGGGTTAGACTGAGGTTCAGGCTCACATTCAGTGTCAGGGTTAGTGTTACGGTCAGGGATAGGTCTGCGTCAGGGTTAGGATTAGGGTCAGGGTATGGGTCATGGTGAGGTATTAGTCATATTTTCGGTAATGTCAGAGTTAGGTTTAGGTTCAGGGTCCACATCAGGGTCCTTGCCAGGCTTAGGTTTCGGTTTATGGTTCAGGTAAGGATCACAGTAAGGGTCAGGGTCAGAGTCAGGGTCAGGGCTTGGGTTAGGGTTTGGGGCAGGCTCACAGTCAGTGTCAGGGTCAGGGTTAGTGGTTACTGTTATGGTTAGCCCCGCTCCTGAGTCATGGACTCATCCATTCAGGGTCTCAGGATAAACCCTGGGCAGAAGGGTGTAGACCCTACAACTGATCCCACTTAAGCAGCCTTAAACTGGGGTGTGAACATGACTTACCCACCAGACATCTAACCCCATATCAGCCTCATCCTTCTTGGGGCATCTCCACCCAGGATGGCATGGCCAGGTACTCTTTACACACAGACACACAGACACCCAGAGGCACTCGCACTCACACACACACACACACACACACACACAGGGAGAGAGACAGGGAGGACACCTAGGGCTACACCCATAGATCAGAAGGTGTGGGACTCTCCGACTCTGAGCCCACTGGTGTCACCTTTTGATTTTATTAGCCAAAGGCCTGAGGCGTTGGGGAAACCTGATAGACCTGCCAGGGAGGGGACGTGTCTGGCGGGCGAGCTCACTTCTCCCTGCATCCTCTGGGCTTCAGTACAGTAGAAGAACGTGGTGCTTCCTTTAGGATGTTCCTAGATAGATCTGGGGAGGGCGTTTCTCTGTAATGGGATGCCTGGATACGTGGGTTCCAATTGCGTTGGGCTCTGTCGTCAGGAAAGTGCGGTCACGAATGCCTGGGGGTTCCTTACCAAACTTCCTGCTCCACCAGAGCTCCCTGAGCCGCTGGTCCCCACGCTGCTCAAGGCTCACACACCACTCAATGCAGTGCCCATCCTGTGACCCCCATACAGCCTCCCCCCAGCCCCTGGGAGGCCTGCGTGCAGCTGTTTTCCCCGCTGGAGGGAACAGAGCTGGGTTTAGACCAGCTTAGTGTTAGGGTTAGGGTGAAGAAAGAATTAGGGTCAGTTTTAGGGTTAGACGTCTTTGGTGTCAGGGTTAGCATAAGGCTTAGGGTAGGGGTCTGGGTTAGGGTTAGGTTCATGGTTAGGTTTAGGGTCAGGATCACAGTAGGTTCAGGGTTAGCGTTACGGTCAGAGTCAGGGTCAGGGTCAGTGTTAGGGTGACGGTTAGGTTTAGGGTCAGGTTTAGGGTCATGGTCAGTTTTAGGGTCAAGATCAAATTTTGTTTTGTGGGCAAGGTCATGTCAGGTCAGGGTTAGGTTTGGGACAGGTTTAGTGTCAGGGTTAGGGTCAGGGTCAGGGTTAGGTTCATGGTTATGGTAAGGTCAGCTTTATGTTTAGGTTGTTTTATGAGTAGGTTCAGGATCAGGGTTAGCTTTAGGGTTACTAATCTGTTCAGGCCACGGATTGGGTCAGAGTTAGGTTTACAGTCAGGGTTAGGGTCAGTATTAAGGTCAAGGTCAGGGTCAGTTTTAAGGTTAAGTTCTGACATAGGCAATGTTCAGAGTTAGGGTTATGATCAGGTTCAGAGAGAGGGTCAGGATAATTGTTAAAGTGAGGTTAGTGTTAGGCTTAGAGATAGGTTGAGGGTTAGGGTTAGACTGGGTTAGGGTCAGTGTCAGGGATAATGTTAGGGGTTTTTTTAGGGTTAGGTTCAGCCTTAGGTTTCGGGTCAGGGGCCATGTTAGTGTCAGTGTCAGGGTTACGTTTAGGGTTAGAGTTAGGGTCAGGCTCTCATTCAGTGTCAGGTTTAGTGTTAGTTTCAGGGTCAGGGTCATTGTTTGGGTCAGACTTAAGTTTATGGTCTTTGCCTGGGTCGGGGTCAGGGTGAAGTCTAGGGCCAGTGTCATGTTTATGGTAGGATCAGGTATTGGTTTAAAGTCCACATTCGGGTCAGGGACAGGGTTATGTTGTGGTCATTGTGAGGGTCATGGTTAGGTTTAGGGTCTGGATGAGGGTGATTTAGGGTCAGGGTCTGGTATAGGCAACATTCCGGGTTAGGGTTATGATCATTATCAGGTATAGGGTCATGGTTATTGTTTAAGTTTAGGGTTAGTGTTAGGGTTAGCGTTAGGTTGTCTGTTAGGGTAAGAATTTGTTAGGGTCAGTGTCCGTGGTAGGTTTAGGGGTTAGTGTTAGGGTTAGGATCAGCAATAGGATTCAAGGAGGGCCAGTGTCAGCGTCAGGGTCAGAGTTACATTTATGGTTCGAGTTAAGGTCAGGCTCACAGTCACGGTCAGGTTTAGTTTTCAGGTCAGGGTCGGGGTCACTGTTAGGGTCAAGGTTAGGTTTATGGTCATGGTCTGGGTCACGCTCAGGGTGAAGTTTAGCACCAGTGTCTGGTTGAGGGTCAGGTTCAGGTTGGTTTAAAATCCACATTCGGGTCAGGGACAGGTTTATGTAGTTGTTAGTGTATTGTCATGGTTTGGATTAGGGTCAGGGTCACGGTCAGATGAAGGTCAGGGCCAGGGTCAGGTTGAGGGTCAGGCTTTGGTATAGGGTCAATACGGTTCAGTGTCACACTTAGGTTTTGGCGGTAGGGTTTGGGATGGGGTTTGGGTTAGATTTATAAGTAGGGTTATGGTTAGGGTGGGTTAGACAGCATAAGGTCAGGGTTAGGGTTTGGTTTAGGGTAGGGGTTAGTGTTAGGGTCAGGTTCAGCGTTAGGTTTAGGTTCAGGGTCCGTAGAGGTTCATGGTTAGAGTTACCTTTAGTTTTAGGGCTAGCGTCAGGCTCACAGTCACGTTCAGGCTTAGGGTTAGCTTCCGGGTTAGGTCAGCGTCAGGATTAGGATTAGGGTCAGGGTCAGGGTCCTAGTTAGGTTTCAGTCATGGTTACGGTAATGTCAGAGTTAGGTTTGGGTTCAGGGTCCACATCAGGGCCAGTGTCAGTCTTAGGTTTAGGTTTAGGGTTCAGGTCAGGATCACAGTCAGGGTCAGGTTCAGGGTCAGGGTCAGGGCTTGGGTTAGGTATAGGGCAGGCTCACAGTCAGTTTCAGGGTCAGGGTTAGTGGTTCTGTTAGGGTTAGCCCTGATCCTGGGTCATGGACTCCTCCGTTCAGGGTCTCAGGATAAACCCTGGGCAGAAGGGTGTATACCCTACACCCGATCCAACTTAACCAGCCTTAAACTGCGGTGTGAACATGACTTGCCCACCAGATATCTAAACCCTCATCAGCCTGATCCTGCTTGGGTCATCTCCACCCACGATGGCATAGCCAGGTCCTCTTTACACACAGACACAGAAACCCAGTGGCACACACACACAAGCACACACACACACACACACACACAGAGCAGAGACAGGGAGGAGACCTAGGGCTACACTTGTCGATAAGAAGGTGTGGGCCTCTCTGACTCTGAGCCCCCTCGTGTCCCCTTTTGAGTTTATTAGCCAAAGGGCCTGAAGCGTTGGGGAAACCTGATATGACCTGCCAGGTAGGGGACGTGTCTGGCGGGCGAGCTGTCTTCTCCCTGCATCCTCTCAGCTTCAGTACAGCAGAAGAACATGTTGCTTCCTTTAGGATGTGCCTAGATATGAGCTGGGCATTGGGGGTTTCTCTGTAATGGGGTGCCTGGATACGTGGGTTTCAATTCCCTTGGGCTCTGTCGTCAGGGAAGTGAGGTCACCACTGCCTGGGGGCTCCTTACCGAACTTCCTGCTCCCCCAGAGCTCCCTGAGCCACTGGTCCCCAAGCTGCTCAAGGCTCACACTCCACTCAATGCAGTGCCCATGCAGTGACCCCCATAGAGCCTCCTCCCACCCCCTGGGAGGACTAGGTGCAGCTGTTGTCCCCGCTGGAAGGAACAGAGCTGGGTTTAGACTAGGTTAGTGTTAGGGTTAGGGTTAAGAAAGACTTAGGGTCAGGGTTAGGGTTAGACGTCGTTGAGGTCAGGCTTACCGTAAAGCTTAGGGTAGGGGTCAGGGTTAGGGTTAGGTTCATGGTTAGGTTTAGGGTGAGTAGGGTCACGGTTAGCGTTACGGTAACAGTCAGGGACAGGGTCAGTGTTAGGATGACGGTTAGTTTTAGGGTCAGGTTCAGTGTCATGGTCAGATTTAGAGTCAGGTTCAAGTTTTGGTGTGGGGGCAAGGTTCATGTCAGGGTCAGGTTTAGATTTGGGACAGGTTTATTGTCAGGGTTAGGGTCAGGGTCAGGGTTAGGTTCATGGTTATGGTAAGGCCAGCTTTATGTTTAGGTTCTGTTTTATGAGTAGGTTCAGGATCAGGGTGAGATTTAGGGTGACGATTCTGTTCAGGATCACGGATTGGGTCAGAGTTAGGTTTACAGTCAGGGTTAGGGTCAGAGTTCAGGTCAAGGCCAGGGTCAGTTTTAAGGTTAAGTTCTGTCATAGGCAATGTTTAGACTTAGGGTTATGATCAGGTTCTGGGAGAGGGTTAGGATAATTGTTAAAGTGGGTTTAGGGTTAGGGTTAGAGCTAGGTTGAGGGTTAGGGTTAGACCGGGTTTGGGTCAGTGTCAGGGATAATGTTAGGGGTTAGTTTTAGGGTTAGGTTCAGCGTTAGGTTTTGGGTCAGGGCCCGTGTTAGTGTCAGGGTGCAGGTTACGTTTAGGGTTAGAGTTAGGGTCAGGCTCCCATTCAATGTCAGGGTTAGTGTTAGGGTCAGTGTCAGCATCACTGTTAGAGTCAGGGTTAGGTTTATAGTCTTTGCCTGGGTCAGGGTCACGGTGAAGTCTAGGGCCAGTGTCTGGTTTACGGTCAGGTTCAGGTATTGGTTTAAAGTCCACATTCGGGTCAGGGATATGATTATTTAGTGGTCATTTTTGTCTCTGGATATCGTTACACTCATGTTCGTGAAATTCTGGGTGACTTCATGGGATATTGACGATTATTACTCTCTGGGGGTTGGCACCGTACAAATTGTTTGGGGTCATTCTGTGGGATGGAAGAAGTACGTTGTTCTGTTGTTGATTTGTTTAGTTTTGTTTTTCAACCTCAGGTGTCCCACCAAATGAGGGATTCCAGAGTGGAGCCCTGGGGAACGGCGACTGGACAACCAGAAATCTGGTTAAAAATTGGGGACTAGGGACATGTCAAGCCCATTATTATATCTAATAGTCCAGCCACTGAGAGGACGTATTAGAGGACAGGACTCACGCTGAGGGTCACAATGCGTGTTTATGCCTTCGTCGCACTCAAGAATGGGCAGAGCCTCAGGGTGAATGCTGCTTTCTCCTACACTGAATGTTGGACAACATGCCAACCACAAGGTTTCTTGCCATGGGTAAGGAAGAGTTCTGATTTCTGCATCACAGTCACCCCTGGGCAGTGATTGGAGATAAGGTCTAGGTTCTGAAGCCTGAAAACTGAGGTAGGGAAGAGATGATGACCTAAGGCCATGGCGGGTCTGATGTGCTCAGTGTGCGGTCAGCTGTCTGGGTGTTGTTCACGAGGTCCGGGCTCAGGTTCTCAGTGCATTATTGCCCAGATTAGCCTATATATTTTGGTTGCCTTCGAGTGCCGTGTAGGTTCTTATCTGAAGAACTCTTCAGGATATGAAGAATGAGCGAGTCTGAGGCGCGTGCTCAGGCTTTTGTCTCTGGATTTTGTACCAGCGATGGCTGTGGTATGTTGGGGAGGCCTCACGGGCCATGGACGAATCATGCTCTCTGTGGATATGGCCCGTTCCCAATTGTTTTTCGTCAATCTGTGGGATGGGAGGACTCCTTTCAGGTTTGTTACCTCAGGTGTCCCACCTAAAGAGGAATTCCGAAGCAGAGCCCTGGGGAAGAGTGAAGGGACAACCCGAACTATGGTTAAAAATTGTGGCCAAGGGCATGGCAAGCCCAATATGCTGTCTCTCCATCCAGCCACTGAGAGGCTTTACCTGAGGACTGGGCTCAGGCTGAGGGTCACAATGTGTGTTTGTGACCAATGTGGCCCGCAAGCATGGACTGGGCCTCATGGGCCACACTGGTTTCAACAGCACTGAAACTTAGACAACATGCCAACCACAAGGTTTCTTGCCATGGGGAAAGAGTTCTGATTTCTGCATCATTTTCAAACCCGGGCCGTGATTGGGGATAAGGTCTAGGTTCTGAAGCCTGAAAACCTAGCTTGAGAAGAGATGACGACCTAAGGCCATGGCGGGTCCGATGTACTCAGTGAGCGGCCAGCTGTCTGGGTGGGGCCAGGAGGTCCAGGCTCAGGCTGTGTCAGAATGGGCATTAGTGCCCAGTTCAGCCTATATATTTGGGGTATAGCCGAATGGCGTGCAAGTTGATCCTCATTGTGGGTTTCTGGTTAGCCCCAGAGGGCAATGTTTTTCTTCTGGAGGGCAGGCAGAGTGCTGCATTGTAGTTCTGGATTGCCAAACTGGAGGGCTTCTGGGCCACTAGTCTGTGGACGGAAGTCTGAGAACCCAAGCTAGGCCTAGGATTCTGGGTGAGGATATGGCAGGCACAATCTACAGACCTGAATCGAGATCTCATGCATCTGAAGTCAGTGCGAGGATCAGACGATCGCTCAGGTTGGACATTCTGTCCCTGATGGCCTCTTCTTGAAGGGGGGGGGTTGGATCACGAGGCCATGGGTGTTTTCCCACGATGGGAGTTATGAGAAGCTCCCAACTGCAAAGATTCTTCGGCAGGACAATTGAGACCTGTGGTTTGCCTCCAGGACAACGATTCTGAGCAGGGTTCTAAGGATGGATGGCTGGGTAGCCCACCTCGCATTCCAATTGTATCCAAGCAACAAGACAGGTTAGATCTGCTGGATATGGGGGAGCAACCGAGGAGGCTGAGTTGAAATGGACTCTCCCGTGGATGTGTCCTAATATGATTTTGTGTCTATGGAGACCTTGGAATGAAGAGGTGGCACTGGGGCCCTGAAGGGTTCTCCTAAAGAGAGGCTTTCACAGAGCTCCATCGTGCAAGTTTCCCATGTGTAGATGAGATTTGTTCTGATGGGTGAGTCAAGAAACAGCCATATGCTGTTATTGAAATCCAGGCCTCTGAGGAGAGATGCCTGGAAACCAAAGAAATGGATCCGATAGGTGCCTAGGGGCCTGTTCATTCCTTTTTACATCTGGGGACATCAATCTACGGGTCTGAGTGCAGGTATGTGTTCAGATGGGCCCAGATTGCCCCTGTTTGTCCTGGGAAGCCCCAAATATTGGGATGGCCTCAGGGACTTATGAGGTTTATCCTCTTAGTAGGGTTGTGGCCAATGGAATGGGCACATACAATTCCCTTGGAGAGGGCAAGCACAGTCGTCAGGTTTGGCCTCAGGTGCCTTAGCCTGTAGGGTGTTTATGCCACGGCTGTTAGAACACTTGTCTGAAAACACAAACTCGGCTTATGTTTCGGGTCATAGGTATGGCAGGACTGATCTCCAGACCATGAGGAGAACCCTTCCGGATATGAAAAAAGGGCGAGTGTGAGGCTCTTGCTCAAGTTTTTGTCTCTGGATATCGTGTCACTCATGGTCGTGAAATTTCCGGGTGACTTCATGGGAAATGGACGACTCTTACTCTCTGGGGTTTGGACCCATCCAAAGAGTTTGTGTTCATTCTGTGGGATGGAAGAAGTCCGTAGTTCTCTGGTTGTTGATTTGTTTTGTTTTGTTTTTCAACCTCAGGTGTCCCACCAAATGAGGGATTCCAGAGTAGAGCCCTGGGGAGGGGCAACTGGACAACCAGATATCTTGTTAAAAATTGGGGCCTAGGGAAAAGTCAAGCCCATTATAACATCTAATGGTCCAGCCACTGAGAGGACATACGAGAGGACAGGACTCACGCTGAGGGTCACAATGCGTGTTTATGCCCTCGTCGCACTCAAGAATGGGCGAAGCCTCAGGGTGAATGCTGGTTTCTCCTACACTGAACATTGGACAACATGCCAACCACAAGGTTTCTTGCCATGGGTAAGGAAGAGTTCTGATTTCTGCATCACAGTCACCCCTGGGCAGTGATTGGAGATAAGGTCTCGGTTCTGAAGCCTGAGAACTGAGGTAGGGAAGAGATGATGACCTAACGCCATTGCGGGTCCGATGTGCTCAGTGTGCGGCCAGCTGTCTGGTTGGGGCCAGGGGTCCAGGCTCAGGCTGTGTCAGAAAGGGCATTAAAGCCCAGGTCAGCCTATATATTTGGTGTAGAGCTGAATGGCGTTCAGGTTGATCCTAATTTGGGGTTTCTGGGTAGCCCCAGAGGGCAATGTTTTTCTTCTAGAGGGCAGTCAGAGTGCTGCATTGTAGTTCTGGATTGCCAAACTGGAGGGCTTGTGGGCCAGTAGTCTGAGGACAGATGTCTGAGAACCCAAGCTAGGCCTAGGTTTCTGGGTGAGGATATGGCAGGCACAATCTACCGACCTGAATCGAGAACTCGTGCATCTGAAGTCAGGGCGAGGATCAGACGATCGCTCAGTTTGGACATTCTGCCCTGATTGCCCCTTCTTGAAGTGGGGGTGGATCACGAGGCCATGGGATTTTCCCACGATCGGAGTTGTGAGAAGCTCCCATCTGCAATGATTCTTCTGCAGGACTATTGAGACCTGTTGGTTTGCTCCAGGACATCGATTCCGAGCAGGTTGTAAGAATGGATGGCTGGGTAGCCCACCTCGCATTCCAATTGTCTCCAAGGAACAAGACAGGTTAGATGCTGGATCTGGGGGAGCAACCGAGGAGGCTAAGTTGAAATGGACTCTCCCGTGGATGTGTCCAAATATGATTTTGTGTCTATGGAGACCTTGGAATGAAGCGGTGGCACTGGAGCCCTGAAGTGTTCTCCCAAAGAGAGGCTTTTACACAGGTCCATCCTGTAAATTTCTCATGTGTAGAGAGATTTGTTCTGAAGGGTGATTCAAGAAACAGCCATATGCTGTTATTGAAATCCAGGCCTCTGAGGAGAGATGCCTGGAAACCAAAGCAATGGATCGGATAGGTGCCTAGGGGCCTGTTCGTTCATTTTTACCTCTGGGGACGTCAGTCTACGGTTCTGAGTGCCGGTAGGTGCTCAGATGTGCCCAGATTGCCCCAGTTTGTCCTGGGAAGCCACAAATATTGGGATGGCCTCAGGGACTTTGGAGGTTTATCCTCTTAGTAGGGTTGTGGCCATTGGAGTGGGCATATACAATTCCCTTGAAGAGGGCAAGCACCGTCGTCAGGTTTGGCTCCAGGGGCCTGAGCCTGTAGGGTGTGTAGGTCAGGGCTATTTGAACAGTTGTCTGAAAACACAAACTCAGCTTATGTTTCGGGTCATAGGTATGGCAGGACTGAACTACAGATCATGAGGAGAACTCTTCGGGATATGAAAAAAGGGCGAGTGTGAGGCTCATCCTCAAGTTTTTGTCTCTGGATATCGTGTCACTCATGGTCCTGAAATTTCCGGGTGACTTCATGGGAAATTGACGAGTCTTACTCTCTGGGGGTTTGGCCCCATCCAAAGAGTTTGGGGTCATTCTGTGGGATGGAAGAAGTCCGTTGTTCTGTTGTTGTTGATTTGTTTTGTTTTGTTTTTCAACCTCAGTTTCCCACCAAATGAGGGATTCCAGAGTAGAGCCCTGGGGAGGGGCGACAGGACAACCAGAAATCTGGTTAAAATTGGGTCCTAGGGACAGCTAGACTTGGGTCCAGGGCGAGGGCACGGCATGTTCTCCCTGAAGATCTGAAGCAATATCTCATGCATCTGAAGTCAGTGCGAGGATCAGCCTTGGCTCGGCTTGGATTTTCTGTTCATGACGGCCCCTTCATGAAGGGAGCCGAATCTCGAGGCCGTGGAGGTTTTCCCACGTTGGGAGTGGTGGGATGCCCCCTCCAAGGATTCCTTCTGCGGGACAATTGAGACCTGTTGGACAGCTCCAGGACATCCCATATGGATGATTCCAGACCAACGTTCGAGGATGGATGCCTGGGAAGCCCGCCTCGCATTCCAATTGTCTCCTAGCGACAAGACAGTTTAGATCTGATGGCTCTGCGGGAGCAACCGGGGTGGCTGAGTTGAAATGGACTTTCCTGAGGATGGGCTAATGTGTGTTTGTGTCCATAAGGGCCTTGGAATGGGGCGGTGGCACCGCGACCCTGAAGTATTCTCCTAAGCTTTTGACATAGCTCCCATGCACAAGTTTCCTTGTGGAGACGAGGTTTGTTCTGATGGGTGCGTCAGGAAAACCCCAATGCTGGTATTGGAATCCAGGGTTTTGAGGAGACATGCCTGTAAACCAAAGCAATGGATCCGATTTTGGCCTAGGGTCCTGTCTGGTTCAATCTTCTTCTCTGGGGACATCCATCTAGGGTATGAGTGGAGGTAGATGCTCAGCTGGTGACAGACTGACTTTTTTTGTCCTGGGCGACCTATACTATTGGGATGGCCTCAGAGACTTTGGAGGGTTCTCCTAATTTGTACGATTTTGGACAATGGAATGGGCAGAATTCCCATGGATTGGGTAGGCACAGTCCTAATGTGTGGCTCCAGGGTCCCCAGCCTGGATGGTGTGTGGCCCAGGACTATGAGGACAGAAGTCTGAAAACACAAACTCAGCTTATGTTTGGGGACGTAGGTATGGCAGGCCGATCTACAAACCATGATAAGGCATCTTCAGGATATGAAGATATTGCGAGTCTGAGGCGCTTGCTCAGGCTTTTGTCTCTGGATTTTGTTTCAGCGATGGCCGTGGAATGTCGAGGAGGCCTCATGGGCCATGGACGAATCTTGCTCTCTGTGGTTTTGGCCCGATCCCAATTGTTTTTCTTCAATCTGTTGGATGGAGGACTGCTTTCAGGGTTGTTACCTCAGGTGTCCCACCAAAAGAGGAGTTCCAAAGCAGAGCCCTGGGGAAGAGTGAAGGGACAACCCGAACTATTGTTAAAAATTGGGGCCTAGTGGCATGGCAAGCCCAATATGCTGTCTCTTCATCCAGCCACTGAGAGTCCTTACCTGAGGACTGGGCTAAGGCTGAGGGTCACAATATGTGTTTGCTACCTATCTGGACCGTGAGCAATGGCGGGGCCTCACGGGACACACTGGTTTCCACTACACGGAACGTTGGACAACAAGCCAACCACAAGTTTTCCTGCCATCGTGAATGAGTTCTGATTTCTGCATCATTTTCAAACCTGGGCAGTGATTGGAGATAAGGTCTAGGGTTTGAAGCCTGAAAACTGAGGTTGGGAAGGATAACGAACTAAGGCCATGGGGGGTCTGAAGTTCTCAGTTTGTAGCCAGCTGTCTGGGTGGGCCTAGGATGTCCAGGCTCAGGCTGTGTCAGAAAGGTCATTATTGCCCAGGTCATCCTATATATTTTGGGTATAGCCAAGTGTCGTGCAGGTCGATCTTCATTTGGGGTTTCTAGGTAGCCCCAGAGGGCAATGTATTTCTTCTGCTGGGCAGGTAGAGTGCTGCATTGTAGTTATGGATTGCCAAACTGGAGGGCTTGTGAGCCAGTAGTCTGCGGATAGAAGTCTGAGGACACAAGCAAGGCTTAGGTTTCTGGGTGAGGACATGGCAGGCACAATCTACAGACCTGAACCGAGATCTCGTGCTTCTGAAGTCAGGGTGAGGATCAGACGATCGCTCAGGTTGGACCATATGTCCCTGATGGCCCCTTTATGAAGGGGGGGGGATCATGTGGCCATGGGTGTTCTCTCACGATGGGAGTTCTGAGATGCTCCCAACTGCAAAGATTCTTCTACAGGACAATTGAGACCTGTTGGTTGGCTCCAGGCCAATGATTCCGAGCAGGGATTTAAGGATGTATGGCGGGGTAGGCCACCTCACATTCCAATTGTCTCCTAGCAACAAGACAAGTTAGATCTGCTGGATCTCACGGAGCAACCGAATATGCTGAGTTGAATTGGACTCTCCCGTGCATGTGTCCTAATATGATTTTGTGTCTCTGGAGACCTTGGAATGAAGCGGTGGCACTGGGGCCCTGAAGGGTTCTCCTAAAAAGAGGCTTTGACACACCTCCCATGTGCAAGTTTCCCATGTGTAGATGAGTTTTGTTCTGATGGGTGAGTCAAGAAACAGCCATATGCTGGTACTGGAATCCAGGCCTCTGAGGAAGATGCCTGGAAACCAAAGCAATGGATCCGATTAGGGCCTAGGGGCCTGTTCATTACAGGCCAACGATTCCTAGCAGGGTTTTAAGGATGGATAGCGGGGTAGGCCACCTCATTTTCCAATTGTCTCCTAGCAACAAGACAAGTTAGATCTGCTGGATCTCGCGGAGCAACCGAATACGCTCTGTTGAAATGGACTCTCCTGTGGATGGGTCCTAATGTGTTTTTGTTTCTTGGAGACCTTGTAATGGGGCAGTGGCACACAGGCCCTGAAGGATTCTCCTAACTGGAGGTTTTGAGACATCTTCAAAGGATAATTTTCCCATGTGGAGAAGAGATTTGTTCTGATTGCTGCCTCATGAAATCCCCATATGCTAATATTGGAAACCAGGCCTCTGAGGAGAGATACCTGTAACCGAAAGCAATGAATCTGATTCAGGCCTAGGGGCCTGTCTGATTCAATCTTCTTCACTGGGGACATCCATCTACGCTGAGTAGAGGTAGATGCTCAGCTGGTTTCAGATGACCCTTGTTTGTCTTGGGTGGCCTACATTATTGGGATGTCCTTGGGGACTCTGGAGGTTTGTCCTAATTTGTACGATTGTGGACAATGGAATGGGCAGAATTCCCGTGGTATGGACAGGCACAGTCCTGATGTGTGGCTCCAGGGGCCCCAGCCTGAAGGGTCTGTGGGCCAGGAATGTGGGGGACAGAAGTCTGAAAACACAAAACTCGGCTTAGGTTTGGGAAGTAGGTATGGCAGGCCCGATCTACAGACCGTGAGGAGAACTCTTCGGGATACGACAAAAGAGCGAGTGTGAGGCGCTTGCTCAGACTTTTGTCTCTGGATTTGTTGTCAACGATGGCTGTGGTATCTCGGGGAGGCCTCATGGGCCATGGACGAGACTTCCTCTCTGTGAATTTGGTCCAATCCCAATTGTTTGGGGTCAATCTGAAGGATGGGAGGAGTCCTTTTAGTTTTGTTACCTCAGGTGTCCCACCAAAAGAGGGATTCCAAAGCAGAGCTCTGGGGAGGGATGAATGGACAACCCGAACAATGCAATTGGGGTGAGGTCGAGAACCGAGCAGGTTGATCCTCATTTGGGGTTTATGGAGATCCCCATAGAGCAACGTTTTTCTTCTGGAGGGCCAGCATAGGGCTGCATTTTGGTTCCAGAATTCCAAGTCTTGAGGACATGTTTGCCAGGAGTGTGAGGAAGGAATTCTGAAAACACAAGGTAGCACGAGTTTTGGGCCCACTGTGCAGAGGCTGAATCGAGATCTCCTGCATCTGAGGTCAGGGCGAGTATCAGATGTTGCCTCAAGGTGGAGTTTGTGTCCATGACGGCCCCTTCCTGAAGGGGGTGGGGGCGTCATGAGGCCAGGGAGGTTTCCCTATGCTTGGAGTTGTGAGCTGCTCCAAACTTCAAAGTTTCCTTCTTCAGGACAGTCGAGTACTATTGAATGGTTCCAGGATGCCCCATACAGAAAGACTCGAGAGCAGGGGCCTAAGCATGGATGCCGAGAAACGCCAACTCAACTTCCCATTGCCTGGTCGAGACAAGGCACGCTCAATCTGCGGGCTCTTGGGTGAGCTACGCAGAAGGCTGAGTTTAAATGGACTTTCCTGAGGATGAGTCATAATGTGAGTTGGTGGCCATGGAGACCTTGGAATGTGGCTGTACCTAAGGGACTGTGCCGGATTCTCCAACCCGAAGGGTTTGCCACAACTCCAACAAGGAAGCTTTCCATGCGGAGATGAGAGGTGTTCTGTCTGGTGCCTCAGGATAGCCCCATATGCTGGTCTTCGAACCCAGGAATCTGAGGAGTGATACCTGGACACCAAAGCCAGAGTTCATAATAGGGCCTAGGGGCCTCTGGTTCAATCTTCTGTCTCTGCGGATATCATTCTGTGTGTCTGCATGGAGGTAGTAGTTGCTCAGCTGGTGTCATAATGCCCCTGTTTGTCCAGTGCGGCTTGCGGTAGTGGGATGTCCTTGGGGACCTTGAGGTTTCTACTATTTTGTAGAGTTGTGGCCAATGGAACGGCAGTTTCTTAGGAGAGAGCAGGCACAGTTCTGTGGTGTGGCTCCAGAGACCCCAGCCTGGAGGCGGTGTGGGCCACGGCTGTGCAGACAGACATCCAAAAACCCAAACTCAGCTCAGGTTTGGGGCCGAGGTTATGGCAGGCCTGAACTACAGTCCGTGAGGGGAGCTCCTCTGGATATGAAAGAAGGGTGAGAGGGAGGCAGTCGCTCAGTCTTTTGTCTCTGGATATTTTGTCCACAATGGCCGTTTAATGTAGGAGTTGCCTCATGGGTCGTAGAAGTCTCCCTCTCTGGTAGTTTGTCCAGCCCCCAAGAGTTTGGGGTCATTCTGTGGGAAGGGAAGAGTCCTGTTTTCTGCTTCATGTGTCCCCCCAGTAGAGGGATTCTGGAGCATAGCAGTGGGTACTGACAACTGGAATACTCGCTCTCTGGTGAAGCCTGGGGGCCTATGGATATGACAAGCCCCATATGCAGGATCTAGGTCCAGCCACTGAGAGGCGTTATTTTAATAAGGGACTCACGCTACAGGTCACAATGCATGTCTGTGCCCTAGGCGGCCCTCAAGCCCTGGCGTGGCCTTTCCGACAATGCAGGTTTTCCCACATTGAACGTTGGACAACATGCCAACCACAAGGTTTCTGGCCATGGGGAAGGAGTAATTCTAATTTCTGCATCACGTTCACCCCTGGGCAGTGATTGGAGATAAGGTCTAGGTTCTGAAGCCTGAAAACCGAGGTTGGGAAGAGATGACGAACTACAGCCATAGCGGGTCCCTTGTGTCCAGGTTGGAGCCAGCTGTCTAGGTGTCGTTTGGGATGTCTTGTCTCAGGCTGTGCCAGACAGGGAATTAGTATTCAGGGTAGGCTGTATAATTGCTTTACAGTCGAGTGGCATGCATTAGATAATCATTTGGGGTTTATTATTAGCAGCATAGGGCAAAGTTTTTCTTCTGGAGGGCAGGCAGAGTGCTGCATTGTGGCCCCAGTATTGCCAAACTGTAGGGCTTTTGGGCCAGGGGTGTGAGGACGGTAGTCTGAGAACACAAGCTAGGCTTAGTTTTTGGGGTGAGGGCACAGAAGGCACACTCTGCAGAGCTGAATCAAGATCTCATGCACCTGAAGCCAGGGCGAATATCAGACGTTTGCTCAGGTTGGAGTTTCTGTCCATGATGGCCCCTTTATAAAGTGGAGCGTCTCAAGAGGCCATGAAGATTTTCCCACAATGGGAGTTGTGAGATGCACCAGACTGCAAAGGTTCCTTCTGTGGGACACTTGAGACCTGTTGGATGGCTCTAGGATGTCCCATATGGAATGACTCCAGAGTAGGGTTCTAAGGATGGATGCCTGGGCAGCCCGCCTCCCATTCTAGTTTTCTCCTAGCAACAAGGCAGGTTTGATCTGCAGGCCCTGGGGGAGAAACCAAGTGTGATGAGTTGACATGCACTCTACCGAGGATAGATCATAATGTGGGTTTAAGTCCATGGAGACCTTGGAATGGGGCGCTTGATCCGGGGCCCTGAAAGATTCTCCTAAACAGAGGTTTTTATAGAGCTCCAAAGAGTACATTTCCTATGTGGAGACGAGATTTTTCTATGAGTGCCTCAGTAATCCCCCATATGCTGGTATTGGTAACCAGGCCTCTGAGGAGAGATGCCTGGAAACAAAAGCAATGGATCTGATTAGGGCCTAAGTGCCTGTCCAGTTCAATCTTATTCTATGGGGATATCTGTCTCTGGGTCTGAGTGGAGGTAGTTTCCTAACTTGTGAAAGATCATCCCTGTTTGTCCTGGGCAGCCAACACTATTGGGATGGCCTCGGGGAGTTTGGAGGTTTCTCCTAATCTATAGGGTTGTGGCCAATGGAAATGGCAGAATTGCCCTGGAGAGGGAAGCCACAGTCCTCAGGTGTGGCTCCAGGGGCCCCAGCTTGGATGGTGTGTGGGCCAGGACTGTGGGGACAGAAGTCTGAAAACACAAACTCAGCTTAGGTTTGGGGATGTATGTATGAAGGCTCGATCTACAGACCGTGAGAATTTTCCGGGCTATGAACAAAGGGCGAGGCTTTTGTCTCTGGATTTTGTGCCTACGCTGGCCGTGGAATGTCGGGGTGTCCTCAAGGGCCATGGACAAGTCTTTCTCTGGTGATTTGGCCTGATCCCAAGTGGTTGGGATCATTCTGTGGATGGGAAGTCCTTTCTGTATTTTTTTTTTTTTACCTCAGGTGTCCCACCAAAGAGGGATTCCAGAGCAGTGCCCTGAGTAGGGGTGACTAGACATCTCTAACTCTGGTTGAGATTGGGGGACTAGGGGCTTGGCAAGCCCCATATTTGGGCTGTTGTTCCAGTCACTAAGAGGCTTTACATGAGGATAGGGCTCACGCTGAGGGTCACAATGTGTGTTTGTGCAAATTGTAGCCCTCAGGGATAGGTGGGGCCTCATAGTCCATGCTGCTTTCCCCTACAATGAACGTTGGACCTCATGCCAACCACAAGGTTTCTTGCCATGGCGAAGGAGAAGTTCTGATTCTTGTATCACGTTCACTCCTGAGCAGTGAGTGGAGATAAAGTCTAGGTTCTGAAGGTGAAAACTGAGGTTGGGTAGAGATGATGGCCGAAAGCCATTGTGGGTTTGATATGCTCAGTGTACGGCCAGCTGTCTGGGTGTTGGACTGGAGGTCTGCCTTCAGGCTGTGTCAGACAGGGCTTTAGTGCACAGGCTAGATTGTATAATTGGGGTATGGTCGAGTGGCATGCAGGTTGTTACTCATTTGGCGTTTCTGGTTAGCCCTATAGGGCAACATTTTTCTTCTGGAAGGCAGGCAGAGTGCTGCATTGTGTCTCCAGAATTGCCAAACTGGAGGGGTGTGGCAGGATTGTGAAGTCGGAAGTCTGAGAACACAAGTTAGGCTTAGGTTTCGGGGCGAGGGCACAGCAGGCACACTCTCAAGTGCTGAATCGAGATCTCGTGCTTCTGAATTCAGGGCACGGATCAGACTTCGGCTTAGGATGGAATTTCTGTCCATGATGGCCCATTTATGAAGCTGTGGGGCATCATGAGGAAATGGAGGTTTTCTCACAGTGGGATTGTGTGATGCTTCAAACCGCAAGGATTCATTCTGCGAGACAGTCAAGACAGGTTGGTTGGATTCAAGACGTCCCATAAAGAAATTCTCCAGAGCAGGGTTCTAAGGATGGATGCCTGGGCAGCCCACCTCGCATTCCAATTGTCTCCTAGTGACAAGGCAGGTTTGATCTGCTGGCTCTGGGTGAGCAGCCGAGGGGCCTGATTTGAAATGGACTTTCCTGAGGATGGATCATAATGTAAGATTGTGTCCTTGGAGACCTTGGAATTGGGCCATGGTGCCAGCGCCCTGAAGGATCCTCCTAACCTGAGGTATTGACACAGCTCCAAAGAGCAAGTTTCTCATGTGGAGATGAGATCTGTTCTGATTGTTTCCTTAGGAAACCCCCATATTCTGATATTGGAAACCAGGCCTCTGAGGAGAGATACCTAGAAACCAAAGCAATGGATCAGAAGTTGGCTCAGGTTGGAGTTTCTGTCCATGATGGCCCCTTTATAAAGGGGAGCATCTCATGAGGCCATGTAGGTTTTCCCACGATAGGAGTTGTGAGATGCTCCAATCTGCAAGGATTCCTTCTGCGGGACAGTCAAGACCTGTTGGAAGGCTCCCAGGACATCCCATATGGAACGGCGCCAGAGAAGGATTCCAACGATGGATGCCTAGAGAGTCTGCTTTGCATTCCAGTTGTCTCCTAGCAACAAGGCAGGTTTGATATTCTGGCTCTGGTGGAGTCATCAACGGGGCTGAGTTGAAATGTACTCTCCCGCCGAATGGTCATAATGCGGGTTTTTGTCCATGGAGACCTTGGAATAGGGCAGTGGCTCCGGTTACCTGAAGGTTTCTCCTAACTGGAGGTTTTTACAGAGCTCCAAAGGATACGTTTCCCATGTGGAGACAAGATTTGTTCTGATTGGTATCTCTGGAATCCCCCAAAAGCTGGTATTGGAAAACAGGCCTCTGAAGAGAGATGCTTAGAAACAAAAGCAATGGAACCAATTACGTTCTAGGGGCCTGTCCAGTTTAATACCTTTCTCTTGGGATATCTGTCTACGGGTGAGTTGAGGTCGTTGCTCAGCTTGTGACAGATCACCCCTCTTTGTACTGGGCGGCCTACACTATTGGAATGGCCTCTGGGACTTTGGAGGTTTCTCCTAATCTGTAGGGTTGTGGCCAATGGAATGGGAAGAATTTCCTTGGAGAGGGCAGGCACAGTCCTGAGGTGTGGCTCCAGGGGCCTCAGCCTGGAGGGTGTGTGGGACAGGGATGTCAGGATAGAAGTCTGAAAACACGGTTTGGGGATGTAGGTATGGCAGGCCCGATCTACAGACTATGAGGAGAATTTTTTGGGCTATGATTAAGGGTGAGGCTTATGTCTCTGGATTTTGTGTCAATAGTGGCCCTGCGATATCGGGCTGGACTCCTGGGCCATGGACGAGTCTTTCTCTCTGGGGATGGCCTGATCCCAAGTGATTGGGGTCATTCTGTGGGTGGGAGGAATCCTTTCTGTGTTTACTTACCTCAAATGTCCCACTAAAGAGGGATTCCAGAGCAGAGCCCTGAGTAGGGGTGACTAGATGTCTCTACCTCTGGTTAAGATTGGGTGACTTGGGGCATGGCAGGCCCCATATGTGGGCTCATGGTCCAGCCACTGAGAGGCTTTACTTGAGGACAGGGTTCAAACTGAGGGTCCCAATGTGTGTTTGTGACCACCGCAGCTCTTAAGCATGGGCAGGGCCTCAGGGACCCTACACTACCCTCAGGGGCCCTACTACTACTCCTGTAGGCCCTACAGGGGTCCTACACTGAACTTTGGAAGACATGCCAACCACAAGATTCTGGCGAGAGGGAAGGAGGAGTTATGATTTCTGCATCACGTTCACCCATTGGAAATGAGTAGAGATAAGGTCTAGGTTACTGTAGCCTGAAAACCAGGTTGGAAAGAGATGACAACCTAAGGCCATGGCGGTTCAGATGTTCTCAGTGTACGGCAAGCTGTCTGGGTGTCGGTTGGGAATTCAGGCCTCAGGTTGTGTCAGACAGGGCATTAGTACACAGGCTAGACTATATAACTGGTGTACAGTTGAGTGGCATGCAGGTTTATCCTCATTTGAGGTTTCTGGGTAGACCCATAGGGCAAAGTTTTTCTTCTAGAGGGCAGGCAGAGTGCAGCACTGTGTCATCGGAAATCCGAAAATGGAGGGCGTGTGGTCCAGGAGAGTGAGGACGGAAGTCTGAGAACACTAGTTATGCTTAGGTTTTGGGTTGAGGGCACAGCAGGTACACTCTGAAGAGCTTAATCAAGATCTCGTGCATCTGAAGTCAAGGCGAAGATCAGCCGTGGGCTCAGGTTGGAGTTTCTTTCCATGATCCGACTTCATGAAGATTGGGGGCATCATGTGACCTTGGAAGCTTTCCATGATATGAGTTGTGAGGTGGTCCATGAACAAGGACTCCTGTGGGACAGTCGACACCTGTTGGATGGCTCAAGGATGTCCCATAAGGAACGACGCAAGAGCCGGGTTCTAAGGGTTCTAAAGATCTCTAAGGAGAGATGCCTGGAAACCAAAGCAATAGATCCGATAGGTGCATATGGGCCTGTTCGTTCTTTTTTTTTTTTTTTTTAAGATTTTTTTATTTATTTGACAGAGAGATCACAACTCGGCAGAGAGGCAGGCAGAGAGAGAGAGGGAAGCAGGCTCCCTGCTGAGCAGAGAGCCCGATGCGGGACTTGATCCCAGGACCCTGAGACCATGACCTGAGCCGAAGGCATCGGCTTAATCCACTGAGCCAACCAGGCACCCCTGTTCGTTCCTTTTAACGTCTGGGGACATCAGTCTATGGGTCTGAGTGGCGGTAGGTGCTCAGATGGGCCCAGATTGCCCCTGTTTGTCCGGGGAAGCCACAAATATTGGGATGGCCTCAGGGACTTTGGAGGTTTATCCTATTAGTAGGGTTGTGGTCATTGGAATGGGCACATACAATTCCCTTGGAGAGGGTAAGCCCGTCTTCATGTTTGGCTCCAGGGGCCTGAGCCTGTAGGGTGTGTAGGCCTGAAAACCGAGGTTGAGAAGAGATGACAAACTAAGGCCATGACCGGTCCGATGTGCTCTGTGTGCGGCCAGCTGTCTGGGTGGGACCTGGAGGTCCAGGCTCAGTGTGTGCCAGAAAGGGCTTTAGTGCCCAGGTCAGCCTATAGATTTGGGGTACAGACGAATGGGGTGCAGGTTGATGCTCATTTGGGTTTTCTGGGTAGCCCCAGAGAGCAATGATTTTCTTCTGGAGGGCAGGGAGTGTGCTGCATTGTAGTTCTGGATTGCCAAACTGGAGGGCTTGTGGGCCAGTAGTCTGATGACGGAAGTCTGAGAAACCAAGCTAGACCTAGGTTTCTGGGTGAGGATATGGCAGGCACAATCTACAGACCTGAATCGAGATCTCGTGCATCTGAAGTCAGGGCGAGGATCAGACGATCGCTCAGGTTGGACATTCTGTCCCTCATGGCCCCTTCTTGAAGGGGGGGGCTCGATCACGAGGCCATGTGGGTTTTCCCACGACGGGAGTTGTGAGAAGCTCCCAACTGCAAAGATTCTTCTGCAGAACAATTGAGACCTGTTGGTTGGTTCCAGGACAACAATTCCGAGCAGGGTTCTAAGGATGGATGGCTGGGTAGCCCACCTCGCATTCCAATTGTCTCCAAGCAAGAACAGGTTAGATCTGCTGGATCTGGGGGAGCAACCGAGGAGGCTGAGTTGAAATGGACTCTACTGTGGATGTGTCCTAATATGATTTTGTGTCTATGGAGACCTTGGAATGAAGCGATGGCACTGGGGCCCTGAAGGGTTCTCCAAAGAGAGGCTTTCACACTGCTCCATCGTGAAAGTTTCCCATGTGTAGATGAGATTTGTTCTGATGGGTGAGTCAGAAACAGCCATATGCTGTTATTGAAATCAGGCCTCTGAGGAGAGATGCCTGGAAACCAAAGCAATGGATCCGATAGGTGCCTAGGGGCCTGTTCATTCCGCTTTACCTCTGGGGACATCAGTCTTGCGGTCTGAGAGCAGGTAGGTGCTCAGATGGGCCCTGATTTCCCCTGTTTGTCCTGGGAAGACACAAATATTGGGATGGCTTCAGGGAATTTGGAGGTTTATCGTATTAGTAGGGTTGTGGCCATTGGAGTGGGCACATACAATTCCCTTGGAGAGGGGAAGCACAGTCGTCTGGTTTGGCTCCAGGGGCCTGAGCCTGTAGGGTGTGTAGGGCAGGGCTTTTGGACAGTTGTCTGAAAACACAGACTCGGCTTATGTTTCGGGTCATAGGTATGGCAGGACTGATCTACAGACCATGAGGAGAACTCTCCATGAGGAGAACTCTTCGGGATATGAAAAAAGTTCGAGTGTGAGGATCTTGCTCAAGTTTTTGTCTCTGGATATCGTGTCACTCATGGTAGTGAATTTTCCGGGTGACTTCATGGGAAATGGACGAGTCTTACTCTCTGGGGTTTTGGCCCCGTCCAAAGAATTTGGGGTCATTCTGTGGGATGGAAGAAGTCCTTAGTTCTGTTGTTGATTTGTTTTATTTTGTTTTTCAACCTCAGGTGTCCAAAAAATGAGGGATTCCAGAGTAGAGCCCTGGGAGGGGCGACTGGACAACCAAAAATCTGGTTAAAAATTGGGGCCTAGGGACATGTCAAGCCCATTATGACATCTAATGGTCCAGCCACTGAGAGGACGTATTAGAGGACAGGATTCACGCTGAGGGTTACAAGGCGTGTTTATGCCCTCGTTGCACTCAAGAACGGGCGGGGCCTCAGAGTGAATGCTGGTTTCACCTCCACTGAATGTTGGACAACATGCCAACCACAAGGTTTCTTGCATGGGTAAGGAAGAGTTCTGATTTCTGCATCACAGTCACGCCTGGGCAGTGATTGGAAATAAGGTCTATGTTCTGAAGCCTGAAAACAGAGGTAGGGAAGAGATGATGACCTAAGGCCATGGCGGGTCTGATGTGCTCAGTGTGCGGTCAGCTGTCTGGGTGATGTTCACGAGGTCCGGGCACAGGTTGTCAGACAGTGCTATAGTTCCCAGGTTAGTGTATATATTTTGGGTGCATTCGAATGCCGTGTAGGTTCTTATCTGAAACACTCTTCAGGATATAAAGAATGTGCGAGTCTGAGGCGTGTGCTCAGGCTTTTGTCTCTGGATTTTGTATCAGCGATGGACGTGGAATGTTGCGGAGGCCTCATGAGCCATGGACGAATCTTGCTCTCTTTGGACTTGGCCCTATCCCAATTGATTTTCGTCAATCTGTGGGATGGGAGGACTCCTTTCAGGTTTGTTACATCAGGTGTCCCACCAAAAGAGGAATTCCAAAGCAGAGCCCTGGGATAGTGTGAAGGGACAACCCGAACTATCGTTAAAAATTGGGGCCTAGGGGCATGGCATGCCCAATATGCTGTCTCTCCATCCAGGCACTGAGAGGCCATACCTGAGGTCTGGGCTCAGTCTGAGGGTCACAATGTGTGTTTGTGACCAATGTCGCCAGCAACCATGGGCGGGGCCTCATGGGCCACACTGGTTTCAACTACACTGAACCTTGGACAACATGCCAACCACAAGGTTCTTGCCATGGGGAAAGAGTTCTGATTTCTGCATCATTTTCAAACCCGGGCCATGATTGGAGATAAGGTCTAGGTTCTGAAGCCTGAAATCCGAGGTTGAGAAGAAATGGCGACCTAAGGCCATCTCGAGTCCGATGTGCTCAGTGTGCGGCCGCTTTCTGGGTGGGGCCAGGAGGTCCATGCTCAGGCTGCGTCAGAAAGGGCATTAGTGCCCAGGTCAGCCTATATATTTGGGGTACAGCCGAATGGCGTGCAGATTGATCCTCATTTGGGGTTCCTCGGTAGCCCAGAGGGCAATGTTGTTCTTCTGGAGGGCAGGCAGAGTGCTGCATTGTAATTCTGGATTGCCAAAATGGAGCGCTTGTGGGCCAGTAGTCTGATGACGGAAGTCTGAGAAACCAAGCTAGGCCTAGGTATCTGGGTGAGGATATGGCAGGCACAATCTACAGACCTGAATCGAGATCTCGTGCATCTGAAGTCAGGGCGAGAATCAGACGATCGCTCATGTTGGACAATCTGTCCCTGATGGCCCCTTCTTGAAGGGGGGTGGATCACGAGTCCATGGGGTTTTTCCCTCGATGGGAGTTGTGAGAAGCTCCCAACTGCAAAGATTCTTCTGCAGGACAATTGAGTCCTGTTGGTTGGCTCCAGGACAACGATTCCGAGCAGGGTGCTAAGGATGGATGGTTGGGTAGCCCACATCGCATTCCAATTGTGTCCAAGCAACAAGACAGGTTAGATCTGCTGGATCTGGGGGAGCAACCGAGGAGGCTGAGTTGAAATGGACTCTCCCGTGGATATGTCCTAATATGATTTTGTGTCTATGGAGACCTTGGCATGAAGCGGATGCACTGGGGCCTTAAGGGTTCTCCTAAAGAGAGGCTTTCACACAGCTCCATCGTGCAAGTTTCCCATGTGTTGATGAGATTTGTTCTGATGGGTGAGTCAAGAAACAGCCATATGCTGTTATTGAAATCCAGGTCTCTGAGGAGAGATGCCTGGAAGCCAAACCAATGGATCCGATAGGTGCCTAGGGGCCTGTTCGTTCCTTTATACCACTGGGGACATCAGTCTACGGGTGTGAGTGCCGGAAGGTGCTCAGATGGGCCCAGATTGCCCCTGTTTGTCCTGGGAAGCCACAAATATTGGGATGGCCTCAGGGACTTTGGAGGTTTATCCTATTAGTAGGGTTGTGGCCATTGGATTGGGCACATACAATTCCCTTGGAGAGGGCAAGCACAGTCGTCTGGTTGGCTCCAGGGGCCTGAGCCTGTAGGTTCTGTAGGACAGGGCTGCTTGGGCCGTTTTTTGAAATCACAATCTCGGCTTTTTTTTCGGGTCATAGGTATGGCCGGACTGATCTACAGTCCATGAGGAGAACTCTTCGGGATATGTAAAAAGGGCGAGTGTGAGGCTCTTGCTCAAGTTTTTGTCTCTGGATATCGTGTCACTCATGGTCGTGAAATTTCCGGGTGACTTCATGGGTAATGGACGAATCTTACTCTCTGGGGGATTGGCCCCGTCCAAAGAGTTTGGGGTCATTCTGTGGGAATGAAGAAGTCCGTTGTTCTGTTGTTGTTGATTTCCTTTGTTTTGTTTTTCAACCACAGGTGTCCCACCAAATGAGGGATTCCAGGGTAGAGCCCTGGGGAAGGGCGACTGGAAAACCAGAAATCTGGTTAAAAATTGGGGCCTAGGGACATGTCAAGCCCATTATGACATCTAATGGTCCAGCCACTTAGAAGAAGTACTAGAGGACAGGACCCACACTGAGGGTCACAATGCGTGTTTATGTCCTCGTTGCAATCAAAAATGGACGGGGCCTCAGGGTGAATGCTAGTTTCTCCTACACTGAAGGTTGGACAACATGCCAACCACAAGGTTTCTTGCCATGGGTAAGGAAGAGTTCTGATTTCTGCATCACAGTCACTCCTGGGCAGTGATTGGAGATAAGGTCTTGGTTCTGAAGCCTGAAAACTGAGGTAGGCTGGAGATGATGACCTTAGGCCATGGCGGGTCTGATGTGCTCAGTGTGCGGTCAGCTCTCTGGGTGTTGGTCACGAGGTCCGGGCTCAGGTTGTCAAACAGTGCATTAGTGCCCAGGTTAGACTATATATTTTGCGTGCATTCGAGTGCCGTGTAGGTTCTTATCTGAAGAAATCTTGAGGATATGAAGAATGAGCGAGTCTGAGGCGCGTGCTCAAGCTTTTGTCTCTAGATTTTGTATCAGAGATGGCCGTGGAATATTGGGGAGGCCTCATGGGTCATGGACGAATCTTGCTCTCTGTGGATTTGGCCCGATCCCAATTTTTTTTCGTCAATCTGTGGGATGGGAGGACTCCTTTCAGGTTTGTTACCTCAGGTGTCCCACCAAAGAGGAATTCCAAAGCAGAGCCCTGGGGAAGAGTGAAGGGACAACCCGAATTATGGTTAAAAATTGGGTTCTAGGGGCATTGCAAGCCCAATATGCTGTATCTCCATCTAGCCACTGAGCAGCCTTACCTGAGGACTGGGCTCAGGCTGAGGGTCACAATGTGTGTTTGTGACCAATGTGGTCCACAAGCATGGGCGTGGCCTAATGGGCCACACTGGTTTCAATTACTCTGAACCTTGGACAACATGCCTACCACAAGGTTTCTTGCCATAGGGAAAGAGTTCTGATTTCAAACCCAGGCCGTGATTGGAGTTAAGGACTAGGTTCTGAAGCCTGAAAACTGAGTTTGAGAAGAGATGACGAACTAAGGCCATGGCGGGTCCGATGTGCTCAGTGTTCGGCCTGCTGTCTGGGTGGGGCAGGGAGGTCCAGGATCAGGCTGTGTCAGAAAGGGCATTAGTGCCCAGGTCAGCCTATATATTTGGGGTACAGCCGAATGGCGTGCCCCGTTGATCCTCATTTGGGGTTTCTGGGTAGCCCCAGAGGGCAATGATTTTCTTCTGGAGGGTAGGCAGATTGCTGCATTGTAGTTCTGGATTGCCAAATGGAGGGCTTGTGGGCCAGTAGTCTGAGGATGGAAGTCTGAGAAACCAAGCTAGGCCTAGGATTCTGGGTGAGGATATGGCAGGCACAATCTACAGACCTGAATCGAGATCTCATGCATCTGAAGTCAGGGCGAGATTCAGACGATCGCTCAGGTTGGAAATTCTGTCCCTGATGGCCCCCTCTTGAAGGGGGGGGTGCATCACGAGGCCATGGGTGTTTTCCCACGATGGGAGTTGTGAGAAGCTCCCAACTGCAAAGCTTCTTCTGCAGGACAATTGAGACCTGTTGGTTGGCTCCAGGACAACGGTTCTGAGCAGGGTTCTAAGGATGGATTGCTGGGTAGCCCACCTCGCATTCCAATTGTCTCCAAAAATAAGACAGGTTAGATCTGCTGGATCTGGGGGAACAACCGAGGAGGCTGAGTTGAAATGGATTCTACCGTGGATGTGTCCTAATATGATATTGTGTCTATGGAGACCTTTGAAAGAAGCGGTGGCACTGGGGCCCTGAAGGGTTCTCCAAAGAGAGGCTTTCACACAGCTCCATCGTGCAAGTTTCCCATGTGTAGATGAGATTTGTTCTGATGGGTGAGTCAAGAAACAGCCATATGCTATTATTGAAATCCAGGCCTCTGAGGAGAGATGCCTGGAAACCAAAGCAATGGATCCGATAGGTACCTAGGCGCCTGTTCGTTCCTTTATTCCTCTGGGGATATCAGTCTACGGGTCTGAGTGACAGTAGGTGCTCAGATGGGACAGATTGCCCCTGTTTGTCCTGGGAAGCCACAAATATTGGGATGGCCTCAGGGACTTTGGAGGTTTATCATTTTAGTAGGGTTGTGGCCATTGGAATGGGCACATACAATTCCCTTGGAGAGGGCAAGCACAGTCGTCATATTTGGCTCCAGGGGCCAGAGCCTGTAGGGTGTGTAGGTCAGGGCTGTTTGGACCGTTGTCTGAAACACAAACTCGGCTTATGTTTCGGGTCATAGGTGTGGCAGGACTGATCTACAGACCACGAGGAGAACTCTTCGGGGTATGTAAAAAGGGCTTGTGTGAGGCTCTTGCTCAAGTTTTTGTCTCTGGATATCGTGTCACACATGGTCGTGAAATTTCCGGGTGACTTCATGGGAAATGGACGAGTTTTACTCTCTGGGGATTTGGCCCCGTCCAAAGAGTTTGGTGTCATTCTGTGGGAATGAGGAAATCGTTCTCTGTTGTTGTTGATTTGTTTTGTTTTGTTTTTCAAACTCAGGTGTCCCACCAAATGAGGTATTCTAGAGTAGAGCCCGGGGAGGGGCGACTGGACAACCAGAAATCTGGTTAAAAATTGGGGCCTAGGGATATGTCAAGCCCATTATGACTTCTAATGGTCCAGCAACTGAGAGGACGTACTAGAGGACAGGACTCACGCTGAGAATAACAATGCGTGTTTATGCCCTCGTCGCACTCAAGAATGGGCGGGGCCTCAGGGTGAATGCTGGTTTCTCCTACACTTAACGTTGGACAACACGCCAACCACAAGGTTTCTTGCCATGGGTAAGGAGGAGTTCTGATTTCTGCATCACAGTCACCACTGGGCTGTTATTGGAGATAAGGTCTAGGTTCCTAAGCCTGACAACTGAAGTAGGGAAGAGATGATGACCTAAGGCCATGGCGGGTCTGATGTGCTCAGTGTGCGGTCAGCTGTATGGGTGTTGTTCATGAGGTCTGGGCTCAGGTTGTCAGCCAGTGCATTAGTGCCCAGGTTAGACTATATATTTTGGATGCATTCGATTGCCGTAGGTACTTATCTGAAGAACTCTTCAGGTTATGAAGAATGAGCGAGTCTGAGGCACATGCTCAGGCTTTTGTTTCTGGATTTTGTATCAGCGATGGCCGTGGAATGTTGGGGATGCCTCATGGGCTATGGACGAATCTTACTCTCTGTGAACGTGGCCAGATCCCAATAGTTTTCCGTCAATCTGTGGGATGGGAGGACTCCTTTCAGGTTTGTTACCTGAGGTGTCCTACCAAAAGAGGAATTCCAAAGCAGAGCCCTGGGGAAGATTGAAGGGACAACCCGAACTATGGTTAAAAATTGGGGCCTAGGGGCATGGCAAGCCCAATATGCTTTCTCTCCATCCAGCCACTGAAAGGCCTTACAGGAGGACGGGGCTCAGGCTGAGGGTCACAATGTGTGTTTGTGACCAATGTGGCCAGCAAGCATGGGCGGTGCCTCATGGGCCACACTGGTTTCAACTACACTGAAACTTGGACATCATGCCAACCACAAGGTTTCTTGCCATGGGGAAAGAGTTCTGATTTCTGCATCATTTTCAAACCCGGGCCGTGATTAGAGATACGGTCTAGGTTCTGAAGCCTGAAAACACAGGTTGAGAATTAATGACGACCTCAATCCATGGCGGGTCCAATGTGCTCAGTGTGCGGCCAGATGTCTGGGTGGGGCCAGGAGGTGCAGGCTCACGTTGTGTCAGAAAGGGCATTAGTGCCCAGGTCAGACTATATATTTGGGGTACAGCCGAATGGCGTGGAGGTTGATCCTCATTTGGGGTTTCTGGGTAGCCCCAGAGGGCAATGTTTTTCTTCTGGAGGGCAGTCAGAGTGCTGCATTGTAGTTCTGGATTGCCAATCTGCAGGGCTTGTGGGCCAGCAGTCTGAGGACGGAAGTCTGAGAACCCAGCAAGGCCTTGGTTTCTGGGTGAGGATATGGCAGGCACAATCCATAGACCTGAATCGAGATCTCGTGCATCTGAAGTCAGGGCGAGGATCAAACTATCGCTCAGGTTGGACATTCTGTCCCTGAAGGCCCCATCTTGAAGGGGGGGGTGGATCACGAGGCCATGGGGGTTTTCCCACGATGGGAGTTGTGAGAAACTCCCAACTGCAAAGATTCTTCTGCAGGACAATTGAGAACTATTGGTTGGCTCAAGACAACGATTCCGAGCAGGGTTCTAAGGATGAATGGCTGGGTAGCCCACCTCGCATTGCAATTGTCTCCAAGCAACAAGACAGTTTAGATCTGCTGGATCTGGGGGAGCAACGGAGGAGGCTGGGTTTAAATGGAATCCCGTGGATGTGTCCTATTATGATTTTGTGTCTATGGAGACCTTGAAATGAAGTGGTGGCCCTGGGGCCCTGAAGGGTTCTCCTAAAGAGAGGCTTTCACACAGCTCCATCGTTCAAGTTTTCCATGTGTAGATGAGATTTGTTCTGATTGGTGAGACAATAAACAGCCATATGCTGTTATTGAAATCCAGGCCTCTGAGGAGAGATGCCTGGAAACCAAAGCAATGGATGCGATAGGTGCCTAGGGGCCTGTTCGTTCCTTTTTACCTCTGGGCACATCAGTCTTCGGGTCTGAGTGACAGTAGATGCTCAGATGGGCCCAGATTGCCCCTGTTTGACCTTGGAAGCCACAAATATTGGGATGGCCTCAGGGACTTTGGAGGCTTTTCCTATTAGTAGGGTTGTGGCCATTGGAATGGGAACATACAATACCCTTGGAGAGGGCAAGCACAGTCGTCAGGTTTGGCTCCAGGGGCCTGAGCCTGTAGGGTGTGTAGGCCAAGGCTGTTTGGACAGTTGTCTGAAAACACAAACTCGTCTTAAGTTTCGGGTCATAGGTATGGCAGGACTGATCTACCGACCATGAGGAGAACTCTTAGGGATATGAAAAAAGGACGAGTGTGAGACTCTTGCTCAAGTTTTTTCTCTGGATATCGTGTCACACATGGTCGTGAAATTTCCGGGTGACATCTTGGGAAATGGTCTTGTCTTACTCTCTGGGGGTTTGGCCCCTTCCAAAGAATTTGGGGTCATTCTGTGGGATGGAAGAAGTCCGTTGCTCTGTTGATGTTGATTTGTTTTCTTTTGTTTTTCAACATCAGGTGTCCCACCAAATGAGGGATTCCAGAGTAGAGGCCTGGGGAGGGGCGACTGGACAACCAGAAATCTGGTTAAAAATTGGGGCCTAGGGGCATGGAAGCCCAATATGCTGTCTCTCCATCCAGCCACTGAGACGCCTTACCTGAGGACTGGGCTCAGGCTGAGGGTCACAATGTGTGTTTGTGACCAATGTGGCCCTCAAGCATGGGCAGAGCCTCATGGTCCACACAGGTTTCAACTACACTGTACCTTGGACAACATGCCACCACAAGGTTTCTTGCCATGGGGAAAGAGTTATGATTTCTGCATCATTTTCAAACCCGGGCCATGATTGGAGATAAGGTCTAGGTTTTGAAGCCTGAAAACCGAGGTTTAGAAGAGATGACGATCTAAGGCCATGGCGGGTCCGATGTGCTCAGTGTGCAGCCAGCTGTCTGGGTGGGGCCAGGAGGTCCAGTATCAAGCTGTGTCAGAAAGGGCATTAGTGCCCTGGTCAGCCTATATATTTAGGGTACAGCCGAATTGCGTGCCCCGTTGATCCTCATTTGGGGTTCCAGGGTATCCCCAGAATGCAATCTTTTTCTTCTGGAGGGCAGGCAGAGTGCTGCATTGTATTTCTGGATTGCCAAACTGGTGGGCTTGTGGGCCAGTAGTCTGAGGACTGAAGTCTGAGAAACCAAGCTAGGCCTAGGTTTCTGGGTGAGGATATGGCAGGCACAATCTACAGACCTGAATCGAGATCTCGTGCATTTGAAGTCAGGGCGAGGATCAGACGATCGCTCAGGTTGGACATTCTGTCCCTGATGGCCCCTTATTGAAGGGGGGGTGGATCACGAGGCCATTAGGATTTTCCCACGATGGGAGTTGTGAGAAGCTCCAACCTGCAAAGATTCTCTGCAGGACAATTGAGTCCTGTTGGTTGGCTCCAGGACAACGATTCTGAGCAGGGTTCTAAGGATGGATGACTGGGTAGCCCAACTCGCATTCCAATTGTTTCCACGCAACAAGACAGGTTAGATATGCTGGATCTGGGGGAGCAACCGAGGAGGTTGAGTTGAAATGGACTCTCCCGTGGATGTGTCCTAATATGATTTTGTGTCTATGGAGACCTTGGAATGAAACGGTGGCACTGGGGACCTGAAGGGTTTTCCTAAATAGAGGCTTTCACACAGCCTCATCGTGCAAGTTTCTCATGTGTAGATGAGATTTGTTCTGATGGGTGAGTCAAGAAACAGCCATATGCTGTTATTGAAATCCAGGCCTCTGAGGAGAGATGCCTGGAAGCCAAACTAATGGATCCGATAGGTGCCTAGGGGCCTGTTCGTTCCTTTTTACCTCTGGGGACCTCAGTCTACGGGTCTGAGTGCCAGTAGGTGCTCAGATGGGCCCAGATTGCCCCTGTTTGTCCTGGGAAGCCACAAATATTGGGATGGCCTCAGGGACTTTGGAGGTTTATCCTATTAGTAGGGTTGTGGCCATTGGATTGGGCACATACAATTCCCTTGGAGAGGGCAAGCACAGTCGTCAGGTTTGGCTCCAGGGGCCTGAGCCTGTAGGATGTGTAGGCCAGGGCTGTTTGGACAGTAGTCTGAAAACACAAACTCGGCTTATGTTTCGGGTCATAGGTGTGGCAGGACTGATCTACAGACCATGAGGAGAACCCTTAGGGATACGGAAAAAGTGCGCGTGTGAGGCACTTGCTCAAGTTTTTGTCTCTGGATATCGTGTCACTCATGGTCGTGAAATTTCTGGGTGACTTCATGAGAAATGGACGAGTCTTACTCTCTGGGGGTTTAACCCCGTCCAAAGAGTTTGGGGTCATTCTGTGGGATGGAAAAAGTCCGTTGTTCTGTTGTTGATTTGTTTTGTGTTGTTTTTCAACCTCAGGTGTCCCACCAAATGAGGGATTCCAGAGTAGAGCCCTGGGGAGGGGCGACTGGACAACCAGAAATCTGGTAAAAAATTGGGGCCTAGGGACATGTCAAGCCCATTATGACATCTAATGGTCCAGCCACTGAGAGGACGTACTAGAGGACAGGACTCACGCTGAGGGTCACAATTCATGTTTATGCCCTCGTCGCACTCAAGAATGGGCGGGGCCTCAGGGTGAATGCTGGTTTCTCCTACACGGAACGTTGGACCACATGCCAACCACAAGGTTTCTTGCCATGGGTAAGGAGGAGTTCTGATTTCAGCATCACAGTCACCCCTGGGCAGTGATTGGAGATAAGGTCTAGGTTCTGAAGCCTGAAAACTGACGTAGGGAAGAGATGATGACCTAAGGCCATGGCGGGTCTGATGTGCTCAGTGTGCTGTCCGCTGTCTGGGTGTTGGTCACGAAGTCCGGCTCAGGTTGTCAGACAGTGCATTAGTGCCCAGGTTAGACTATATATTTTGGGTGCATTCGAGTGCCGTGTAGGTTCTTATCTGAAGAACTCTTCAGGATATGAAGAATGAGCGAGTCTGAGGCGCGTGCTCAGACTTTTGTCTCTGGATTTTGTATCAGCGATGGCCGCGGAATGTTGGGGAGGCCTCATGGGCCATGGATGAATCATGCTCTCTGTGGATTTGGCCCGAACCCAATTGTTTTTCGTCAATCTGTGGGATGGGAGGACTCCTTTCAGGTTTGTTACCTCAGGTGTACCCACAAAAGAGGAATTACAAATCAGAGCCCTGGGGAAGAGTGATGGGACAACCCGAACTACGGTTAAAAATTGGGGCCTAGGGTCATGGCAAGCCCAATATGCTGTCTCTCCATCCAGCCACTGAGAGGCCTTACCTGAGGACTGGGCTCAGGCTGAGGGTCACAAGGTGTGTTTGTGACCAATGTGGCCCGCAAGCATGGGCGGGGGCTCATGGGCCACACTGGTTTCAACTACACTGAACCTTGGACAACATGCCAAACACAAGGTTTCTTGCCATGGGGAAAGAGTTCTGATTTCTGCATCATTTTCAAACCAGGGCCGTGATTGGAGATAAGGTCTAGGTTCTGAAGCCTGAAAACCGAGGTTGAGAAGAGATGACGACCTAAGGCCATGGCGGGTCCATTGTGCTCAGTGTGCGGCCAGCTGTCTGGGTGGGGCCAGTAGGTCCAGGCTCAGGCTGTGTCAGAAAGGGCATTAGTGCCCAGGTCAGCCTATATATGTGGGGTCCAGCCGAATGGCGTGCAGGTTGATCCTCATTGGGGGATTCTGGGTAGGCCCAGAGGGCAATGTTTTTCTTCTGGAGGGCAGGCAGAGTGCTGCATTGTAGTTCTGGATTGCCAAACTGGAGGGCTTGTGGGCCAGTAGTCTGAGGACGGAAGTCAGAGAACCCAAGCTAGGCCTAGGTTTCTGGGTGAGACCTGAATCGAGATCTCAAGCATCTGAAGTCAGGGCGAGGATCAGACGATCGCTCAGGTTGGACATTCTGTCCCTGATGGCCTCTTCTTGAAGGGGGGGTTTGGATCACGAGGCCATGGGTGTTTTCCCACGATGGGAGTTGTGAGAAGCTCCCAACTGCAAAGATTCTTTGGTAGGACAATTGAGACCTGTTGTTTGCCTCCAGGACAACGATTCTGAGCAGGGTTCTAAGGATGGATGGCTGGGTAGCCCACCTCGCATTCCAATTTTATCCAAGCAACAAGACAGGTTAGATCTGCTGGATATGGGGGAGCAACCGAGGAGGCTGAGTTGAAATGGATTCTCCCGTGGATGTGTCCTAATATGATTTTACGTCTATGGAGACCTTGGAATGAAGCGGTGGCACTGGGGCCCTGAAGTGTTCTCCTGAAGAGAGGCTTTCACACAGCTCCATCGTGCAAGTTTTGCATGTGTAGATGAGATTTGTTCTGATGGGTGAGTCAAGAAACAGCCATATGCTGTTATTGAAATCCAGGCCTCTGAGGAGAGATGCCTGGAAGCCAAACTAATGGATCCGATAGGTGCCTAGGGGCCTGTTCGTTCCTTTTTACTTCTGGGGACCTCAGTCTACGGGTCTGAGTGCCGGTAGGTGCTCAGATGGGCCCAGATTGCCCCTGTTTGTCCTGGGAAGCCACAAATATTGGGATGGCCTCAGGGACTTTGGAGGTTTATCCTATTAGTAGGGTGGTGGCCATTGGATTGGGCACATACAATTCCCTTGGAGAGGGCAAGCACAGTCGTCAGGTTTGGCTCCAGGGGCCTGAGCCTGTAGGATGTGTAGGCCAGGTCTGGTTGGACAGTTGTCTGAAAACACAAACTCGGCTTATGTTTCGGGTCATAGGTGTGGCAGGACTGATCTACAGACCATGAGGAGAACTCTTAGGGATACGGAAAAAGGGCGCGTGTGAGGCTCTTGCTCAAGTTTTTGCCTCTGGATATCGTGTCACTCATGGTCGTGAAATTTCCGGGTGATTTCATGGGAAATGGACGAGTCTTACTCTCTGGGGGTTTAACCCCGTCCAAAGAGTTTGGGGTTATTCTGTGGGATGGAAGAAGTCCGTTGTTCTGTTGTTGATTTGTTTTGTGTTGTTTTTTTTCAACCTCAGGTGTCCCAACAAATGAGGGATTCCTGAGTAGAGCCCTGGGGAGGGGTGACTGGACAACCAGAAATCAGGTTACAAATTAGGGCCTAGGGACATGTCAAGCCCATTATGACATCTAATGGTTCAGCCACTGAGAGGACGTACTAGAGGACAGGACTCACGCTGAGGGTCACAATGCGTGTTTATGCCCTCGTCGCACTCAAGAATTGGCGGGGCCTCAAGGTGAATGCTGGTTTCTCCTACACGGAACGTTGGACCACATGCCAACCACAAGGTTTCTTGCCATGGGTAAGGAGGAGTTCTGATTTCAGCATCACAGTCACCCCTGGGCAGTGATTGGAGATAAGGTCTAGGTTCTGAAGTCTGAAAACTGACGCAGGGAAGAGATGATGACCTAAGGCCATGGCAGGTCTGTTGTGCTCAGTGTGCGGTCCGCTGTCTGGGTGTTCTTCACGAGGTCCGGCTCAGGTTGTCGGACAGTGCATTAGTGCCCATGTTAGATGATATATTTTGGGTGCATTCGAGTGCCGTGTAGGTTCTTATCTGAAGAACTCTTCAGGATATGAAGAATGAGCGAGTCTGAGGCGCGTGCTCAGGCTTTTGTCTCTAATATTGTATCAGCAGCGATGGCCGGGAATGTTGGGGAGGCCTCATGGGCCATGGAATAATCTTGCTCTCTGTGGATTTGGCCCGATCCCAATTGTTTTTCGTCAATCTGTGGGATGGCAGGACTCCTTTCAGGTTTGTTACCTCAGGTGTCCCACCAAAAGAGGAATTCCAAAAGAGCCCTGGGGAAGAGTGAAGGGAAAACCCGAACTACGGTTAAAAAATTGGGGCCTAGGGTCATGGCAAGCCCAATATGCTGTCTCTCCATCCAGCCACTGAGAGGCCTTACCTGAGGACTGGGCTCAGGCTGAGGGTCACAAGGTGAATTTGTGACCAATGTGTCCCGCAAGCATTGGCGGGGCCTCATGGGCCACCTTGGTTTCAACTACACTGAACCTTGGACAACATGCCAACCACAAGGTTTCTTGCCATGGGGAAAGAGTTCTGATTTCTGCATCATTTTCAAACCAGGGCCGTGATTGGAGATAAGGTCTAGGTTCTGAAGCCTGAAAACCGAGGTTGAGAAGAGATGACAACCTAAGGCCATGGTGGGTCCGTTGTGCTCAGTGTGCTGCCAGCTGTCTGGGTGGGGCCAGGAGGTCCAGGTTCAGGCTGTGTCAGAAAGGGCATTGGTGCCCAGGTCAGCCTATATATTTGGGGTACAGCCGAATGGCGTGCAGGTTGACCCTCATTTGGGGTTTCTGGGTAGCCCCAGAGGGCAATGTTTTTCTTCTGGAGGGCAGGCAGAGTGCTGCACTGTAGTCTGGATTGCCAAACTGGAGGGCTTGTGGGACAGTAGTCCGAGGACGGAAGTCTGAGAACCCAAGCTAGGCCTAGGATTCTGGGTGAGGATATGGCAGGCACAATCTACAGACATGAATAGAGATCTCGTGCATCTGAAGTCAGGGCGAGGATCAGACGATCGCTCAGGTTGGACCTTCTGTCCCTGATGGCCCCCTCTTGAAGGGGGGGGTGGATCACGAGGCCATGGGGGTTTTCCCACGATGGGAGTTGTGAGAAGCTCCCAACTGCAAAGATTCTTCTGCAGGACAATTGAGACGTGTTGGTAGGCTCCAGGACAACGATTCTGAGCAGGGTTCTAAGGATGGATGGCTGGGTAGCCCCCCTCGCATTCCAATTGTCTCCAAGCAACAAGACAGGTTAGATCTGCTGGATGTGGGGGAGCAACCGAGGAGGCTGAGTTAAATGGACTCTCCCGTTGATGTGTCCTAATATGATTTTACGTCTATGGAGACCTTGGAATGAAGCGGTGTCACTGGGGACCTGAAGGGTTCTCCTAAAGAGAGGCTTTCACACAGCTCCATCGTGCAAGTTTCCCATGTGTAGATGAGATTTGTTCTGATGGGTGAGTCAAGAAACAGCCATATGCTGTTATTGAAATCCAGGCCTCTGAGCAGAGATGCCTGGAAGCCAAACCAATGGATCCGATAGGTGCCTAGGGGCCTGTTCGTTCCTTTTTACCTCTGGGGACATCAGTCTACGGGTCTGAGTGCCGGTAGGTGCTGAGATGGGCCCTGATTGCCCCTGTTTGTCCTGGGAAGCCACAAATATTGGGATGGCCTCAGGGACTTTGGAGGTTTATCCTATTAGTAGGGTGGTGGCCATTGGATTGGGCACATACAATTCCCTTGGAGAGGGCAAGCACAGTCGTCAGGTTTGGCTCCAGGGGCCTGATCCTGTAGGATGTGTAGGCCAGGTCTGGTTGGACAGTTGTCTGAAAACACAAACTCGGCTTATGTTTCGGGTCATAGGTGTGGCAGGACTGATCTACAGACCATGAGGAGAACTCTTAGGGATACGGAAAAAGGGCGCGTGTGAGGCTCTTGCTCAAGTTTTTGCCTCTGGATATCGTGTCACTCATGGTCGTGAAATTTCCGGGTGATTTCATGGGAAATGGACGAGTCTTACTCTCTGGGGGTTTAACCCCGTCCAAAGAGTTTGGGGTTATTCTGTGGGATGGAAGAAGTCCGTTGTTCTGTTGTTGATTTGTTTTGTGTTGTTTTTCAACCTCAGGTGTCCCAACAAATGAGGGATTCCTGAGTAGAGCCCTGGGGAGGGGTGACTGGACAACCAGAAATCAGGTTACAAATTAGGGCCTAGGGACATGTCAAGCCCATTATGACATCTAATGGTTCAGCCACTGAGAGGACGTACTAGAGGACAGGACTCACGCTGAGGGTCACAATGCGTGTTTATGCCCTCGTCGCACTCAAGAATTGGCGGGGCCTCAAGGTGAATGCTGGTTTCTCCTACACGGAACGTTGGACCACATGCCAACCACAAGGTTTCTTGCCATGGGTAAGGAGGAGTTCTGATTTCAGCATCACAGTCACCCCTGGGCAGTGATTGGAGATAAGGTCTAGGTTCTGAAGTCTGAAAACTGACGCAGGGAAGAGATGATGACCTAAGGCCATGGCAGGTCTGTTGTGCTCAGTGTGCGGTCCGCTGTCTGGGTGTTCTTCACGAGGTCCGGCTCAGGTTGTCGGACAGTGCATTAGTGCCCAGGTTAGATGATATATTTTGGGTGCATTCGAGTGCCGTGTAGGTTCTTATCTGAAGAACTCTTCAGGATATGAAGAATGAGCGAGTCTGAGGCGCGTGCTCAGGCTTTTGTCTCTAATATTGTATCAGCGATGGCCGTGGAATGTTGGGGAGGCCTCATGGGCCATGGAATAATCTTGCTCTCTGTGGATTTGGCCCGATCCCAATTGTTTTTCGTCAATCTGTGGGATGGCAGGACTCCTTTCAGGTTTGTTACCTCAGGTGTCCCACCAAAAGAGGAATTCCAAAAGAGCCCTGGGGAAGAGTGAAGGGAAAACCCGAACTACGGTTAAAAATTGGGGCCTAGGGTCATGGCAAGCCCAATATGCTGTCTCTCCATCCAGCCACTGAGAGGCCTTACCTGAGGACTGGGCTCAGGCTGAGGGTCACAAGGTGAATTTGTGACCAATGTGTCCCGCAAGCATTGGCGGGGCCTCATGGGCCACCTTGGTTTCAACTACACTGAACCTTGGACAACATGCCAACCACAAGGTTTCTTGCCATGGGGAAAGAGTTCTGATTTCTGCATCATTTTCAAACCAGGGCCGTGATTGGAGATAAGGTCTAGGTTCTGAAGCCTGAAAACCGAGGTTGAGAAGAGATGACAACCTAAGGCCATGGTGGGTCCGTTGTGCTCAGTGTGCTGCCAGCTGTCTGGGTGGGGCCAGGAGGTCCAGGTTCAGGCTGTGTCAGAAAGGGCATTGGTGCCCAGGTCAGCCTATATATTTGGGGTACAGCCGAATGGCGTGCAGGTTGACCCTCATTTGGGGTTTCTGGGTAGCCCCAGAGGGCAATGTTTTTCTTCTGGAGGGCAGGCAGAGTGCTGCACTGTAGTCTGGATTGCCAAACTGGAGGGCTTGTGGGACAGTAGTCCGAGGACGGAAGTCTGAGAACCCAAGCTAGGCCTAGGATTCTGGGTGAGGATATGGCAGGCACAATCTACAGACATGAATAGAGATCTCGTGCATCTGAAGTCAGGGCGAGGATCAGACGATCGCTCAGGTTGGACCTTCTGTCCCTGATGGCCCCCTCTTGAAGGGGGGGGTGGATCACGAGGCCATGGGGGTTTTCCCACGATGGGAGTTGTGAGAAGCTCCCAACTGCAAAGATTCTTCTGCAGGACAATTGAGACGTGTTGGTAGGCTCCAGGACAACGATTCTGAGCAGGGTTCTAAGGATGGATGGCTGGGTAGCCCCCCTCGCATTCCAATTGTCTCCAAGCAACAAGACAGGTTAGATCTGCTGGATGTGGGGGAGCAACCGAGGAGGCTGAGTTAAATGGACTCTCCCGTTGATGTGTCCTAATATGATTTTACGTCTATGGAGACCTTGGAATGAAGCGGTGTCACTGGGGCCCTGAAGGGTTCTCCTAAAGAGAGGCTTTCACACAGCTCCATCGTGCAAGTTTCCCATGTGTAGATGAGATTTGTTCTGATGGGTGAGTCAAGAAACAGCCATATGCTGTTATTGAAATCCAGGCCTCTGAGCAGAGATGCCTGGAAGCCAAACCAATGGATCCGATAGGTGCCTAGGGGCCTGTTCGTTCCTTTTTACCTCTGGGGACATCAGTCTACGGGTCTGAGTGCCGGTAGGTGCTGAGATGGGCCCTGATTGCCCCTGTTTGTCCTGGGAAGCCACAAATATTGGGATGGCCTCAGGGACTTTGGAGGTTTATCCTATTAGTAGGGTTGTGGCCATTGGATTTGGCACGTACAATTCCCTTGGAGAGGGCAAGCACAGTCGTCAGTTTTGCCTCCAGGGGCCTGAGCCTGTAGGATGTGTAGGCCAGGGCTGTTTGGACAGTTGTCTGAAAACACAAACTCGGCTTATGTTTCGGGTCATAGGTGTGGCAGGACTGATCTACAGACCATGAGGAGAACTCTTAGGGATACGGAAAAAGGGCGCGTGTGAGGCTCTTGCTCAAGTTTTTGTCTCTGGATATCGTGTCACTCATGGTCGTGAAATTTCCGGGTGACTTCATGGGAAATGGACGAGTCTTACTCTCTGGGGGTTTAACCCCGTCCAAAGAGTTTGGGGTTATTGTGTGGGATGGAAGAAGTCCGTTGTTCTGTTGTTGATTTGCTTTGTGTTGTTTTTCAACCTCAGGTGTCCCACCAAATGAGGGATTCCAGAGTAGAGCCCTGCGGAGGGGCGACTGGAAAACCAGAAATTTGGTAAAAAATTGGGGCCTAGGGACATGTCAAGCCCATTATGACATCTAACGGTCCAGCCACTGAGAGGATGTACTAGAGGACAGGACTCACGCTGAGGGTCACAATGCGTGTTTATGCCCTCGTCGCACTCAAGAATGGGCGGGGCCTCATGGTGAATGCTGGTTTCTCCTAAACTGATCATTGAACAACATGCCAACCACAAGGTTTCTTGCCATGGGTAAGGAAGAGTTCTGATTTCTGCATCATTTTCAAACCCGGGCCGTGATTGGAAATAAGGTCTAGGTTCTGAAGCCTTAAAACCGAGATTGCGAAGAGATGACGACCTAAGGCCATGGCGGGTCCGTTGTGCTCAGTGTGCGGCCAGCTGTCTGGGTGGGGCCAGGAGGTCCAGACTCAGGCTGTGTCAGAAAGGGCATTAGTGCCCAGGTCAGCCTATATATTTGGGGTACAGCCGAATGGCGTGCAGGTTGATCCTCATTTGGTGTTTCTGGGTAGCCCCATATAGCAATGATTTTCTTATGGAGAACAGGCAGAGTGCTGCATTGTAGTTCCGGATTGCCAAACGGGAGGGCTTGTGGGCCAGTAGTCTGAGGACGGAAGTCTGAGAACCCAAGCTAGGCATACATTTCTGGGTGAGACCTGTATCGAGATCTCGTGCATCTGAAGTCAGGGCGAGAATCAGACAATCGCTCAGGTTGGACATTCTGTCCCTGATGGCCCCTTCTTGAAGGGGGGGGTGTGGATCACGAGGCCATGGGGGTTTTCACACGATCGGAGTTGTGAGAAACTCCCAACTACAAAGATTCTTCTGCAGGACACATGAGACTTGTTGGTGGCTCCAGGACAACGATTCCGGGAAGGGTTCTAAAGATGGATGGCTGGGTAGCCCACCTCGCATTCATATTGTCTGCAAGCAACAAGACAGGTTAGATCTGCTGGATCTGGGGGAGCAACCGAGGAGGCTGAGTTGAAATGGACTCTCACGTGTATGTGTCCTAATATGATTTTGTGTCTATGGAAATCTTGGAATGAAGCGGTGGCACTGGGGCCCTGACGGGTTCTCCTAAAGAGAGGCTTTCACACAGCTCCATCGTGCAAGTTACCCATGTGTAGATGAGATTTCTTCTGATGGGTGAGTCAAGAAACAGCCATATGCTGTTATTGAAACCCAGGCCTCTGAGGAGAGATGCCTGGAAACCAAAGCAAAGGATCCGATAGGTGCCTAGGGGCCTGATCGTTCTTTTTTAACTCTGGGGCCATCAGTCTACGGGTCTGAATGCCGGTAGGTGCTCAGATCGGCCCAGATTGCCCGTGTTTGTCATGGGAAGCCACAAATATTGGGATGGCCTCAGGGACTTTGGAGGTTTAAACTCTTAGTAGGGTTATGGTCATTGGAATGGGCACACACAATTCCCTTGGAGAGGGCAAGCACAGTCGTCAGGTTTGGCTCCAGGGGCCTGAGCCAGTAGGGTGCGTAGGTCAGGGTTGTTTGGACAGTTGTCTGAAAACACAAACTCGGCTTACGTTTCGGGTCATAGGTATGGCAGGACTGATCTACAGACAATGAGAACTCTTCGGGATATGAAAAAAGGGCGAGTGTGAGGCTCATGCTCAAGTTTTTGTCTCTGGATATCGTGTCACTCATGGTCGTGAAATTTCCGGGTGACTTCCTGGGAAATGGACGAGTCTTACTCTCTGGGGGTTTGGCCCCGTCCAAAGAGTTTGGGGTCATTCTGTGGGATGGAAGAAGTCCGTTTTTTGTTGTTGTTGTTGTTGTTGTTTTGTTTTGTTTTGTTTCTTTCAAACCCCACCAAATGAGGGATTCCAGAGTAGAGCCCTGGGGAGGGGCGATTGGACAACCAGAAATCTGATTTAAATTTGGGGCCTAGGGACATGTCAAGCCATTATGGCATCTAATGGTCTAGCCACTGAGAGGACATACTAGAGGATAGGACTCACGCTGAGGGTCACAATGCGTGTTTATGCCCTCGTCGCCCTCAAAATGGCTGGGGCCTCAGGGTGAATGCTGGTTTCCCCTACACTGAACTTTGGACAACATGCCAACCATAAGGTTTCTTGCCATGGGTAAGGAAGAGTTCTGATTTCTGCATCACACTCACCCCTGGGCAGTGATTGGAGATAAGGTCTAGGTTCTGAAGCCTGAAAACTGAGGTAGGGAAGAGATGATGACCTAAGGCCACGGCGGGTCTTATGGGCTCAGGGTGGGGTCAGCGTCTGGGTGTTGCTCAGGAGATCCTGGCTCAGGGTGTGTCAGACAGTGCATTACTGCCCAGGTTAGACTATATAATTAGGGTACATTCGAGTGCCGTGTAGGTTTATTCTCATTTAATGTGCCCGGGCAGCTCATTGGGCAATAATTTGTTTCTAGAGGGCAGGCAGAGTGCTGCAATGATGGTACGGAATTGCCAAACTTGTGGGTCGGGGCCAGGAGTGTGAGGAAGGAAGTCTGAGAACACAAGCTAGACTGGGATTCAGGGCGAGGGCATGGCATGTACCTCCTGAATATCTGAAGCAATATCTCATGCATCTGAAGTCAGAGCGAGGATCAGACGTTGGATCAGTTTGGATTTTCTGTTCATGACGGCCCCTTCATGAAGGGAGCCGAATCTCGAGGCCGTGGAGGTTTTCCCACGTTTGGAGTGGTGGGATGCCCCCTCCAAGGATTCCTCTGCGGGACAATTGAGACCTGTTGGACAGCTCCAGGACATCCCATATGGATGAGTCCAGACCAACGTTCGAGGATGGATGCCTGGGAAGCCCGCCTCACATTCCAATTGTCTCCTAGCGACAAGACAGTTTAGATCTGATGGCTCTGCGGGAGCAACCGGGGTGGCTGAGTTGAAATGGACTTTCCTGAGGATGGGTCTAATGTGTGTTTGTGTCCATGAGGGCCTTGGAATGGGGCCCTGGCAGCGGGACCCTGAAGTATTCTCCTTAGCTTTTGACATAGCTCCCATGCACAAGTTTCCTTGTGGAGACGAGGTTTGTTCTGATGGGTGCCTAATGAAAACCACAATGCTGGTATTGGAATCCAGGGTTTTGAGGAGACATGCCTGTAAACCAAAGCAATGGATCTGATTTTGGCCTAGGGTCCTGTCTGGTTCAATCTTCTTCTCTGGGGACATCCTTCTAGGGTATGAGTGGAGGTAGATGCTCTGCTGGTGTCAGACTGACCTTTTGTGTCCCGGCGACCTATACTATTGGGACGGCTTCAGGGACTTTGGAGGGTTCTCCTATTTTGTACGATTTTGGACAATGGAATGGGCAGAATTCCCATGGATTGGGTAGGCACAGTCCTAATGTGTGGCTCCAGGGTCCCCAGCCTGGGTGGTGTGTGGCCCGGACTTTGAGGACAGAAGTCTGAAAACACAAACTCAGCTTATGTTTGGGGACGTAGGTATGGCAGGCCCGATCTACAAAACATGAGACGACATCTTCAGGATATGAAGATAGTGTGAGCCTGAGGCGCTTGCTCATGCTTTTGTCTCTGGATTTTGTTTCAGCGATGGCCATGGAATGTCGAGGAGGCCTCATGGCCCATGGACGAATCTTGCTCTCTGTGGATTTGGCCCAATCCCAATTGTTTTTCATCAATCTGTTGGATGGAGTACTCCTTTCAGGGTTGTTACCTCAGGTGTCCCACCAAAAGAGGAATTCCAAAGCAGAGCCCTGGGGAAGAGTGAAGGGACAACCCGAACTATTGTTAAAAATTGGGGCCTAGGGGCATAGCTAGCTCAATATGCTGTCTCTTCATCCAGCCACTGAGAGGCCTTACCTTAGGACTGGGCTAAGGCTGAGGGTCACAATGTGTGTTTGCCACCTATGTGGCCCGCGAGCAATGGCGGGGCCTCATTGGACACACTGGTATCCACTACACTGAACATTATACAACAAGCCTACCACAAGGTTTCTTGCAATCGGGAAAGAGTTCTGATTTCTGCATCATTTTCTAACATGGGCAGTGATTGGAGATAAGGTCTAGGTTCTAAATCCTGAAAACTGAGGCTGGGAAGAGATAAGGAACTAAGGCAATGGCTGGTCCGATGTGCTCATACAGCGGCCAGCTGTATGGGTGGGGCCAGGAGGTCCAGGCTCACTCTGTGTCAGAAAGGGCATTGTTGCCCAGGTCAGCCTATATATTTTGTGTACAGCCAAGTGGCGTGCAGATTGATCTTCATTTGGGGTTTCTGAGTAGCTCCAGAAGGCAATGTTTTTCTTCTGGAGGGCAGGCAGAGTGCTGCATTATAATTCTGGATTGCCAAACTGGAGGGCTTGTGGGCCATTAGTCTGAGGATGGAAGTCTGAGGACACAAGCTAAGCTTAGGTTTATGGGTGAGGAAATGGCAGGCACAATCTACAGATCTGAACTGAGATCTCGTGCATCTGAAGTCAGGGTGAGGATCAGACGATCACTCAGGTAGGACCTTATGTCCCTGAGGGCCACTTCATGAAGGGGGGGGCTATCACGAGGCCATGGGTGTTTTCTCACGATGGGAGTTGTGAGAAGTTCCCAACTTCAAAGATTCTTCTGCAGGACAATTGAGACCTGTTGGTTGGCTCCAGGCTAACGATTCCGAGCAGGGTTCTAAGGATGGATGGCTGGGTAGCCCACCTCGCATTCTAATTGTCTCCTAGCAACAAGACAAGTTAGATCTGCTGGATCTCGCGGAGCAACCGAATACGCTGAGTTGAAATGGACTCTCCTGTGGATGGGTCCTAATGTGTTTTTGTGTCTATGGATACCTTGGAATGACGCGGTGGCACTGGGGCCATGAAGTGTTCTCCTAAACAGAGGCTTTGAAATCACTCCCAAGTGCAAGTTTCCCATGTGTAGATGAGATTTGTTCTGGTGGGTGATTCAAGAAACAGCCATATGCTGGTACTGAAATCCAGGCCTCTGAGGAGAGATGCTTGGAAACCAAAGCAATGGATTCGATTAGGGCCTAGGGGCCTGTTCGTTCCTTTTTAACTCTGGGGATAACAGTCTACAAGTCTGAGTGCAGGTAGATTCTCAGATGGGCTCAGATTGCTCCTGTTTGTCCTGGGAAGCCACCTCTATTGGGATGGCCTCAGGGAATTTGGAGGTTTATACTATTAGTAGCGTTGTGGTCATTGGAATGGGCACACAGAATTCCCGTGGAGAGGGCAAGTACAGTCCTCAGCTTGGCTCCAGGGGCCTAAGCCTGTAGACTGTGTAGGCCAAGGCTGTTTGGACAGTTGTCTGAAAACACAAACTCGGCTTATGTTTCGGGTCATAGGTATGGCAGGACTGATCTATAGACCATGAGGAGAACTCTTCGGGATATGAAAAAAGGGCAAGTGAGGCTCTGGCTCAAGTATTTATCTCTGGATATCATGCCATTCATGGTCACGAAATTTCCGGGTGACTTCATGGGAAATGGACGAGTCTTACTCCCTGGGGGTTTGGCCCAATACAAAGAGTTTGGGGTCATTCTTTGGGACGGTAGAAGTCCGTTTTTTGTTGTTGTTGTTTTGTTTTCGTTTTGTTTTTCAAACTCAGGGGTCCCACCAAATGAGGGATTCCAATGTAGAGCCCTGGGGAGGGGCAATTGGACAACCAGAAATCTGGTTAAAATTGGGTCCTAGGGACAGCTAGACTTGGGTTTCAGGGCGAGGGCCCGGCATATACACCCTGAAGATCTGAAGCAATATCTCATGCATCTGAAGTCAGAGCGAGGATCAGAAGTTGGCTCAGCTTGGATTTTCTGTTCATGATTGCCCCTTCATAAAGGGAGCCGAATCTCGAGGCCGTGGAGGTTTTCCCACGTTGGGAGTGGTGGGATGCCCCCTCCTAGGATTCCTTCTGCAGGACAATTGAGACCTGTTGGACAGCTCCAGGACATCCCATATGGATGAGTCCAGACCAACGTTCGAGGATGGATGCCTGGGAAGCCCGCCTCGCATTCCAATTGTCTCCTAGCGACAAGACAGTTTAGATGTGATGGCTCTGCGGGAGCAACCGGGGTGGCTGAGTTGAAATGGAATTTCCTGAGGATGGGTCTAATGTGTGTTTGTGTCTATGAGGGCCTTGGAATGGGGCGGTGGCACCAGGACCCTGAAGTATTCTCCTCAGCTTTTGACATAGCTCCCATGCACAAGTTTCCTTGTGGAGACGCGGTTTGTTCTGATGGGTGCCTAAGGAAAACCCCAATGCTGGTATGGAATCCAGGGTTTTGAGGAGACATGCCTGTAAACCAAAGCAATGGATCTGATTTTGGCCTAGGGTCCTGACTGGTTCAATCTTCTTCTCTGGGGACATCCTTCTAGTGTATGAGTGGAGGTAGATGCTCAGCTGGTGTCAGACTGACCTTTTTTGTCCCGGGCGACCTATACTATTGGGATGGCTTCAGGGACTTTGGAGGGTTCTCCTATTTTGTACGATTTTGGACAATGGAATGGGCAGAATTCCCATGGATTGGGTAGGCACAGTCCTAATGTGTGGCTGCAGGGTCCCCAGCCTGGATGGTGTGTGGCCCAGGACTTTGAGGACAGAAGTCTGAAAACACAAACTCAGCTTATGTTTGGGGACGTAGGTATGGCAGGCCCGATCTACAAACCATGAGAAGACATCTTCAGGATATGAAGATAGTGCGAGTCTGAGGGACTTGCTTAGGCTTTTGTCTCTGGATTTTGTATCAGCGATGGCCGTGGAATGTCGAGGAGGCCTCATGGGCCATGGACGAATCTTGTTCTCTGTGGATTTGGCCCAATCCCAATTGTTATTCTTCAATCTGTTGGATGGAGGACTCCTTTCAGGGTTATTACATCAGGTGTCCCACCAAAAGAGGAATTCCAAAGCAGAGCCGTGGGGAAGACTGAAGGGACAACACGAACTATGGTTAAAAATTGGGGCCTAGGGGCATGGCAAGCCCAATATGCTGTCTCTTCATCCAGCCACTGAGAGGCCTTACCTGAGGACTGGGCTAAGGCTGAGGATCACAATGTGTGTTTGCTACCTATCTGGACTGCGAGCAATGGCGGGGCCTCAAGGGACACACTGGTTTCCAATACACTGAACGTTGGACAACAAGCCAACCACAAGTTTTCCTGCCATCGGGAAGGAGTTCTGATTTCTGCATCATTTTCAAACCTGGGCAGTGATTGGAGATAAGGTCTAAGTTCTGAAGCCTGATAACTGAGGTTGGAAAGGGATAACGACCTAAGGCCATGGGTGGTCTGAAGTTCTCAGTTTGTAGCCAGCTGTCTGGGTGGGCCTAGGATGTCCAGGCTCAGGCTGTGTCCGAAAGGGCATTATTGCCCAGGTCATCCTATATATTTTGGGTATAGCCAAGTGTTGTGCACGTTGATCTTCATTTGGGGTTTCTAGGTAGCCCCAGAGGGCAATGTATTTCTTCTGCAGGGCAGCTAGAGTGCTGCATTGTAGTTCTGGATTGACAAACTGGAGGGCTTGTGAGCCAGTAGTCTGTGGACAGAAGTCTGAGGACACAAGCAAGGCTTAGGTTTCTGGGTGAGGACATGGCAGGCACAATCTACAGACCTGAACCGAGATCTCGTGCATCTGAAGTCAGGGTGAGGATCAGACGATCGCTGCGTTTGGACCTTATGTCCCTGATGGCCCCTTTATGAAGGGGGGGGGGATCATGTGGCAATGGGGGTTCTCTCACGATGGGAGTTCTGAGAAGCTCCCAACTGCAAAGATTCTTCTGCAGGACAATTGAGACCTGTTGGTTGGCTCCAGGCCAACGATTCCGAGCAGGGTTTTAAGGATGGATGGCGGGGTAGGCCACCTCACATTCCAATTGTCTCCTAGCAACAAGACAAGTTAGATCTGCTGGATCTCGCGGAGCAACCGAATACACTCAGTTGAAATGGACTCTCCTGTGGATGGGTCCTAATGTGTTTTTGTGTCTATGGAGACCTTGTAATGGGGCAGTGGCACACAGGCCTTGACGGATTCTCCTAACTGGAGGATTTGAGACATCTTCAAAGGATAATTTTCCCATGTGGAGAAGAGATTTGTTCTGATTGCTGCCTCATGAAATCCCCATATGCTAATATTGGAAACCAGGCCTCTGAGGAGAGATAACTGTAACCGAAAGCAATGAATCTGATTCAGGCCTAGGGGCCTGTCTGATTCAATCTTCTTCTCTGGGGACATCCATCTACGCTGAGTAGAGGTAGATGCTCAGCTGGTTTCAGATGACCCTTGTTTGTCCTGGGCGGCCTACATTATTGGGATGTCCTTGGGGACTCTGGCGGTTTTTCCTAATTTGTACGATTGTGGACAATGGAATGGGCAGAATTCCCGTGGTATGGACAGGCACAGTTCTGATGTGTGGCTCCAGGGGCCCCAGCCTGAAGGGTCTGTGGGCCAGGAATGTGGGGACAGAAGTCTGAAAACACAAACTCGGCTTAGGTTTGGGAAGTAGGTATGGCAGGCCCGATCTACAGACCGTGAGGAGAACTCTTCGGGATATGACAAAAGAGCGAGTGTGAGGCGCTTGCTCAGACTTTTGTCTCTGGATTTGTTGTCAACGATGGCTGTGGAATCTCGGGGAGGCCTCATGGGCCATGGACGAGACTTCCTCTCTGTGAATTTGGTCCAATCCCAAATGATTTGGGTCAATCTGAAGGATGGGAGGAGTCCTTTTAGTTTTGTTACCTCAGGTGTCCCACCAAAAGAGGGATTCCAAAGCAGAGCTCTGGGGAGGGATGAATGGACAACCCGAACAATCCAATTGGGGTGAGGTCGAGAACCGAGCAGGTTGATCCTCATTTGGGGTTTATGGAGATCCCCATAGAGCAACGTTTTTCTTCTGGAGGGCCAGCATAGGGCTGCATTTTGGTTCCAGAAATCCAAGTCTTGAGGACATGTTTGCCAGGAGTGTGAGGAAGGAAGTCTGAAAACACAAGGTAGCACGAGTTTTGGGCCCACTGTGCAGAGGCTGAATCGAGATCTCCTGCATCTGAGGTCAAGGCGAGTATCAGATGTTGCCTCAAGCTGGAGTTTGTGTCCATGACGGCCCCTTCCTGAAGGGGGTGGGGGCGTCATGAGGCCAGGGATATTTCCCTACGCTGGGAGTTCTGGGGTGTGGCTCCAGAGACCCCAGCCTGGAGGCAGTGTGGGCCACGGCTGTGCAGACAGACATCCAAAAACCCAAACTCAGCTCAGGTTTGGGGCCGAGGTTATGGCAGGCCTGATCTACAGTCCGTGAGGGGAGCTCCTCTGGATATGAAAGAAGGGTGAGAGGGAGGCAGTCGCTCAGTCTTTTGTCTCTGGATATTTTGTCCACAATGGCCGTTTAATGTAGGAATTGCCTCATGGGTCGTAGAAGTCTCCCTCTCTGATAGTTTGTCCAGCCCCCAAGAGTTTGGGGTCATTCTGTGGGAAGGGAAGAGTCCTGTTTTCTGCTTCATGTGTCCCCCCAGTAGAGGGATTCTGGAGCATAGCAGTGGGTACTGACAACTGGAATACTCGCTCTCTGGTTAAGCCTGGGGCCCTATGGATATGAAAAGCCCCATAGGCAGGATCTTGGTCCAGCCACTGAGAGGCGTTACTTTAATACGGGACTCACGCTACAGGTCACAATGCATGTCTGTGCCCTAGGCGGCCCTCAAGCACTGGCGTGGCCTTTCCGACAATGCAGGTTTTCCCACATTGAACGTTGGACAACATGCCAACCACAAGGTTTCTGGCCACGGGGAAGGAGGAATTCTAATTTCTGCATCACGTTCACCCCTGGGCAGTGATTGGAGATAAGGTCTAGGTTCTGAAGCCTGAAAACCGAGGTTGGGTAGACATGACGAACTGCAGCCATAGCGGGTCCATTGTGTCCAGGTTGGAGCCAGCTGTCTAGGTGTCATTTGGTATGTCTTGTCTCAGGCTGTGCCAGACAGGGCATTCGTATTCAGGGTAGGCTGTATAATTGCTTTACAGTCGAGTGGCATGCATTAGATAATCATTTGGGGTTTCTTATTAGCAGCATAGGGCAAAGTTTTTCTTCTGCAGGGCAGGCAGAGTGCTGCATTGTGGCTTCGGAATTCCCAAACTGGAGGGCTTGTGGGCCAGGAGAGTGAGGACAGAAGTCTGAGAACACAAGCTAGGGTTAGGTTTCGGGGAATGGACATGGCAGGCACACTCTGCAGAGCTGAATTGAGATCTCATGAGTCTGAAGTCAGGTCGAGGATCAGACTTTGGCTCAGGTTGGAGTTTCTGTCCATGTTGGCCCCTTCATGAAGGGGGGGGCATTATGAGGCCATGGGGGTTTTCCCACTATTAGAGTTGTGAGATGCTCCAAACCGCAAGGTTTCCTTCTGTGGGACAATTAAGATTTGTTGGATGGCTCCAGGACATCTCCTAAGGTATTTTTCCAGAACAGGGTTCTAAGTATGAATGCCTGGGCAGACAGCCTCAATTCCAATTGTCTCCTAGCAACAAGAAACGTTTGATCTGCTGGCTTGGGGTAGCATCAGAGGGGGCTGAGTTGAAATGGACTTTCTTGAGGATGGTCTTAAATGAGTTGAAATGGACTTTCCTGAGGATGGTCTTAATGTTGGTTTGAGTCCATTGAGACCTTGGTATGGGGCAGTGGCACCAGGGCCCTGAAGGATTCTCCTAACCAGAGGTTATAACAAAGCTCCAATGAGCAAGTTTTCCATGGGGAGACGAGATTTGTTCTTATTGGTGCCTCAGGAAACCACCATTTGCTGGTATTGGAAATGAGGCCTCTGAGGAGAGATGCCTGGAAACCAAAGCAATGGATCTGATTAAGGCCTAGGGGCCTTTCCGGTTCAATATTCTTCTGTGGGGACATCTTTTGTCTGAGTGGAGGTAGTTGCTCAGCTGGTTTGAGATCACACCTGTTTGTCCTGGGCGGCCTACTCTATTGGGATGGCCTCGGTAACTTTGGAGGTTTTTCCTAATTTGCAAGGTTGTGGCCAATGGAGTGGGAAGAATTCTCTAGAAAGTTAAACACAGTCCTGAGGTGTGGCTCCAGGGACCCAAGTGTGGAGCGTGTGTGGTCCAGGGCTATTTGGACAAAATTCTGAAAACACAAACTCCACCTAGGTTTGGGTCTATAGGTATGGCCGGCCCGATATATAGACCGTGAGGAGAACTCTTCGGGATATGAACAAAGGGCGAAAGTGAGGTGCTTGCTCATTCTTATTTTTTTCTGGATATGTGTCACCGATTGCCATGGAAGGTCCGGGTGTCCTCATGGGCCATCGATGAGGCTCCCTTTCTGGGGATTTGACCCAATCCCAGAGTTTGGGGTCATTCTGTGGGAAGGGAGGTGGGCTTTCTGTTTGTTTTTTTTTTTTTTTTTTACCTCAGGTGGACCACCAAAAGAGGGATTCCACAGCAGAGTCCTGGGGAGGGGCGACTGGACAACCAGAACTCTGGTTAACATTGGGACCTAAGAACATGGCAAGCCCCATATGTGGGCCCTTGGTCCAGACACTGAGAGGCCTTCCTTGAGCATAGGGCTCACATTGAGTTTCACAATGTGTTTTTGTGCCCAAGGAGCCCCTCAAGTCAGGACGTGGCCTAATGTACCATGCTGGTTTCTCCTACACTGAACGTTGCACAATATGGCAACCACAAGTTTTCTGGCCATGGGGAAGAAGGAGTTCTAATTTCTGCAACACTTTCACTCCTGGACTGTGATTGGATTTAAGGTCTAGGTTCTGAAGCCTGAAAACTGAGGTTGGGAAGAGATGAAGACCTAAGGCCATGGTGTGACTGATGTGCTCAGTGTTCGGCCAGCTGTTGAGCGTGGGTTGGGAGGTGCAGTCTCAGGCTGTGGCAGACAGGGAATTAGTGCCCAGGCTAGACTGTATCATTGGGGTGCAGTCGAGTTTCGTGCAGGTTGGTACTCATTTGTGGTTACTGGGTAGCCCCAGAGGGCAACGTTTTTCTTCTGGAAGGAAGACACAGTGCCACATAGTGGCTCCAGAATTCCCAAACTGGAAGGCTTGTGGGCCAGGAGTGTGAGGAAAAAATTCTGAGAACACAAGCCAGACTTAGATTTCGGGGTGAGGGGACGGCAGGAACCCTCTGCAGAGATGATATGAGATCCTGTGTACCTGAAGACAGAGCTAGGATCAGACGTTGGCTCAGGTTGGAGTTTCTGTCCATGACAGCCCCTTCATGAAGGGGAGGGTGTCACGAGGCCATGGAGGTTTTCCCAAGATGGGAATTGTGAGATGCTCCAAACCGCAATGATTCCTTCCGTGGGACAGTCGAGACCTGCTGGATGGCCCCTGGACATCCCATAAGGAAGTTATCCAGAGCAGGGTTCTAAGGATGGATGCCTGGGCAACCTGCCTCCCATTCCAGGTGTCTCATAGCGCCAAGGCAAGTTCGATCTGCTGGATCTAGGGGAGTAACCGAGGCGGGTGTGTTGAAATGGGTGAGTTGAGGATGGGTCATAATGTGCATTTGTGTCCATGGACCTTGGAATGGGGTGCTTGATCTAGGGCCTTGAGGGATGTTCATAACCGGAGGTTTTGATAGAGCTCTTAAGAGTACGTTTCCTATGTAGAGAAGAGAATTGTTTTGATGAGTGCCTAAGGAATCTCCCATATGCTGGCATTGGAAACCAGGCCTCTGAGGAGAGATGCCTGGAAACAAAAGCAATGGATATGATTAGGGCATAGGTGCCTTTCCGGTTCAATCTCTTTCCTGGGGATACGTGTCTATGGATCTGAGGGGAGGTAGTTGCTCGGCTTGTGTCAGATCGGCCCTGTTTGTCCTGCGCAGCCTATAATATTGGGAATGGCCACGGGATTTTGGAGTTTCTCCTAATCTATAGGGTTGTGGCCAATGGAATGGGCAGAAATCCCCTGGAGAGGGCAGGCACAGTTCTGAGTTTGGCTCTAGGGGCCCAGCCTGGAGGGTGTGTGTGCCAGGCCTGTGGGGACAGAAGTCTGAAAACACAAATTCCCCTTAGGATTGGGGACATAGGTATGGCACGCCCAATCTACAGACTGTGATAACACTTCGGGATATGAAAAAGGGTGAGTTTGAGGTACTTGCTCAGGTTTTGTCTCTGGATTTGTGTCAACAATGTGGGTCAAATGCTGGCGTGGCCTCATGGGTTGTGGACGGCTTTCCTTCTCTCAGGATTTGACCCAATCCCAAGAGTTTGGGTACATTCTGTGGGATGGGATGTGTCCTTTCTGTTTTTTTTTTATTTTATTTTATGTACCTCATGTGTGCCAATAAAAGAGGGATTCCAGAGCAGAGTCCTTGGTAGGGACAACTGGATAACCCCACCTCTGTTTAAGTTTGGGGGCCTAGGGGCATGGCAAGTCCAATATGTTGGCTCTTGATTCAGACACTGAGAGGTCTTCCTTGAGGACAGGGCTCATGCTGAGGATCACAATGCCTATTTGTGCCCAACAAGGCCCTCAAGCTTGGGAAGGGCCTCATGGGCCACGCTGGATTCTCCTACACTGAACGTTGGAGAATATGCCAACCACAAGGTTTCCGGCCATGGCGAAGGAAGAGTTGTGATTTCTGCATCACGTTCACCCCTGGACAGTGATTGGAGTTTAGGTCTAGGTTCTGAAACCCGAAAACCGAGGTTGGGAAGAGATGAAGACCTAAGGACCTGATGGGTACAATGAGCTCAGTGTGTGGCTAGCTGTTGAGCGTAGGTCTGGAGGTGTGGGCTCATGCTGTGTCAGACAGGGCATTAGACAGGGTGGACTGTATATTTGGGGTGCAGTCGAGTGGCGTTCAGTTGATCCTCATTAGGGTTTCTAGGTAGCTCCATAAGGCAACGTTTTTCTTCTGGAGGGCAGGCAGAGTGCTGCATTGTGGCCCCAGTATTGCCAAACTGTAGGGCTTTTGGGCCAGGGGTGTGAGGACGGTAGTCTGAGAACACAAGCTAGGCTTAGTTTTTGGGGTGAGGGCACAGAAGGCACACTCTGCAGAGCTGAATCAAGATCTCATGCACCTGAAGCCAGGGCGAATATCAGACGTTTGCTCAGGTTGGAGTTTCTGTCCATGATGGCCCCTTTATAAAGTGGAGCGTCTCAAGAGGCCATGAAGATTTTCCCACAATGGGAGTTGTGAGATGCACCAGACTGCAAAGGTTCCTTCTGTGGGACACTTGAGACCTGTTGGATGGCTCTAGGATGTCCCATATGGAACGACTCCAGAGTAGGGTTCTAAGGATGGATGCCTGGGCAGCCCGCCTCCCATTCTAGTTTTCTCCTAGCAACAAGGCACGTTTGATCTGCAGGCCCTGGGGGAGAAACCAAGTGGGATGAGTTGACATGAACTCTACCGAGGATAGATCATAATGTGGGTTTAAGTCCATGGAGACCTTGGAATGGGGCGCTTGATCCGGGGCCCTGAAAGATTCTCCTAAACAGAGGTTTTTATAGAGCTCCAAAGAGTACATTTCCTATGTGGAGACGAGATTTTTCTATGAGTGCCTCAGTAATCCCCCATATGCTGGTATTGGTAACCAGGCCTCTGAGGAGAGATGCCTGGAAACAAAAGCAATGGATCTGATTAGGGCCTAAGTGCCTGTCCAGTTCAATCTTATTCTATGGGGATATCTGTCTCTGGGTCTGAGTGGAGGTAGTTTCCTAACTTGTGAAAGATCATCCCTGTTTGTCCTGGGCAGCCAACACTATTGGGATGGCCTCGGGGTGTTTGGAGGTTTCTCCTAATCTATAGGGTTGTGGCCAATGGAAATGGCAGAATTCCCCTGGAGAGGGAAGCCACAGTCCTCAGGTGTGGCTCCAGGGGCCCCAGCTTGGATGGTGTGTGGGCCAGGACTGTGGGGACAGAAGTCTGAAAACACAAACTCAGCTTGGGTTTGGGGATGTATGTATGAAGGCTCGATCTACAGACCGTGAGAATTTTCCGGGCTATGAACAAAGGGCGAGTATGTGGCGTTTGCTCAGGCTTTTGTCTCTGGATTTTGTGCCTACGGTGGCCGTGGAATGTCGGGGTGTCCTCAAGGGCCATGGACAAGTCTTTCTCTGGTGATTTGGCCTGATCCCAAGTGGTTGGGATCATTCTGTGGATGGGAAGAGTCCTTTCTGTATTTTTTTTTTTTTACCTCAGGTGTCCCACCAAAGAGGGATTCCAGAGCAGAGCCCTGAGTAGGGGTGACTAGACATCTCTAACTCTGGCTGAGATTGGGGGATTAGGGGCTTGGCAAGCCCCATATGTGGGCTGTTGTTCCAGTCACTAAGAAGCTTTACATGAGGATAGGGCTCACGCTGAGGGTCACAATGTGTGTTTGTACAAATTGTAGCCCTCAGGGATAGGTGGGGCCTCGTAGTCCATGCTGCTTTCTCCTACAATGAACGTTGGACAACATGCCAACCACAATGTTTCTTGCCATGGCGAAGGAGAAGTTCTGATTCTTGTATCACGTTCACTCCTGAGCAGTGAGTTGAGATAAGGTCTAGGTTCTGAAGGTGAAAACTGAGGTTGGGTAGAGATGATGGCCGAAAGCCATTCTGGGTTTGATATGCTCAGTGTACGGCCAGCTGTCTGGGTGTTGGACTGGAGGTCTGCCTTCAGGATGTGTCAGACAGGGCTTTAGTGCACAGGCTAGATTGTATAATTGGGGTATGGACGAGTGGCATGCAGGTTGTAACTCATTTGGCGCTTCTGGTTAGCCCTATAGGGCAACATTTTTCTTCTGGAGGGCAGGCAGAGTGCTGCATTGTGTCTCCAGAATTGCCAAACTGGAGGGGTGTGGCCAGGTTTGTGAAGACAGAAGTCTGAGAACACAAGTTAGGCTTAGGTTTCGGGGCGAGGGCACAGCAGGCACACTCTCAAGTGCTGAATCGAGATCTCGTGCTTCTGAATTCAGGGCGCGGATCAGACTTTGGCTTAGGATGGAGTTTCTGTCCATGATGGCCCATTTATGAAGGTGTGGGGCATCATGAGGAAATGGAGGTTTTCTCACAGTGGGATTGTGTGATGCTTCAAACCACAAGGATTCCTTCTGCACGACAGTCAAGACAGGTTGGTTGGATTCAAGACGTCCCATAAAGAAATTCTCCAGAGCAGGGTTCTAAGGATGGATGCCTGGGCAGCCCACCTCGCATTCCAACTGTCTCCTAGTGACAAGGCAGGTTTGATCTGCTGGCTCTTGGTGAGCAGCTGAGGGGGCTGATTTGAAATGGACTCTCCTGAGGATGGATCATAATGTAAGTTTGTGTCCTTGGAGACCTTGGAATTGGGCCATGGTGCCAGCGCCCTGAAGGATCCTCCTAACCTGAGGTATTGACACAGCTCCAAAGAGCAAGTTTCTCATGTGGAGATGAGATCTGTTCTGATGGTTTCCTTAGGAAACCCCCATATTCTGATATTGGAAACCAGGCCTCTGAGGAGAGAGACATAGAAACCAAAGCAATGGATCAGAAGTTGGCTCAGGTTGGAGTTTCTGTCCATGATGGCCCCTTTATAAAGGGGAGCATCTCATGAGGCCATGTAGGTTTTCCCACGATAGGAGTTGTGAGATGCTCCAATCTGCAAGGATTCCTTCTGCAGGACAGTCAAGACCTGTTGGAAGGCTCCCAGGACATCCCTTATGGAACGGCGCCAGAGCAGGATTCCAACGATGGATGCCTAGAGAGTCTGCTTTGCATTCAAGTTGTCTCCTAGCTACAAGGCAGGTTTGATATTCTGGCTCTGGGGGAGTAATCAACGGGGCTGAGTTGAAATGTACTCTCCTGCCGAATGGTCTTAATGCGGGTTTGTCTCCATGGAGACCTTGGAATAGGGCGGTGGCTCCGGTTACCTGAAGCTTTCTCCTAACTGGAGGTTTTTACAGAGCTCCAAAGGATAAGTTTCCCATGTGGAGACAAGATTTGTTCTGATTGGTATCCCTGGAATCCCCCATATGCTGGTATTGGAAAACAGGCCTCTGAGGAGAGATGCTTAGAAACAAAAGCAATGGAACCAATTACGTTCTAGGGGCCTGTCCATTTTAATACCTTTCTCTTGGGATATCTGTCTACAGGTGAGTTGAGGTCGTTGCTCAGCTTGTGAAAGATCACCCCTCATTGTACTGGGCGGCATACACTATTGGAATGGCCTCTGGGACTTTGGAGGTTTCTCCTAATCTGTAGGGTTGTGGCCAATGGTATGGGAAGAATTTCCTTGGAGAGGGCAGGCACAGTCCTGAGGTGTGGCTCCAGGGGCCTCAGCCTGGAGGGTGTGTGGGACAGGGATGTCAGGATAGAAGTCTGAAAACACAAACTCGGCTTAGGTTTGGGGACGTAGGTATGGCAGGCCCGATCTACAGACTATGAGGAGAATTTTTTGGGCTATGACCTAAGGGTGAGGCTTATGTCTCAGGATTTTGTGTCAATAGTGGCCGTGGAATGTCGGGCTGGCCTCATGGGCCATGGAGGAGTCTTTCTCTCTGATCCCAAGTGATTGGGGTTATTCTGTGGGTGGGAGGAATCCTTTCTGTGTTTACTTACCTCAAATGTCCCACCAAAGAGGGATTCCAGAGCAGAGCCCTGAGTAGGGGTGACTAGATGTCTCTACCTCTGGTTAAGATTGGGTGACTTGAGGCATGGCAGGCCCCATATGCGGGCTCATTGTCCAGCCACTGAGAGGCTTTACTTGAGGACAGGGCTCAAACTGAGGGTCCCAATGTGTGTTTGTGCCCACCGCAGCTCTTAAGCATGAGCAGGGCCTCAGGGACCCTACACTACCCTCAGGGGCCCTACTACTACTCCTGTAGGCCCTACAGGGGTCCTACACTGAACTTTGGATAAGATGCCAACCACAAGATTCTGGCGAGAGGGAAGGAGGAGTCATGATTTCTGCATCACGTTCACCCATGGGAAATGAGTAGAGATAAGGTCTAGGTTTCTGTAGCCTGAAACCCAGGTTGGAAAGAGATGGCAACCTAAGGCCATGGCAGTGTAAGGCAAGCTGTCTGGGTGTCGGTTGGGAATTCAGGCCTCAGGTTGTGTCAGACAGGTCATTAGTGGACAGGCTAGACTATATAATTGGTGTACAGTTGAGTGGTATGCAGGTTTATCCTCATTTGAGGTTTCTGGGTAGAACCATAGGGCAACGTTTTTCTTCTAGAAGGCAGGCAGAGTGCAGCACTGTGTCATCGGAAATCCCAAAATGGAGGGCGTGTGGTCCAGGAGAGTGAGGACGGAAGTCTGAGAACACTAGCTCTGCTTAGGTTTTGGCGTGAGGGCACAGCAGGTACACTCTGAAGAGCTTAAACAAGATCTCCTGCATCTGAAGTCAAGGCGAAGATCAGCCGTGGGCTCAGGTTGGAGTTTCTTTCCATGATCTGCCTTCATGAAGATTGGGGGCATCATGTGACCTTGGAAGCTTTCCATGATATGAGATGTGAGGTGGTCCATGCACAAGGACTCCTGTGGGACAGTCGAGGCCTGCTGGATGGTTCAAGGATGACCCATAAGGAACGATGCAAGAACAGGGTTCTTAGGGTTCTAAGGATCTCTAAGGAGAGATGCCTGGAAACCAAAGCAATGGATCGGATATGTGCCTAGGGGCCTATTCGTTCCTTTTTACCTCTGGGGACATCAGTCTACGGGTCTGAGTGCCGGTAGTTGCTCAGATGGGCCCAGATAGCCCCTGTTTGTCCTGGGAAGCCACAAATATTGGGATGGCCTCAGGGATTTTGGAGGTTTATCCTATTAGTAGGGTTGTGGCCTTTGGAATGGGCACATACAATTCCATTGGAGAGGGCAAACACAGTCGTCAGGTTTGGCTCCAGGGGCCTGAGCCTGGAGGGTGTGTAGGCCAGGGCCGATTGGACAGTTGTCTGAAAACACAAACTCGGCTTATTTTTCAGGTCATAGGTATGGCAGCACTGATCTACAGACCATGAGGAGAACTCTTCGGGATATGAAAAAAGGGCGAGTGTGAGGCTCTTGCTCAAGTTTTTGTCTCTGGATATCGTGTCACTCATGGTCGTGAAATTTCCGGGTGACTTCATGGGAAATGGACGAGTCTTACTCTCTGGGGGTTTGGCCCCGTCCAAAGAGTTGGGGGTCACTCTGTGGGATGGAAGAAGTCCGTTGCTCTGTTGTTGTTGATTTGTTTTGTTTTGTTTTGTTTTTCAACCTCAGGTGTCCCACCAAATGAGGGATTCCAGAGTAGAGCCCTGGGGAGGGGCGACTGGACAACCAGAAATCTGGTTAAAAATTGGGGCCTAGGGACATGTCAAGCCCATTATGACATCTAATGGTACAGCCACTGAGAGGACGTACTAGAGGACAGGATTCACGCTGAGGGTCACAATGCGTGTTTATGCCCTCGTCGCAATCAAGAATGGGCGGGGCCTCAGGGTGAATGCTTGTTTCTCCTACACTGAACGTTGGACACATGCCAACCACAAGGTTTCTTGCCATGGGTAAGGAAGAGTTCTGATTTCTGCATCTCTGTCACCAGTGGGCAATGATTGGAGGTAAGGTCTAGGTTCTGAAGCCTGAAAACTGAGGTAGGGAAGAGATGATGACCTAAGGCCATGGCGGGTCTGATGTGCTCAGTGTGCGGTCAGCTGTCTAGGTGTTGGTCACGAGGTCCGGGCTCAGGTTGTCAGACAGTGCATTAGTGCCCAGTTTAGAATATATATTCTGGGTGCATTCGAGTGCCGTGTACGTTCTTATCTGAAGAACTCTTCAGGATATGAAGAATGAGCGAGTCTGAGGCGCGTGCTCAGGCTTTTGTCTCTGGATTATGTATCAGCGATGGCCGTGGAATTTTGGAGAGGCCTCATGGGCCATGGACAAATCTTGCTATCTGTGTGCTTGGCTCGATCCCAATTGTTTTTCGTCAATCTGTGGGATGGGAGGACTCCTTTCAGGTTTGTTACCTCAGGTGTCCTACCAAAAGATGAATTCCAAAGCAGAGCCCTGGGGAAGAGTGAAGGGACAACCCGAAGTATGGTTAAAAATTGGGGCCTAGGGGCATGGCAAACCCAATATGTTGTCTCTCCATCCAGCCACTGAGAGGCCTTTACTGAGGACTGGGCTCAGGCTGAGGGTCACAATGTGTGTTTGTGACCAATGTGGCCCGCAAGCCTGGGCGGGGCCTCATGGGCCACACTGTTTTCAACTACACTGAACCTTGGACAACATGCCAACCACAAGGTTTCTTGCCATGGGGAAATAGTTCTGATTTCTGCATCATTTTCAATCCCGGGCAGTGATTGGAGATAAAGTCTAGGTTCTGAAGCCTGAAAACCGACATTGAGAAGAGATGACGACCTAAGGCCATTTCGGGTCCGATGTGCTCAGTGTGCGGCCAGCTGTATGGGTGGGGCCAGGAGGTCCATGCTGAGGCTGCGTCAGAAAGGGCATTAATGCCCAGGTCAGCCTATATATTGGGGGTACAGCCGAATGGCGTGCAGGTTGATCCTCATTTGGGTTTACTGGGTAGCCCCAGAGGGCAATGATTTCTTCTGGAGGGCAGGCAGAGTGCTGCTTTGTAGTTCTGGATTGCCAAAATGGAGGGCTTGTGGGCCATTATTCTGAGGACGGAAGTCTGAGACCCAAGCTAGGCCTAGGTTTCTGGGTGAGGATATGGCAGGCACAATCTACAGACCTGAATCGAGATCTCGTGCATCTGAAGTCAGGGCGAAGATCAGGCGATCACTCAGGTTGGACATTCTGTCCCTGATGGACCCTTCTTGAAGGGGGGGGGGATCACGAGGCCATGGGGGTTTTCCCACGATGGGAGTTTTGAGAAGCTCCCAACTGCAATGATTCTTCTGAAGGACAATTGAGACCTGTTGGTTGGCTCCAGGACAATGATTCCGAGTAGGGTTCTAAGGATGGATGGCTGCGTAGCCCACCTCGCATTCCAATTGTCTCCAAGCAACAAGACAGGTTAGATCTGCTGGATCTGGGGGAGCAACCGAGGAGGCTGAGTTGAAATGGACTCCTCCGTGGATGTGTCCTAATATGATTTTGTGTCTATGGAGACCTTGGAATGAAGAGGTGGCACTGGGGCCCGGAGGGCTTCTCCTAATGAGAGGCTTTCACGCAGCTCCATCGTGCAATTTCACCATGTGTAGATGAGATTTGTTCTGATGGGTGAGTCAAGAAACAGCCATATGATCTTATTGAAATCCAGGGCCCCAGGTATTGATGCCTGGAAACCAAAGCAATGGATCCGATAGGTGCCTAGGGGCCTGTTTGTTCCTTTTTACCTCTGGGGACATCAGTCTACGGGTCTGAGTGCCGGTAAGTGCTCATATGGGCCCAGATTGCCCCTGTTTGTCCTGGGAATGCACAAATATGGGATGGCCTCAGGGACTTTGGAGATTTATCTTCTTAGTAGGGATGTTGCCATTGGAATGGGCACATACAATTCCCTTGGAGAGGGCAAGCACAGTGGTCATGTTTGGCTCCAGGGGACTGAGCCTGTAGGGTGTGTAGGCCAGGGCTGTTAGGACAGTTGTCTGAAAACACAAACTCGGCTTATGTTTCGGGTCATTGGTATGGCAGGACTGATCTACAGACCATGAGGAGAACTCTTCGGGATATGAAAAAAGGGCGAGTGTGAGGCTCTTGCTCAAGTTTTTGTCTCTGGATATCGTGTCACTCATGGTCGTGAAATTTCCAGGTGACTTCATGGGAAATGGACGAGTCTTACTCTCTGGGGGTTTGGCCCCATCCAAAGAGTTTGGGGTCAATCTGTCGGATGGAAGAAGTCCGTTGTTCTCTTGTTGTTGATTTGTTTTGTTTTGTTTTTCAACCTCAGGTGTCCCACCAAATGAGGAATTCCAGAGTAGAGCCCTGGGGAGGGGCGACTGGACCACCAGAAATCTGGTTAAAAATTGGGGCCTAGGGACATGTCAAGCCCATTATGACATCTAATGGTTCAGCCACTGAGAGGACGTACTAGAGGACAGGACTCACGCTGAGGGTCACAATGCGTGTTTATGCCCTCGTCGCACTCATGAATGGGCGGGGCCTCAGGGTGAATGCTGGTTTCTCCTACACTGAACGTTGGAGAACATGCCAACAACAAGGTTTCTTGCCATTGATAAGGAAGAGTTCTGATTTCTGCATCACAGTCACCCCTGGACAGTGATTGGAGATAAGGTCTAGGTTCTGAAGCCTGAAAATTGAGGTAGGGAAGAGATGATGACCTAAGGCCATGTTGCGTCTGATGTGCTCAGTGTACAGTCAGCTGTCTGGGTGTTGGTCACGAGGTCCGGGCTCAGGTTGTCTGACAGTGCATTATGGCCAGGTTAGACTATATATTTTGGGTGCATTCGAGGGCCGTGTAGGTACTTATCTGAAGAACTCTTCAGGATATGAAGAATGAGCGAGTCTGAGGCACGTGCTCAGGCTTTTGTCTTTGATTTTGGTATCAGCGATGGCCATGGAATGTTGGGGAGATCTCATGGGCCATGGACGAATCTTGCTCTCTGTGGATTTGGCCTGATCCCAATTGTTTTTCGTCAATCTGTGGGATGGGAGGACTCCTTTCAGGTTTGCTACCTCAGGTGTCCCACCAAAAGAGGAATTCCAAAGCAGAGCCCTGGGGAGGAGTGAAGGGACAACCCGAACTATGGTTAAAAATTGGGGCCTAGGGGCATGGCAAGCCCAATATGCTGTCTCTCCATCCAGCCACTGAGAGGCCTTACCTGAGGACTGGGCTCAGGCTGAGGGTCACAATGTGTGTTTGTGACCAATGTGGCCCGCAAGCATGGGCGGGGCCTCATGGGCCACACTGGTTTCAAGTACACTGAACCTTGGACAACATGCCAACCACAAGGTTTCTTGCCATGGGGAAAGAGTTCTGACTTCTGCATCATTTTCAAACCCGGGCCATGATTGGAGATAAGGTCTAGGTTCTGAAGCCTGAAAACTGATGCTCCCAAGAATGGGGATGACCTCATTTTGGGCACGCCTGTTTCCCTCATTCCGAGGTTTGTCCAAAGCGCCGGGAGGCGAAATTGGCGCCTGCGTGTTTGGGAGATGCGTGGGTGCGGGACTCAGGGTTTCCGATATGGAGGCCATGAGGAACAGGACCCCGGAATCAGAAGGTTGGGGCAGCGAGCCAGGGTCGAGCCCGAGCTTCGTGATGGGCCCTGACACATGGTATAGCACCAGGGACGGGATCCCCGCAGGCCAGGGATCCGCGGGCGTTTTCCTCACCGCAGTCCATCTCAAGGAGTGCCTCTTGGCAGGGTGCGGGAGCGGGCACTCACAATGCCCAGCCACGCCCCGGGGGGCGGCCCAGCAGACGTGCGGCGACCGAGGTTAATTCGCCAGGCGTTTTCCGGCCAATTCTCACGAGCGTTCTGCCCAAACCAGGATCGGTTTTGAGCAGAACGCTCGTGAGAATTGGCCAGCTTTGGGCAGCCCTGCGGACCGCCGTACTCTCCATGGCCCAGGGCCCTTTCTCGCCCAGGTCATCTTGCGCGGCCTGCCCGGAAATCACACGGGATAGAGGTGGCCCACCAGGGGGCGCCGGTGCAGTGAGCGTACCTGGAGCAGAGTTGAAGGACGGATGGCGATGGTGCCTGTGCCTCCATCTTTCGGGAATGGAGCGCCCAAGGATGGGGATGACCTCATTTTGGGCACGCAGGTTTATCTCACTCCGAGGGTTGTCAGAAGAGCCGGGAGGCGCCGTTGGCGCCTGCGTGGTTGGGAGATGCGTGGCTGTGGGACTCAGGGTTCCCGATATGGAGGCCATGAGGAACAGGACCCCAGAAGCAGAAGGCTGGGGAAGCAATGAGCGTTCGAGCCCGGGCTTCGTGATGGGGCCGGGTCCATTGTATAGCGCCAGGAACGGGACCCCCGCAGCCCAAGGATCCGCAGGCATTGTCCTCACCGCAGTCAGTCTCACGGAGTGCCTCTTGGTGGGTTGCGGGAGCAGGCACTCACAATGCCAGCCAGGCCTCGGGCGGGGGGGGGGCGGTGGCCCTTCAGATGTGCCACACCCGAGGTGAATTTGCTGGGCGTTTTCCGGCCAATTCTCACGAGCTTTCAGCCAATACCTGGATCCGTTTGGGCAGAACGCTCGTGAGAATTGGCCTGTGTTGGGCATTCCTGCGGACCGCCATTCTCTCCATGGCCCAGGGCCCTTTCTCGCCCAGGGCATGTTGCCTCCGCTCGGAAATCGCACGGGGTAGACGCTGCCTAACCGGGGGTGCCGGCGCAGAGGAGCGTTCCGGGAGCAGAGTTGAAGGACGGATGTCGGCCGTGCGTGCGCCTCCCTCTTTCAGGAAATGGGGCGCCCAAGGATGGGTATGACCTCATTTTGGGCACGCAGCTTTCTCTCATTCTGAGGTTCGTCAGAAGCGCCGGGAGGCACAGTTGGCGCCTGCGTGGTTGGGAGATGCGTGGCTTCGGGACTCAGGGTTTCCGATATGGAGGCCACAAGGAACAAAACCCCGGAAGCAGAAGGCTGGGGAAGCGAGCGAGCGTTCGAACCCGGGCTTCGTGATGGGCCCCAACCCATGGTTTAACGCCAAGGACGGTACACCCGCAGGTTTAGAATCCACAGGCATTGTCCTCGCCACTGTCCGTCTCGCGGAGTGCCTCTTGGAGAGTGAGGGCGCGGGCACTACAATGCCGATCCAGGCCCCGGGGGGTGGCCCAGCAGAAATGCGGCACCCGAGTTTACTTCGCCGGGCATTTTCCCATCAAAGTGGGATCAGTTTGGGCAGAACGCTCGTGAGAATTGGCCGGCGTTGGGCAGCCCTGCTGACTGCCCTGCTCTCCAGGGCCCAGGGCACTTTCTCGCCAAGGGCATGTTGCGGCCGCCCGGGCATCGCATGGGGTAGACGCTGCCCCCCCCCCCCGTGGGCGCCGGCGCAGTGGAGCGTTCCGCGAGCAGAGTTGAAGGACTGATGGCCTCGTGGCGAGCGCCTCCGTCTTTCGGGAAAATGGGGCTCCCAAGAATGGGGATGACCTCATTTCGGGCACGCACGTTTCCCTCATTCCGAGGGTTGTCCAAAGCGCTGGGAGGCGAAATTGGCGCCTGCGTGGTTGGGAGATGCGTGGGTGCGGGACTCAGGGTTCTCGATATGGAGGCCATGAGGAACAGGACCCCGGAATCGGAAGGCTGGGGCAGCGAGCGAGGGTTCGAGCCCGAGCTTCGTGATGGGCCCTGACACATGGAATAGCACCAGGGACGGGTCCCCCGCAGGCCAAGGATCTGCAGGCGTTGTCCTCGCCGCAGTCTGTCTCACGGAGTGCCTCCTGGCAGGGTGCGGGAGCGGGTACTCACAATGCCCGGCCAGGCCCCGGGGGGGTGGTCCTGCAGACTTGCGGCGCCCGAGGAGATTCGCCCGGCGTTTTCCGGCCAATTCTCACGAGCGTTCTGCCCAAAACAGGATCGGATTGGGCAGAACGCTCATGAGATTTGGCCGGCGTTGGACAGCCCTTCGAACCGCCCTGCTCTCCATTGCCCAGGACCCTTTCTCGCCCAGGGCATGTTGCGGCCACCCGGAAATCGCACGCAAAAGACCTGGACCACCCGGGGGCGCCGGCGCACAGGAGCATCCCGGGAGCAGAGTTGAAGGACGGGTGGCGGCCGGGCGTGCGCCTCCAGCTTTAGGGATCATGGGGCGCCCAAGAATGGGGATGATCTCATTTTGGGCACACAGGTTTATCTCACTCCGAGGGTTGTCCAAAGCGCCGGTAGGCCCCGTTGGCGCCTGCGTGGTTGGGAGACGCGTGGCTGCAGGACTCAGGGTTCCCGATATGGAGGCCAGGAGGGACAGGACCCCAGAAGCAGAAGGCTGTTGAAGCGTGCGAGCATTCGAGCCCTGGTTTCCTGATGGGTCCGGCCCCATGGTATAGCGCCAGGGATGGGACCCCTGCAGGCCGAGCATCCGCAGGCGTTGGCTTCGCTGTGTTCCGTCTCGCGGAGTGCCTCTTGGCAGGGTTCGGGTGCGGGCACGCACAATGCCCGGCGAAGCCCCGGGTGGGCGGCCCTGCCGACATGCGGCGCCCGAAGAGACATCGCTGGGCGTTTTCCGGCCAATTCTCACGAGCGTTCTGACCAAACCGGGATCGGTTTGGGCAGAACGCTCGTGAGAATTGGCCGGCGTTGAGCAGCCCTGCGGACCGCCCTGCTCTCCATGGCCCAGGGCCCTTTCTCGCCCAGGGCATGTTGTGGCCACCCGGAAATTCCACGGAAAAGACGCGGCCAACCCGGGGGCGCCAGCGCAGTGGAGCGTCCGGGAGCAGAGTTGAAAAACGGTTGGCGGCCGGGCGTGCGCATCCGTCTTTCGGGAAGGTGGGGCTCCCAAGAATGGGGATGACCTCATTTTGGGCACGCAGGTTTCTCTCACTCCGAGGTTTGTCCGACGCGCCAGAAGGCGCCGTTTGCGCCTGCGTGGTTGGGAGATGCATGGCTGCGGGACTCAGGGTTCCTGATATGGAGGCCACGAGATAAAGGACCCCGGAAGCAGAAGGCTGGGGAAGCAAGCGAGCGTTCGAGCCCCGGGCTTCGTGATGGGCCCGACCCTTTGGTATATAGCGCCAGGAATGGGACCACCGCTGGCCGACGATCCGCAGGCGTTGGCCTCAGGGTGTTCGGTCTCACGACGTGCCTCTTGGCGTGGTTCGGGTGAGGGCACTCACAATGCCCGGCCAGGCCCCAGGGGGGGCGTCCCTGCAGTTGTGCGGTGCCCGAAGAGACTTCGCCATGCTTTTTCCCGCCAATTCTCACGAGCGTTCTGCCCAAACGTGGGAAATTCTCCATAGCCTCTTGACACCACCCCTCCATTTGTCGGACATAATAGACACAAACTCCAGTGTGATCAAATATCTGAAATCCCCCCTTACTCAGGAGCTGGCTATCTTTTTATTAATTTTTTTAAAGATTTTATTTATTTATTTGACAGAGCGAGATCACAAGTAGGCAGAGAGGCAGGCTCGTGAGAATTGGCCGGAAAACGCCCAGCGAAGGCTCTTCGTGTGCCGCATATCTGCAGGGCCGCCCGCCCGGGAACTGGCCGGGCTTTGTGAGTGCCCGCACCCAACCCCTCCAAGAGGCACTCCGCGAGCCGGGCTGAGGTGAGGGCAACGCCTGCATTCCTCAGCCTGCGGGGGTCCCTTCCCTGGCGATATACCATGGGGGCGTGCCTGTCACGAAGCCTGGGCTCGAACGCTCGCTTGCTTCCCCAGCCTTCTGCTTCTGGAGTCCTGTCCCTCGTGGCCTCCATAGCGGGAGCCCTGTTCCCACAGCCACTCATCTCCCAACCAAGCAGGCGCCAACGGCACCCCCCGGTGCTTCAGACAACCCTCAGAGTGAGATAAACCTGCCTGCCCAAAATGAGATCATCCCCATCCTTGGGCACCCCATCTTCCCGAAAGACGGAGGCAAACGCCCGGCCGCCACCTGTCCTTCAAATCTGCTCCCGGAACGCTCCACTGCGCTGGCGGCCCCGGTTGGGCCGCATCTTCTCCGTGCAATTTCCTGGCGGCCGCAACATGCCCTGGGCGAGAAAGGGCCCTGGGCCATGGAGAGCAGGGCGGTCCGCAGGGCTGCCCAACGCCGGCCAATTCTCACGAGCGTTCTGCCCAAACCGATCCCAGTTTGGGCAGAATGCTCGTGAGAATTTGCAGGAAAACATCCAGTGAAATCGCTTTGAGCGTCCCAGGTCTGCAGGGTCGCCCCCTGTGCCTGGCACAGCAACACGAGCAGTTGCCTCCGAACCTCGCCAGAAAGCCAACCATGGGCACGCTCCAGCAAGGCCTAAGCCTCCTGCTCCTCAGCCTCTGAAGGTCCCCACCCTTGCGCTGTCAAGGCTGCCCCGAGGCCCGGGCACAAACCCTCGCCTGCTTCCTTAGCCTTTCGTTTCCACGGTCCTTTCCCATGGGGCCACCAACTGGGGAATATTGAGTGTACGAGACGCCTCCCCCTCCGCCATGCCCGCTTCATCACAATTGGTGCCTTTTGGCGCTTGTGCCAATTTCAGAGGGAGAGAAACCTCCTGCCCACACTGAGATCAGCCTCATCCTTGGGCATCCCTTTCCTGGATGAAAAGTCATAGGCAGACGCCCGGCCACAACCCATCCCTCAACACGTCTCCTGGAACCCTCCCCTGCGCAAGGGTCCCCGGGTGGGCTGCATCGTATTGGCATGTTTTTCGGGCGGTTGTGTCTTGCCCTGAGCGAGAAAGGGCCCTCAGCCACTGGGAGTAGGGTGGTCCGCAGAGCAGCCCCATGCTGGCCAATTCTCAGGAGCGTTCTGCCCAAGCTGGGATCAGTTTAGGCAGAGTGCTCCTGAGAATGGGCTGGAACATGCCGGCGAACTGGCTTCAGGTGCAGCACGTCTGCAGGGCCGCCCCCTGGTCCTGGCCTGGCATGGCAAGCTGTCCTGTCTGAAACATGCCAGAAAGCGATCCAGTAGTCAGTCTGTGGTGAAGCTATCGCCTCCTGCTCCTCATCCTCCGAGCATCCCATCCCTGATACTGTCCATTGGGGCTCGGCCTGAGCAGAGGCCTGGACAAGAACCCTGGCCTGCTTCCTCAGTCTTCCATTTCCAGGGACCTGTCCTTTGGTGCCTCCAACTGGGGAACCCTGAGTCTCCTGCCACGCCTCCCTATCCCACCCCAGTGCACATGGTGCCTTTCTGCTCTTCGGACAAGACTCAGAGCAAGAGAACGCTTGTGAGAACTGGCTGGAAAACACCTGGCAAAATCACTTTGGGCGCCACAAGTCGGCAGGGCAGCCCCCGGGTCTTGCCGGGCACCACGAGCAGTCGTGTCAGAACCCCGCCAGAAAACCCTCCAGATGGCAGGCTCCAGTGACGCTGATGCCTCCTGCTCCTCAGCTTCTGGGGGTACCCTCCCTGGAGCTGTCGATGGGGCTAGTCCTGCCACTAGGCCCGGGCATGAAACCTCACCTGCTTTCCCTGCATTTGGTTTCCAGGGGCCTGTCCCTCCGGGCCACCACCTGGGGAACAAGGAGTCCTGTGCCACGCCTCCGCAACCCTCAACTCTACTCCAGGAACGCTCCCATGAGCCAGTGCCCCCGGATGGGACACATCGTCTCGGCAAGTTTTCTGGGTCACTGTGACATGCCCCGAGCAAGAAAGGGCCCTCGGCCATGTGCAGTAGAGTGGTCCGCAGGGCTGCCCAATGCCAGCCAATTCTCACAATCATTCTGTCCAAACCCATCCCGGTTTGGGCAGAACGCTCGTGAGAATTGGCCCGAAAACGCCAGGCCAACTCACTTTGGGCACCGCACATCTGCACGGCAGCTCCCTGGGCATGGCCCGGCATCATGAGCCCAGCCACCACCCGTCCCTCAACTCTGCTTCAGGAACGCTCCCCTACACCAAGGCCCCCAGGTGGGCCTTGTCTCAGCGCATTTTCCTGGTGGCCGTGACATGCCCCCAGCGAGAAAGGGCCCTCAGCCACGGGGAGAAGGGTGTTCCAGAGGGCAATCCAACACCAGCCAATCCTCATGAGCGTTCTGCCCAACCGGGGTTGGTTTAGGCAGAACGCTCGTGAGTATTGGCTGGAAAAGGCCCGCCTAAATCGCTTTGGGCGCCGAAAAGTCTGCCGGGCAGCCCTGTAGGTATCGGCCGTCATCCCCAGTCGTCACGTCGAACTCTGCTTGAACGTCTTCTGAGTCTGGCACAGGCCAAGCAGATGCCTCCTGCTCCTCAGCCTCCAGGGGTCCCCTCCCTGGACCTGGCCCATGGGTCTGGGACAGCCCTGATGCCCAAGCACAAGCCCTCACCTGCTTGCTCAACCTTCAGTTTCCTGGGTCCTGTTCCTCGGTGCCCCAACTGGGAAAGCCTGAGTCCTGTGCCACGAGCATCCTAAGATCCTATGTCAAGGTGCCTTTTGGAGCTGCAGACAAGCCTCTGAGTGAGAGATACATTCCTGCCTCCACTGAGGCCAGACCCATCCTTGGGCTCCCAAGTCACCCAAAGAGTCGGGTGCAGACGCCCCGCCACAAACCCTCCCTCAACTTTACTCCTGGAAAACTCCCCTCCGCCGGGGCCCCCGGGTGGGTCGCTGTGTTTCGGTGTGTTTTCTGGGGGGCCGCGACATGCCCTGAGCGAGAAAGGGCCCCTCAGCCATGGGGAATGGGGCAATGTGCAGGGTTGCCTATCGCCGGCCAATTCTCACGAATGTTCTGCCCAAATCGATCCCAATTAGAGCAGAATGCTCGAGAGAACTGGCCGGAAAATGCCCGGCAAACAAGCTTTGGGCACCATACGTCTGCAGGGCTGCCCCCTGGGCCTGGCCTGGGATCCCGAATGTTACGTCTGAACCCGGCCAGAAAGCCCTCCGTGAGTCCGGTTCAGTTGAGTCTGGCACCTCCTGCTCCTTAACCTCTGGGGGTTCCCTCCATTGCACTGTCCAATTCGACTGGTACAGCCCCGTGGCCCAGGAATTAACCCTTGCCTTCCTCTTTTTGGCCTTCTGTTTCCAGGATCCTCTCCCTCGGGCCCTCCAATTGGAAAACCCTGAGTCCCATGCCACATATCCACCTGCCACCCAGGTGGAAATAGTGCCTTTTAGAACTTTGGAAATGCCTTGGGGGCAGAGAAATCTTCATGCCCCCACTGAGGCCACTCCCAAGCATCGGTGCCCCAGTGGCTGGAAAAGTCAGAGGTGGATGCCACACCCTCTTCCTCATTCTGCTCCGGGAAATTTCCCCTGCACTAGGGCCCCTGGGTGGCCCTCATCGTCTCAGTGCCTTTACTGGATGACTGCGACATGGCCCGCCTGAGGAAGGGCCCACGGTCATGGGGACAGGGGCGGTCCTCAGGGCTGCCCAACCCCGGCCAATTCTGATGAGTGTTCTGCCCAAATTGATCCAGATTTGAGCAAAAAGTTTCTTGAGATTTGGCCGGAAAACACCCTGCGTTCTCTCGATTCGGGTGACACATGTCTGCAGGGCCGCCTGTTGGGCCTGGCCCAGGATCCCATGTTGTCATGACTCGGACCCTGCCAAAAAGCCCTCCATGAATCAGTTGGAGATGAGGCCAATGCCTCCTCCTGCTCCTTGGCAACCATGGGTTCCCTCCCTGGAGCTGGGAGATGGGGTCTGCCATGCCCCTATTCCTTGGTCCTAACCCTCACCTAGTTTTCAGTCTTACCTTCGCAGGGTCCTGTCTCTTGAACCCTCAACTGCAGGAAATCTGAAACCCACCCCATTAGATTAATCCTCTTGCCACCAATTTGAAAACCGTGTGTGTTTTGGAGCCTGAGTCAACCATTGTATGTGGAGACCCATGCCTGCCCTGCCCCCAACAAGGCCTTTCCACACCATCAGCAGCAATAGTCTCTGCATGTTTTTCCCTGATGGCTATGCAAGCACTGTGCAAGAAACAACTATAGTCCACCAGAGACGGGTGGTCCAAATAACCCATTAATGCCAGCCTATTCTCACCATATGGGTTTAGGTAGAATGCTCATGAGAATTGGCAGGAAATTCCCTGGAGACCTCACTTTGTGCAGCTCATGTCTGCCTGAATCCGCGCCTCTTTTTCTAGAGTCCTGTCCTCAGTGAGCTTGGGCAAGAACTCAGGGAAAGCCCTCCACAAGCCAGCGGGGGGATGCAAGGCCAATGACTCTCCCTACTGAGCCCTGGGTGACTGCCTCGGGTCCCAGAAGAGATCTGACATACCATGCCCCTAGGCTCTAAATAAACTGTAGTTTCCATTATTCATGCTTCCATTCTAAGGCTCCTGGCCCCAAATCCCCTCGGATAAAGGAGGTCTGAGTGACACCCCCCCACCACTCCACCTGCCACGTGGTAGGGATTCCTGCTGATTGGAGTTGTGTCAAGCCCTCCAAGGGGGTGAAACCTGCTTGCACCCATAAAGCTTCCCTGACCATCACGCCCCCCCTCGGCCATAAAGCCATATACTTGTGATGGAAGAGGGTGTGTCCCCAATTCATCCCCTGTGGGCAGGCCCCCCTCAGATTCAGTATATATGGCCTGCAATGTTCAAGGCCCTAACTCTAACCTTTTCTTTGGGTTTTTCGGGCTTCCATTCCAAGGGGCCTAACCCCCAGGCCCCCTGAATTAAGGACCCCTTAGCAACACCCTCAGGGAATCCGCTCTCCACATGGATGGAACCCTGCCACTTGGAGCTGCGCTTAAACCTTCAGAGGGGCAGAACACCTGACATGTCCCCCTAAAGCCACTCCTAACCATCAGTGGCCCCCAACCACGAGGAACAAAAACCCTGATCTCTTCAGACAGCAGTGGCCAGGATGAATGTTCTAATATGCAACACTCTGCCTCCGACTCCTTCTGGCCTCAGCATGAGCCAATTTCAGCATTGGCCAAATTTGGGCCTGCCATGTCCCAGGTTCTAAGGTTCGAACCCGAACACTAGGTAG